>NC_052151.1:151559962-151862462 GCF_902713615.1 Scyliorhinus canicula | reverse complement strand
TGAAGGCTGAGGACTACAGGGCCTAACAGCTTCTAAAACAACTGGCATGTGTCCCAGTGAACTGAGGTGGGCCTTCTAACCAGCCCATCTCAGCACTCACCCACCCCAGTAGCCACCTAGGATCTGCCTCCGGGGATGGTGGACCCATCCCACCCCTTCCTCCCCAGAGCAAAAGCGGAGTATAACAGAGCCCTTTAAACAGAGATAGATCTGCCAATTTAGGAAATTTCCCAACTCAAGCCACTCTCCTCTGTAGCTAAAACCCATCCCTGAAAATCAGCAATGGGGGATGGGGCTACCTTTAATGTCAGTAAAACTGTTTAATAATTTTCCACATTTCATCCAGAAGACCAACAGATGGCTTCAGTGTGAATCCTCGAAGAGTGATTCATATTGCACTAAAATTACAGCGCGCATCGCTTTTAATTTAAGGAAGCAGCAGTTTTCAAAAGTGAGCCAAACAATGATCAGATATATTGATGAGATAGATTGTGAAAGTCGTTTTAAAATTGTATCCAGTTACTGAAATCACTGGAAACAGGAAGACAGCAGTCTTGAATTTCATCTGGTTGGTTTTGAAAGAAAAATCTATACATTGAGGGATTAAGCCTTCATTTTGAAGCAGATGATGCATTTTGGTGCAATATTAATTGCAAGCATTGCAAAAATAAAATTGCCCTGGCAATTCTCAAGGGCACAATGGATGGGCAATAAACGCTGGCCTGGCCAGCAATGTCCACATCTCATGAATGAGCAAAACAAATATTTGTTCCATCGAATCAACAAAGGTCCAAGATGTCAAAAATGCATTTATATTTGTTCTTTTTAAATTCATTTATGGGATGTGGGCATCACTGGTTAGGCCAGCATTTATTGCCCATCCCTAGTTGCCCTTCAGAAGGTGGTGGTGAGTTGCCTTCTTGAACCGCTGCAGTCCTTGAGGTGTAGGTACACCCACTGTGCTGTTCGGGAGAAAGTTCCAGGACGTTGCCCCAACGACAGTGAAGGAACTGGGTTATCTTTCCAAGTCAGGGTGGTGAGTGACTTGGAGGGTAACCTCCAGGTGGTGGGGTTCCCAGGTATCTGCTTCTCTTGTCCTTCGAGGTGGTAGTATTCATGAGTTTGGAAGGTGTTGTCTATGGAACCTTGGTGAGTTACTGCAGTGCATCTTGTAGATGGTACATACGGCTGTCATTGTTCATCCGTGGTGAAGGGTTTGAATGTTTGTGGAAGGGGGAGCAATCAAGCGGGCTGATTTGTCCTGGATGGTGACGAGCTTCTTGAGCGTTGTTGGAGCTGCACTGATCCAGGTAAGTGGAGAGTATTCCATTACACTCCTGACTTGTGCCTTGTAGATGGCGGACAGGCTTTGGAGGGTCAGGAGGTGAGTTACTCGCCATAGATTTCTTGGTCTTTGACCTGCCCTGGTAGCGGCAGTATTAAAGTAGCAGGGGAGAGAAAAGAGCTCACGTTTCGAGTCCAGATGACCCTTTGTCAAAGCTCCAGACCTGCTGAGATTTTCCAGCATTTACTCTTTGGTTAAAGTGGCTAGTTCAATTCAGTTTCTGATTAATGGCAACCCCAGATGTTGATTTTGGGGGATTCAGCGATGGTAATGCCACTGAATGTCAAGGGGCGGTGGGTAAAGGAAACCAATTCTCTGAATGAAAGATAGATAAAGAGACAGGCAGGTATCTCTTTGAAAGGAACCACAACAAAAAAACTACACTGAATAATCAGAATAGATCATCTGAACTTCAAACTAAACTTCCCATTTGTCTAAAACCATATTTCATGCATTTTAGTGGACAGGTATATACGTAGATTCTACAGACATCAGAATTGAAGAATATAGGACGGGATTCTCTGCGAACCGATGGGGCGGGACACTCCAGCGCCGAGGAGTGGCGTGAACCACTCCGGCGTCGGGCCACCCCGAAGGTGCGGAATCCTCCGTACCTTCAGGGGCTAGGCCAGCGGCGGAGTGTTTGGTGACGCGCCAGCTGGCGCGGAAGGGCTTGGCGCCCCGCCAACCGGCGCCTAAGGGTCTCCACCGGCCGGCGCGTGTTGCTGCATGCGCTGGAGCACCAGCATGTGCTGGCGTCATCCCAGCGCATGCGCAAAGGGGTTCCTCTCCACACCAGCCATGGCGGAGGTTGACAGCGGCCGGTACGGAGAGCAAGAGTGTCCCCATGGCACAGGCCCGTGCACCCGCGGATCGGTGGGCCACGATTCCCGCCCCCACCAAAACCCCGGCGCCGGAGAATTCGGCAGCCGGCGGGGCCGGGATTCACGCCACCCCCCCAGCGATTCTCCGACCCGGTTGGAGATCGGAGAATCCTACATTTGCTCCGGCATTTCAAAACATGCTCCTCTGATTTGACAGTGATAGATACAACAATTTCAATGTCAAATCAATTATACTGGGGCATTATTGTTTAAAGATCCTGCAATACGTTACACAGCAAATAAAAATCATACCAACCAGGGTACAGAATATGCATTGACACTGTGACAATGTCGTCATTTGCTCCAATGGGTATTCCCCAAGGCACAGTTTGCAAGACACAAGGGGATCCAGTGCAAGGTCCCAAGTCGGCCTATATCTTGGTGTTGTCATTCTAAGTTGAATCTGGAAGACAGAAAACAATGAATTAGCTGTAACTTAAACATTTTAATTGTTTGGTAGCAGGAAGCTATTGTCAATGTTCAAATAGAGGTACAACATGAACAAGACCAAAGCTAAGTGATGCAATACTTTTCATCCATCAAGCTGACATTCACTATTTAATTTGAATTCCTTTGCAGTGCAATTTGCACATCGTACTGTGGCAGATAAATGTTACATTTGTTAGTTGCATGTTAATCCTATCAACCGCTGAAAGCATGGGGCAGGATTCTACGTTGCCCGACGCTGATATCGTAATCGGTGATCAGGCGGAGAATCCCTTCTGACGCCCAAACGGGCGACGGTGCCGTTTTGCAGCTGGTTTTCTATTCTCCGCCCCCTACGAAATGGCATTTTCGCACACCACACGCCATCGGAACGCGTGAAGCGTGTCTTCGGAAGGCCCTCCCCGATGCTCAGCCCCCAATTGGCCCAGGTCCCGGCATGCGGGGCAGCGTGTGGTCTGAGCAATCAGGACCCCGGTGTGGTGTGCCGCTACAGTCGGCAGGGAGCTGGACTGCTGGCTGGGGGTCTTCCACGAGGGCTGGGGGGACTAGTGGGGGGGTGGCCTGTGGAGCCTTTTTTGTCAGGTTGGGTCCGCGCACGGCCGGCGCCATGTTGTATGTCGCTGTGCACGTGCACGGCCACGGACCTGACTGGCAATGGTGGGGAACCGGGAGTTTTACCCGGCGCGGCTGCTAGCCCCTCACCGCTCCCAGGATCGGTGAGGGTTCGGCATCGTAAAACGCCACTGCTCCCATGCCGATGTCGGCACTTAGCCGCAAAATCGGAGAATCCGGCCCATGGTCTTGCTTAATTTGAGCTAAATGTTCCCATTTTCAAAAATAAATTAGTTGCCTCAACTCATTTGCTCATGTATGACAATAATAATTAGTGTCACAAGTAGGCTTACATTAACACTGCAATGAAGTTACTGTGAATAGCCGCAAGTTGCCACAGTCCGGCGCCTGTTCGGGTACACAAGAGGGAGAATTCAGAATGTCCAATTCACCTAACAGCACATCTTTCGGGACCTGAGAGGAAACCGAAGCACCCAGAGGAAACCCACGCAGACATGGGGAGAACGTGCAGACTCCGCACAGACAGTGACCCAAGCGGGAATCGAACCTGGGATCCTGGTGCTGTGAGGCAAAAGTGCTAACCACTGTGCTAGTTCAGTACTGCTAAGCAAACAGCAGAGAAGATAGGCAGCAGGGTAGCATGGTGGTTAGCATAAATGCTTCACAGCTCCAGGGTCCCAGGTTCGATTCCCGGCTGGGTCACTGTCTGTGTGGAGTCTGCACGTCCTCCCCCTGTGTGCGTGGGTTTCCTCCGGGTGCGCCGGTTTCCTCCCACAGTCCAAAGATGTGCGGGTTGGGTGGATTGGCCAGGCTAAATCGCCCGTAGTGTCCTAATAAAAGTGGGGTTGGGTTGGGGGGGGGGGGGGGGGTTGTTGGGTTACGGGTGTGGGGTGGATGCGTGGGTTTGAGTGGGGTGATCATGGCTCGGCACAACATTGAGGGCTGAGGGGCCTGTTCTGTGCTGTACTGTTCTATGTTCTATAGGAGCAGGAGGAAGCCATTTGACCCTTCAAGCCTGCTCCGCCATTTATCACAATCATGGCTGATCATCCAACTCAATAGCCTAATCCTGCTTTCTTCCTGTAACCTTTGATCCCACTCGCCCCAAGTGCTATATCCAGCCACCTCTTAAATATATTCAATGTTTCAGCATCAACTACTTCCTGTGGTAATGAATTCCACAGGCTCACCACTCTTTGGATGAAGAAATGTCTCCTCATCTCTGTCCGAAATGGTTTACCCTGAATCCTCAGATTGTGGCCCCTGGTTCTGGACACACCCACCACCTGGAACATCTTCCCTGCATCTATCCTGTCTAGTCCTGTTAGAATTTTATATGTCTCTATGAGATCCCCTCTCATTCTTCTGAACTCCAGAGAGAACAATCCCAACCGAGTCAATCTCTCCTCATATGACAGTCCTGCCATCCCTGGAATCAGTCTGGTAAACCTTCGCTGCACTCCCTCGAGAGCAAGAACATCCTTCCTCAGAAAAGGAGACCAGAACTGCACACAATATTCTAGGTGTGGCCTCACTAAGGCCCTGCAAAATTGCAGCAACACATCCCTGCTTCTGTACTCAACACCTCTCGCAATGAAGGTCAGCATACCATTAGCCTTCTTTACCATCTGCTGCACCTGCATGCTTACCTTCAGCGACTGGTGCACAAGGACACCCAGGTCACACTGCACACTCCACTCTCCCAATTTACAACCATTCAGGTAATAATCTGCCTTCCTGTTTTTGTTTCCAAAGTGAAAAACCTCACACATCCAAATTATACTGCATCTGCCATTGGTTTGCCCACTCGCCCAACCTGTCCAGATCTTGCTGTAGGATCCCTGCATCCTCGTCACAATTCACCCTCCCACCTAATTTGGTATAATCTGCAAACTTTGAGATGTTACAATTTGTTCCCTCATCCAAATCATTAATATATATGGTGAATAGCTGGGGTCTCATCACCGATCCCTGTGGTACCCCACTGGTTACTGCCTGCCAATTTGAAAAGGACCCATTAATTCCTAATCCTGGTTTCCTCCATGCCAACCAGTTTTTTATCCATCTCAATACACGTCCCCCCAATCCCATGCGCTTTAATTTTGCACAGTAATCTCTTCTACGGGACTTTGTCAAATGCCTTCTGAAAGTCCAAATATACCACATCGTCTGGCTCTCCCTTGTCAACTGTACTGGTTACATCTTCAAAGAATTCCAACAGATTTGTCAAGCATGATTTCCGCATCATAAATCCATGCTGATTCTGACTGATCCTGCCACTGTTTTCTAAATGTTGCGCTGTAAAGTCCTTGATAATGGATTCAAGCATTTTCCCCACTGCTGATGTTAGGTTTACTGGTCTATAATTCTCAGCTTTCTCTCTACCTCCTTTTTGAATATTGGAGTGACGTGAGCTACCCTACAATCTGCAGGGAATGTTCCAGAGTCTATAGAATCCCGGAAGATGACCATCAATGCATCCACTATTTTAAGCACTCTCAGGCCCTGGGAATTTATCCGCCTTCAATCAAAGCAATTTTCCCAGCACCATTTCACCACTAATATTGATCTCCCTTAATTCTTCCCTCTCACTAAACCTTTCATTCTCCAACATTTCTGGTATCTGATTTGAGCCCTCTTTTGTGAAGACAGAACCAAAGTATGTATTCAATTCCTCAGCCGTTTCTTTGTCCCTTATTATGTATTCCTCTGTTTCTGTCTGTAGGGGGCCTACATTTCTCTTCACCAATCTCTTTCTCTTCACATATCTATAGAAACTTTTAGGCCGGAATTCTCCAATCCTGCGGCCACGTTCTGACGCCGGCATGAAAAGTGGCGCGAGCCACTCCGGCGCCAACGGGCCTTACCTGGCAGCTATCCACCCCTTCCCAGGGGCTAGTATGGTGCCGGAGTGGACTCCGCAGCTCCAGCGCCTGAACGCTGGCGCGCCACGGCTGGTGAGACTCTGCGCATGCGTGCCATGGCCAGCGCGGGTTCGTGCATGTGCGCCACGGCCGGCGTGTGTTCGGCATGCACACCACGGCCAACGCGGGTTCGCGCATGTGCGCAAAGGCTGGCATGAGTACACGCATGCGCATGGATTCCTGTCTCCACGGTGGCCCCCGGGCAATATGTCGGAGCCCAACAGGGGCCCAGCGTGGAGGAACATAGCCCCCCCCACGGAACCAGCCTGCCCGCTGATCGGTAGGCCCTGATCATGGGCCAGGCCGCTGTGGAGGCCGCCCCTGGGGTTGGATTCCCCCCCACCAGGACGGCCCCGCAGACAAATCTCCGAGGTCCTGCCGGGTGGGGCCATAAGTAACCCATGGCGGCAGGTGTCAGTCGAAGTCGGCGGGCACTTGGCCTGTCGACGCCCGGAGAGAATTGCCGGGGGAACCGCTTTCAACGGTCCCTGACAGGCTGGGCGGCGATCCCGCAGGCGCCCCCAAAAAATGGGGCTGGTTTGGCACAGTGGGCTAAACAGCTGGCTTGTAAAGCAGAACAAGGCCAGCAGCATGCGTTCAATTCCTGTACCAGCCTCCCTGAAAAGGCGCCGGAATGTGGCGACTAGGGGCTTTTCACAGTAACTTCATTGAAGCCTATTCGTGACAATAACCAAATTATGGGGCTGGTTTAGCACACTGGGCTAAATCATTGGCTTTTCAAGCAGACCAAGACAGGCCAGCAGCACGGTTCAATTCCCGTACGAGCCTCCCCGAACAGGTGCCGGGATGAGGCGACTAGGGGCTTTTCACAGTAACTTTATTGAAGCCTACTTGTGACAATAAGCAATTTTCATTTTTCATTTTCAAATCGGCGCCGGAGAATTGGCGAGCCGGCGTCGGGATGGCGTGGCTCGTTTCTCGCGCCCCCCCCACTCCGGGGATTCTCCGACCCGGCGCAGGGTTGGAGAATCCCGGTCATAGTGTCAGTCTTTATGGTCTCTGCAAGCTTACTTTTGTACTGTACTTTCCCCTTCTTTAATCAATCCCTCAGTCCTTATTTGCTGAGTTTGAAACTGCTCCCAATCCTCAGACCTATTATTTTTCTTGGCCAATCTGTATGCTTCTCCTTGGATCGGATACTATTTCTAATAATTTTGCACAATTAGACAACATTCCAATATGAAAGTTTATCACAGGATCTTACATCACAGAAGGAGATCCCTGAGCCGAATCTCCTTTGCACCCTCTCCAATGCATTGACATCCTTCCGAAAGTGTGGCGAGCAGAATGGGGCACAATGTACCAGCTGAGCCATACCCAGGCCAGGATTCTCAACCTCCTGTTTTTGGCAGGAGGGAAAGCTGGTGGGGATGGAGAATCCAACCGGAGTCCCCAAACGACTTTTAAGACAGTGGAAGTGTGGGCTTAAATGCGGTGGATATTTTAAACTAAATGTCAAAAAATATGACAGAAAAGGCAGCAGGCAGAACACCACTTTCCTGCCTGAATTGTGTTAGGAAAACAAAGGTGGTTTTATATTTGTATTGGTAAACATTAAAAATAAGGTCTAGTTTTAAGTAGGTTTCATTTAATGTTTCTGTGTATGGATTGCGGGGGGGGGGAATTCTCCATCGGCGGGATTCTTCATTCCACCGGTAGCGCACCCCCGCCCATGGGTTTCCCGGCACCATGGGGGTGCCTACAATGAGAAATCCCATTTGTCAGAGGCGGGAACAGAGAACAGCGACGGTGTGCCACTGAGAAACACGCGGCCGGGCAGGCGGATAATCCACCACATAGTTAGATTGATGCTGGACAAAGGTGTTCGTATGTGTGGCGGTTGGTTAAGTTCCAACTGTGTTCCTATTGTGAACTATAGAATTCCTACAGTGTTTAGGGAGGGCTACAGTGTGAAGAATAAATAAACTGTATAAGTGTGTGGGAGTTCCTTAGTAACTGGAGGCAACTGTAAGGATAAAAACGCTTTTATGTGTTAGTTTTAGCTGAATCTGTGGGAGGTTGGAGACAAGATCTCGGGGAGCGAACATCTGTCAACTCAGCCAGAAGAAGGACTGAACTGGATGAGAGTTGCAAAGAAGCAGGCTTCCTAAAGTACAAGTTGCAGTCCAGGTAACCTGGGAATTGGGGCAGAAAGTGCTTAAGACAACTGGAGTTAAGAGAACAGAGACCAAGGTATTGTCTAGAAGGATTCTCAAGGAAGAGTAACCAAAATGGGTGGCACGGTAGCACAGTGGTTAGCACCGTTGCTTCACAACGCCAGGATCCCAGGTTCGATTTCCAGCTTGGGTCACTACCTGTGCGGAGTCTGCACGTTCTCCCTGGGTCTGCGTGGGTTTCCTCTGGGTGCTCCGGTTTCCTCGCACAAGTCCCGAAAGACGTATGTTAGTTAATTTGGACATTCTAAATTGTCCCTAGGTGTGCCCAAACAGGGCGACTTAGGGGTTTTCACAGTAACTTCATTGCAGTATTAATGTAAGCCTACATGTGACAATAATAAAGATTATTATTATTCATGTTCTGTTAAAGAGAGAATTGCAGTAACTCGATTTAAAGTGGGACACCAGGCTTCAGAGGTGGATGAAACATTTTATGTAATTTTAATACTCTGCGAATTGAGAGTTAAAGCGATCGTCAACAGTTTGTACAACTGTCAAGACAAGGAAATCCAAAAGGGGTTGGTTTAAAATAATCGACTGGATTCGCTATTAAAAATGGAGTGGAAGCTTTGTTTAAAATTGTCATTCGGAAAACCCACGTCTCGATTTTGGACTGTAAACCACTAAAGGAAAGCATACTTATGAGAGAAGATTTTATTGTTTTGTTTTGGAAGCTCTCACGTGTCAATCGTCTTGGGGGGGGGGAATTCTGAGGCGAGATCCACAAATATTCACAAGGCATTCAGGGTGTAGTGTATTTTGCCCACAGTCATGTGATATGCTTAAAAGGGACTTTGTGTGTTAATGAGACCACTGTAGTTTAAGATATACTGCGTAATCCGTGTTAATCCTAAAACATGTGTGTATTTGTGGGGAGCATTTTGCCATCTTTATTCATTGTTTTTTTGTTGTTGTGAAAACTAATTAGTCGTCCTGTGACTCTGTTCCTCCTCGTTTTATGAAAAAAGTTACGGAACGGGATTCTCCAGTCCGCCAGCTGCGTTTTCCGGGGCATTCGCTGAGTAAAAAAGTTTTTTCATGTCTCCTCTGCTCCTTCTGCCATTCATCTTAAATCGGTGCTCTCTGGTTCTCAACCCATTCGCAAATGGGAACAGTTTCTCTCCATCAACTCTGTCCAGACCTCTCATGAATCTGACACTTCTATTAAATCCTTCAATCTTCCCTTCTCTGTGAACAGCTCCAGCTTCGTCAGACTATCCACGTTAGTGAAGTCATTCATTCCGAGAATGATTCTCATAATTCTTATCTACATCCACTCCAATATCTGCACATGATACCGTACTCCAGTTGAGTTTGAACCAGAAAGCCATAAACCATAAAGATTCACCATAACTTCCTTGCTTCTGTACTCCATACCTCTACTATAATGCCCAAGTTTCAAGATACCGTCTAAACGTGCGTTCTCAACTTGCCCTACCACCTTCAACAATTTGTGCACATACACCCCGCAGGCCCCTCTTCACCTGCATCACTATCCTTATTTCATATTGCCTTTCCTCATTTTCTCTTTCAAAATGTATTACTTCACAATTTCTGCATTAATTTTCACCCAACATGTGCTCGCTCACTCATTCTGCATAGCTTCCTCCAGTCCAAAAAACAACTGTCCAGAAAGCTTTTGACAAGGTGCCACACAAAAGGTTGCTGCATAAGATAAAGATGCATGGCATTAAGGGTAAAGTAGTAGCATGGATAGAGGATTGGTTAATTAATAGAAAGCAAAGAGTGGGGATGAATGGGTATTTCTCTGGTTGGCAATCAGTAGCTAGTGGTGTCCCTCAGGGATCAGTATTGGGCCCACAATTGTTCGCAATTTACATAGATGATTTGGAGTTGGGGACCAAAGGCAATGTGTCCAAGTTTGCAGACAACACTAAGATGAGTGGTAAAGCGAAAAGTGCAGAGGATACTGGAAGCATGTAGAGAGATTTGGATAGTTTAAGTGAATGGGGTAGGGTCTGGAAGATGGAATACAATGTTGACAAATGTGAGGTTATCCATTTTGGTAGGAATAACAGCAAAAAGGATCATTATTTAAATGATAAAATATTAAAACATGCTGCTGTGCAGAGGGATCTGGGCATCCTAGCGCATGAGTCGCAAAAAGTTGGTTTACAGATGCAACAGGTGATTAAGAAGGCAAATGGAATGTTGTCCTTCATTGCTAGAGGGATGGAGTTTAAGACTAGGGAGGTTATACTGCAATTGTATAAGGTGTTAGTGAGGCCACACCTGGAGTATTGTGTTCAGGCTTGGTCTCCTTAGCCGAGAAAGGACGTACTGGCACTGGAGGGTGTGCAGAGGAGATTCACTGGGTTAATCCTAGAATTGTGGGGGTTGGATTACAAGGAGAGGTTGAGTAGACTGGGACTGTACTCGTTGGAATTTATAAGGATGGGGGGGGGGGGGGGGAAATACCCTGCCCAGTGATGCAGTTGAGGCTCCTTCATTAAATGTTTTTAAGGTAAAGATAGATAGTTTTTTGAAGAATAAAGGGAGTAAGGGTTATGGTGTTCGGGCCAGAAAGTGGAGCTGAGTCCACAAAAGATCAGCCATGATCTCATTGAATGGCAGAGCAGGCTCGAAGGGCTAGATGGCCTACTCCTGCTCCTAGTTCTTATTCCATAGTTTTCAAATTTTCTGACAAGCCTGTTCTACGTTTCTGTGTTCTTATTCCAGTTTTGGCATTAGTTCCATGTAGAGTCATTGTAGACGTACATCATAAAACCATTATTTTTGGATATTAGACCAAACCACTTTAATTCATTGAAAACAGCTGCATAAAGTCTATTCTACACTTGTAAACCCTACCTTTTAGTCCTTTGCTTAATGTCCTCTACCAAAACAACAAAAGGCATTTACGTAGCACTTTTCTGATCTTGAGTATTTTTACTAAATTAATCAGACACAAAATAAGACTGAGCCAAAGGATGCATTAGAACAGCTGATTTAAAAGGTTTGGCCAAAGTGGTTGAAAGATTTGCATTTTCATGACATCAGGATGTACCAGGTATGAAGTATTTTTTAGTGGACGCATTGCTGTAATGTAGGAAACCTGGCAACATATTTGTACGCATTCAGCGTGGAGCACATCTGAGCTTATTGTCGCAGAAGGCTGTGGAGTCCAAGTCACTAAATGTCTTTAAGACAGAGATAGATAGGTTCTTTATTAAGGGGATCAAGGGTTATGATATGGGGGGAAAGCAGGAGAATGGGGATTAGAGACATATCAGCCATGTTTGAATGTTGGAGCAGACTTAATGGGCCGAATGGCCTAATTCGGCTCCTACGTCGTATATGACACTTTATCAAACACCTTTCAGAATTCCACATACATCACATGAACCCCTTACTCTCATCAACCCTTTTCATTATCTCATCAAAAACTCCAGCAAGTTGGTTAAATCCTGCAACAGATCTGTGCTGACTTTCCTAAATGAATGCACTTTGTTCAAGTTACTGTTAATTTTGTTCCAGATTATAGGGCGGGATTCTCCGACCCCCTGCCGGGTCCTGCCACGCCGGTCGGGGTGTTAGCAGCGCCCCCCCCCCCCCCCCTCCCCGGCGATTTTCCGGGCCCCAATGGGCCGAGCGGCCGTCCATTATTTGCCAGTACCGCCAGCGTGAATCACTCAACTCACGCACCGGCGGGACCTGGCAGGTGAGTATGCGTGGACGGTCCTCTGGGGGATCCGACCGGGGGGGGGGGGGGGGGGGGAGGGGCATGGTGGTTTGGGGGGGGGCACGGTGGCCTGGCCCACGATCAGGGCCCACCGATCTATGGGCGGGCTTGTTCCGTGGGGGCACTTCTTCCTTCCGCGCCGGTCCACTGTCGGGCTCCGCCATATTGCCCATTGGCCGGCACGGAGAAGAGAACCCCCCGCGCATGCGCGACAAATACGCTGGCCGTTCCGCGCATGCGCCAACTCGCGCCGTCCCTCCGCCGCCGCTGGAGCGGCGCCAACCCCTCCGCCGTCCACCTAGCTCCCTAGGCAGGTGAGAATACTCACCTTGGGGGGCCGTTGACGCCGGAGTCGTTGGTGCCAGTTTTCCAGCCGGCGTGGGGACTTAGTCGCCAGAAGCGAGAATCCTGGCCATAGTTCCTAAATGCTTTCACACCACTGAAATTAGATCGACTGCTCTGTAGTAACTGGGTTTATCCTTATACCTTTTCTTAAACAATGGTGGAACACTTACAAATAAAAATGCATTATTAGCAAACTTTTTACATCTTCTGTCCTCACCAGCTACTATTGTCTCTTGCATCTTTTTATTCACAGAATGACTTCAGAGTAGTTGCAAAATGACTTTTCCTCGGCTGTTTTAACGTCCAACAAATCATTGTATGAATCAGTTTTACTCATATATGAATTCAAAATTTTGCTGCAGTAATCTACTTACTGATGGGCCAAATTCCAAAAAGTCTGGCGAACAAAGAAGTCATTGGTGGCTGATCCTAAACAAATCATGAAACTGACAAGTAGAAAGTTATAAAAAGCAGTTTGAGACTTTCAGAGTCACACTACAATGAGCACATTGTGGATTATCTAAGTCAAAACGTTCCAAAGGGCCTAGGTTTCTCTAATGTCTGAGCTTCTATTACTTCTACATACAATTGTTTTATTAATACAATCACAAATAAGGTTTGCCAAATATTTTTGTGCAGAATGATACTTTTAAAAAAGTGCCATTAAAACTAATTAATTTAAACATGACAATCATGGTATGTAGCTATCTTAAAGTTCAATATTTTCAACCACCAGATTCCCACTCTGCTGTGTTACTAATTATTACTTAATTTGAATTAACAAATAATTATATTCTTTTAGTGCAAAAATTCAAATATGCTGGAGTCAGACAACCCACAAGGAGGCCATCGTACCTCCAGCAAATCTTGGCAGAGAATCTTGGCAGAGCTTTTCCATCGGTTTAATTCCCCTGCTCTTCCACCATAGTGCCACATGCTTTTCCTTGAAGTATTTATCCAATTCCATTTTGAAAGTTGTTACTGGAGCTGTGCACCACTCTTTCAGGCACTACATTCTAGATCAATAGAGCAACTCGCTGTGTTAAAGAAAAAACATACCTCATCTCTGGTTCCTTTGCCAATAACATTAAATCTCTGGTTGCCAGCCTTGTGATATTGAAGTGTTCCTCCTTATTTACTTTTTCAAAACCGTTCATGAATTTGAAACTAATTATTAAACCTCCCCTTAATCTTTTTGTTCACCTTAGAGAAACGGTCAGCTTTTCTCGAATTAAAGCCGAAGTTCCTTGTCCCTGGTGCGATTCTCATAAATCACCTTTGGACCGTTCCCACGGCTTGCACCTTTGCTAAAGAGTGGTGCCTAGATTTGGGGTCCATCCAGATGGGGCCTCCTCACCAGTGAACTCAGAAACAAGGAAGCCACGCTGAACCTTCAGTTTTTTGTGTCTGTTTATAAAGCCAAGGATCACGTAACTTATTGGGCTATCATACACCCATCAAACTTTGACAAACCTTCTCAGATTGTTCTTCCACCTTCATAGATTTGTGCATGTGCACGCCATGGGGCTGGATTCTCCGCCGGCAGGATGCTCCGTTTTGCCGGCAGCCCGGGGGTTTCCCGACGGCGTGGGGCTGCCCCACAATGGGAAACCCCATTGATCAGCCGGCATAACGGAACATCCCGCCGGCGGGGTGAAACAGAAATGTGGCGGAGAATCCAGCCCCACGTCTCTGTTCCTGCATTTCTTTAAAATTGTACCATTTAGTTTAAATTGCTTCTTTTCATCCTTTGTACTAAAAGTGCATCAATTTGCACTTCTCCACATTAAACTGAAGCTATCATGTGGCTACCCCTTTTCACCAGTCTATGGCCTCCTGGAGGCAGAAGTAACTGATTTACCAGCATTATATAATGAATAATGAACCAAAGGTCAACTCTATAAACATTATTTTGTTAAATAAAGAAAGATCATGGACTTCTGGTGGCGACACATAGGTGGAGGTCGCACGTTAGGTGGCTCCTGGCCCTTTTCAACCAGATTTTGGGAAGAATTTTTATATGATTGATTGTTAGAACGGTTGTGGCAATCAAAGGATGTCGAAATACCAGAAAAAGAATAGGGGAAGAAAGGGTGCGACTGAAAGTCCGCCGGCGAGTTTGGTGGGGAGTTCAGTGGGAGGAAAGATGGCGGGTGCAGGCTCGCTGACTGGGCCGCGCCCACTACAGTGGATAGGCTGGACGAAGTGATGGGAAATTTGAGCAGTTGTTTTCCAAGCACTTCAACAAGCATCGCAAGGAGATGATGTCCTCGCTCAAGGATTGGGTGGAAGCGGGCAGCACAGTGGCGCAGTGGTTAGCACTGCTACCTCACGGCGCTGAGGACCCACGTTCAATCCCATCCCCGGGTCACTGTCCGTGTGGAGTTTGCACATTATCCCCATGTCTGTGTGGGTCTCACCCCCACAACCCAAAAGATGTGCAGGTGAAGTAGAGAGCACCCCCGGTCCGTGTGGTAACGTGGAACGGCTGGGGGAGACCAGTGAAGCGAGTGAGAGTCTTCGCGCATTTGAAGAGCTTGAAAGCCGATATGGTGCTGTTGCAAGAGACCTGTCTGAGGGTGAAGGACCAGGTGAGGCTTTGGATGGGTTGGGTGAGTCAGTGTTCCACTCGGGCTTTGATATTAGGGCCCAGGGGGTAGCAACGGGTGCTTTGAAGGGGAAGTTGATGGTGTTGGTTAGCGTTTCTGCCCCGATTTGGGAGGACGTAGGATTTTTGAATAAGATGTTAGATGCCATACCGAATTTGGATACGTTTATAAGGGGGGAGGCGGACCCGTGGAGGTTCATGCATTCGAGGGACAGGGTGATCAAGGTGGGGTTTAATAGGAACGGGGAGGTTTCGCTATCAGTGGTGTTGGAAGCGTTGAAGGCAGTAGTGAGGGGTGAGATCATCTTGTTTAAGGCTTGGGTGGACAGGGAGGCAAGAGAGGACCGGTAGCGGCTTTTAGAGGAATTTTAGGAGATGGATGGAAGGTATGCGGAGGATCCTACTCCAGATCTTCTGGTGAGGAGAAAGGACTGACAGGCAAGGTTTGACCTTCTGTCCACAGGGGGCGGGCGAGGGGGACCATGTACGAGTATGGGGAGAAGGTCAGCTTCGACAGCAGGCAGCTGTGAGAGAGATTGTGTGGGTTCAGGATGTGGTGGAGAAGCTGGTGGTGGCACCGGAGCAGGTGGACAAGGCATTTGAGGAGTTCTACAAAAGTTGTCTGGTCGGAGCCTCAGGAGGATGAGTCAGACATGAGGGAATTTTTGGGGTGGTTGGAGTATCCTGAAGTAGGAGAGGAGGAGAGGGCAGGGCTGGATTACCCAGTGGGGATGGAAGAAGCGTAGGCGGCGATAGGGAAGATGCAGACTGGTAACACACTGGGGCTGGATGGTTTCCCAATGAAGTTTTCTAAACAGTTTCTGGATAAGTTGGCACCGCTGTTTGTGGAGATGTTTGAGGATGCGGTGGTTAAGGAGGCACTGCCAGAGACAATAGGACAGGCATCCATTTCATTACTTCTTAAAAAGGACAAGGACCTGGAGGAGTGTGGGTCGTGTAGGCCAATATCTCTGTTGAATGTGGATGCTAAGATATTGACGAAGGTGCTGGCTATCAGGTTGAAGGAGTGCCTCCCGAAGGTGACTGGGGAGGATCAGAAAGGGTTCGTCAAGGGTAGGCAGTTGTTGCGAAACATGCAGCTTCTGTTGAATGTGGTGCTTTCTCCAGTATGCGGGGAAGGTGTTTGATCGGGTAGAGTGGAGCTATTTGTTTGCGATGTTGAAGAGGTTTGGGATTGGGCCTAAATTCGTGGCATGGGCGAATTTGGTGTACAAGCAACTGAAGGCAAATGTGCATACAAATTAGGTGAATTCAGGGTACTTGCAGTTATATAGGGGTACGAGGCAGGGGTGCCCCATGTCTCCCCTCCTGTTTGCGTTGGTGATAGAGCTCTTGGCCATTGCACTGAGGGGTTTGGATAAATGGAGGGGGATAGTGAAGGGGTGTGGAGCGTAGGGTGTCCCTGTATGCTGATGATTTGTTGCTGTATATCTCCAACCCAGGCTCTTCAGTACGGGATAGAACAGGACTTCTAAGGTGATTTGGGAGGTTTTCAGGCTATAAGTTAAAATGGAAAAAAAGTGAGTTTTGTGAGAGTCGTTTCGATGGGTGGGGGGGGGGCTGCCATTTTGGGTGATAACCACCCACTTTAGTTACCTGGGAGTGCAGGTGGCTCAGGATTGGGCCCTGCTGAATGTTGCGAGACTCGTGAGTAGTGCCAAGATGGATTTATTGAGATGGGGTAGCCTTCCCCTATCGTTGGCTGGCTGGATGCAGGAGGATAAGATTAACATTTTTATTCTTATTTCAGTGCCTGACGGTTTTTTTGCCGAAGTTGTTTTTTTATGGGGATGGAACAGTTGGTTTTGTCGTTTGTGTGGGTAGGTAAGGTTGCAAGAATTAGGAGGACGGTACTTCAGAGAGAGCGACAGTTATGGCCCTTCCACACCTGTTGTACTATTATTGGGCAGCAAACACTGAGAAGGAGCGAGGCTGGAGCAGGGTGCCAGATGGTGGTGGGCTCTTGTCAGGGGTTGGGGTCGTGGGCACTGGCAACGGCGCCTCTACCGTTTGCCTCAGCTAAGTACTCGGGGAAACCATTGATGGTGGCCACGCTGAAAATATGGACGCAATTTCAGCAGCACTTTAGGTTGGGGGGGGTCGAAGTTGATGGCGAACTGAGGGTACCATGGGTTTGAGCTAGCGACGATGGATGCTAGGTTTCGAGGTTGGGTGGAGCGATGGGTGATGGAAATACAGGACTTATTTTTAGAAGGGCAGTTTGCGAGTTTGGAGGAGCTGGGGGAGAAGGTTGGGATCTCAAAGCGGGTGACTGTCAGGTACATGCAGGTGCGTGATTTTGCAAAAAAGATTTTTACGACTTCCGGTGGAACTGCTCTCCTCGTTGCTGGAGGAAGTGCTGTCGGTGATGGGGCTGGGGAGCACATCTCGGCGATCTATGGGAGGATTTCGGGGGAGGAAGAAGCTTCTCTGGAGGGGTTACGGCCAAGTGGGAGGAAGAGTTAGAGATGACGCTGGAGATGAGGCTGTGGTGTAAGGTGCAGCGGAGGGTGAATGCCTAAACCTCGTATGCGAAGCTGGGGATGATGCAGTTAAAGGTAGTACATAGAGCACACCTGACAAAGTTGTGGATGAGAAGGTTGTTTGAAGTGGTGGAAGATACTTGTAAACAGTATGGGAGGGGCCCGTCCAATCATATGTTCTGGTCCTGCCCGAAGTTGGAAAAAGTTTGGAGGTCGTTCTTCAGCATCATGTCTTGCACATGGATTTAGAACCCCGTCCCATATTCGGGGTGTTGGGCTTGCCGGAGTTGCAGACGGGAACGGGGGAAGATATTTTAGCCTTCGCCTCGTTGATCGCTTGCAGGCGGGTCCTATTGGGGTGGAGGTCAGCTTCTCCACTCTGGGCCTCGGTGTGGCTAGGGGATATTTTATTTGGAAAAGGTGAGATTTGCTTTGAGGGGGGTTTGTTTGTATTAAAATTTAAGGAGCTGGTTACCGTCAACTGTTAAGGGCAGGGAGGGGCAAAGTGGGGTGTTTGGTTGATGGTATCAGCAGGGAAGGGGAGGGGTTGTGTTGGTTTTGCTTTGTAATATGCGTTTTAAATGTTAAAATATCAAAAACGTGAATAAAAATATTTTCCAAACAAATTAAAGAAAAATCATATTACGTTCCTTGTAATTTAAATGAGCCAAATAAATATCAAACATAAGCATAATAAATAGGCTAAGTAGAATAGGTTAGAATACAAAATTTTATTATTTAGAAATCCAAGATTCAGATCCGGGGTTGATTTACCAGCTGGTCATGCCAGCGGGAAATTCCAGCTCCACGCCAGCGCAGAGATTTCCCGACAGCAAGGGATGCTGTCAACGGGAAATCCCATTGACAATGGTGGGACTGGTAGATCTGCTTGCTGGCTACCTCCCCCGTTGAAAATCACGTGGCAGGGTGTTCTGTAAATCACGCCCCTAATCTTTTTCGCACTCCAAATTTCCTTCCCATCTTTCTCAAAGATAAGCGCCTCCTCAACATTTTGGGTACTCAGCCAAGTTCAACAATAGGCCTAAATTTAACCTGCAAAGAGATATTTACGTCCATTGAAGGCTGGTCACCAATAATCAGAAACTAAGGATCCAATGTATTGATCTAGAATGTAGTGCCTAAAAGAATGGAGCGCAGCTTCAGTAACAACTTTCAAAGTGGAATTGGATAAATACCTAAATAAAAAGCTTGTGGCATATGGTGGAAGAGCAAGGGAATTAAACTGAAACTATATAAAAGTTTCAATCAGCCATATCGTTTAAGCTCCAATGACAGCGACTTCAAACAAACATTGAGATCCTGGCAAAGGAGTTGACAGAAAGATCTTATTATAACTACTTAAAGATGTCATTCAAAAACTGCCAACAGTTCACTTCACTTGTCAAAACAGATTTCCCAATGAACTAATGCTTTTATTGCCCTGAGCCAAGCATGCATAATGTGTGCTGTAATTGGCATCAGTATGCTCAGTTAAACAGAATAATAGAGGCCAGGATCCCCCCCCCCCCCCCCCCCCCCACTACCGAGGCAGGATCTTCCAGTCTCACAGAGTACAATGGCCATTTGCGTTGCTCACCGGCTGGGACACCAGAGAACCCGCCACGGGTGCTCGCCTTGGGCAAGACTGGAAGATACCGCCAGCGGGAAGAGCCAGAAAATTCTGGTCAAAGCAATTCAGAAGATGGCTGTATATGTTGACCATTGCTACAGCTAGTAGTTAATTGGCAGTGCAACTAATAACACCTTGGTCCAATTCAACAAATATTTGTCCCACACACATATATTTGTTTGCAAACCCTGTTAACAGTTAAGCTTCAATTAAGAGTGGTTTGACATAAGTGTTTGCTCTAATATGGAAATATTCCAATATGACAAAAAATTCCAGAAGACAAATGGGTTTTCATCCAGCATTGTCCAATAGAATTTCAATGTTTGCAAAATTTGTGGCAATCAAGGCACCATATTCATTACATGATACATAAGAACATAAAACTAGGAGCAGGAGTAGGCCATCTGGCCCTTCGTGCCTGCTCCGCCATTCACTGAGATCATGGCTGATCTTTTCTGCACTCAGCTCCACTTTCCCGCCTGTACAAAATATGTACAATATTAATCGAACAAATGTGCAATCATTTAAAAACAGTTTTCAGGTTTTAAACCGTTAGCAATCAGGACCAATACGTTCATTGCCAGAGCCGGGAGAACAGCTTCAAAAGTATTTTGCAAATCAACTGTTCTGCAAAGCAAGTCTGCTGTATGCCCTCTCAAAGGGCGATGGCCATCTGCCAGCCAAAGTGTTCTGTTTCTGACTGTTTGCTCCAATTAATTTCTTTAAAACTCAAATTTCTTTGAAAGTAAACTGTCTCCATTTTATCAGAATTGATAAATTACAAAATTCGGGGACTGAAAGGTATCAATTAAATCTTGAAGATTTGGCTTCTGCATTTTGACACTTGCTCTGTCGTCTTCCATTTCGAAACAGCGTATGGACATCTAACAGATATTTGACTTCTTAAATATTTATTTCACAAGATGTGGGCGCCGCTGGTTAGGCCAGCACATATTGCCCATCCCTAGTTCCCCTTCAAGGTGGTGGGGTGTTGCCTTTTGAACCGCTAGCGTCCTTGAGGTGTAGGTACACTCACTGTGCTATTAGGGAGGGAGTTCCAGGATGTTGCCCTAGCGACAGCGAAGGAGTGGCGACATATTTCCAAGTCAGAGTGGTGACTCATTGAACCACAGATCTGAATGTACCAGAGGAAACTGGAACAGAGGAGGTAACAAACAGTTGGCTATTTTTCATCTTTCATTGGGAGGCTGCCTCCAGACGACGGCTGGGCTTTGGCCTCAGCTAGGGGCCTGTGCACCATCGGGAGGGTCTTGGGAGATGACAACAATATGCCAAGTGGGCATTTAATTGAACCTAATTACCTATGCTCCACGGTCAGGTAGATACCTGGTGCCAGTCAGATCCGGCAAGATTTCTCGTAGACAGGATCCTGCCGACGATGCTCCCTGATGTGAGATTCTCAAAATATTCTCGTGGTCCCACCTCCACAGGACTGTGAAAATTCAATCCAAGGTCTCTTTGCTCCAATGTCACACAGGGGAATGTGACCGTGACTAAATACCTTGGCTCAGGAAGGTGCAAATTTAATGAGGTGCGATAGGAGGCACAAAGTAGAGATGTAGTTAGCTTCGAGAATATCCTGGGTTATCTAGTGTTCTGTAATTTTAATTGTAGTTGTCCTTTGCTGGTAAACTAAAATACTTTTTACTCTAATTGTGGGGATTGGTCACAACTTTTAGAGTTGCATGATTTTTTTCAATCTAAAGGTGATTAAAAATTGTTTTACTTCAGCTGGAGCCAATAACGTGAGTAACTGGAGCTGCGGAAAATGTGTGACGCCAGGGTCCTGGAGTTACCACGTTTGTTCTTTTTGTCTGAAGTTGCTTGCTGTGTGAATGCTGTGCTTTGCTTTATAGTTAACCTCAGTAGTCATCTATAGTGTTGTAAACTACTGCTTTAATTGGTAATCTATTCAGTTTAGCAATTAAAGCGGCAACCTGCAAAACTACAAATTACTAGCGAGATTAACGGCAAAGCACTGCCAAAGGTACCAAGTTCCACGCAGCTTCAGAGACAAGCAGTTGCTCTGAACCATATCATTGGTTGGGGAAATTGAGGTGCTGTTCTGAAACTGGACTTTCCAAGAAGGTTGGTCGGGATCCTATCACCGCGTCGTACCTAGCCCGGAGCTGGACGCGACGAGTGAATCATGGGAGCGGCCCAGGTCCAGATGGGCGTGATCCAGATAAAATTTATTTAAGTATGCGTGGCTATCTTGATGTTGCATTCACCTGGCGCTGGGGAGTCACTGCCCCCACCAACCAGGCCTCAACCAGGTGGCGATTAGAACTGGTCTCCACAAGCGGAGATCTATTGCGGTAGCCACTCGGGGGTCTCGGAGGCCATTGGAGCCCCCTGGGTTGTCAGAGACCGGGCAGTACCCTGACACCGGGCACCCCAGCATTGCCAACCTGGCACTTCCATGGTATCAGGTTCACACTACCAGGGTGCCAGGGACACTGCCCAGGTGTCAGGCTGGCAGAGCCAGGGGTCAGGGATGCCATACCCATGAAGTGAAAATGAGGGGCTTATGAAGAGTGGAGGGGGTGAAAGGGGGTACAAAGTCACCCCATAAAGGTGGAGGGGTGCCTCATCGATCCCGTAGCGAGGAGCCCTGACTTCGCGGGGGGGGGGGGGGGGGGGGGGGGGGGTGTGTTAATGTCCATGTCTACGGGGAGTGGCATTGCCTGTTGGTTGTGGGTCCATCAAATTCACTTTGAGATCAGAGCACCCTTTAAAAATGGCATGCCGATCACTAGGGGGCCGGACTTAATGGTGAGTTTAGATGCCCATTACTGGGAATTTCCAAGGCCCCAAAAAACGACTAAATGTGGGTGAATACTGGTCTGGATCTCACCCAAAAATCCACTGGGAAGCACCCCGGCACTCGCCCAAGTGAAATGAGGCCGGTGAATAGCGGGAGGTGCCAAACAGTTTGCGATGCAATCGGCCCGTAGGCAAAATCAGGATCTCGACGTGGCGCGGCAAGAAACCAATTATCACCACTTAAGCCCCATTCCCATACAATTAACAAGAACCACCCCATATCCAACAGCTTCCTGTCATTTTTTAAAACGTGAATTTGATGGAACGGCTTCTGTGGGGAGCCGAGGCGGTGAATAGCCATCTTTGCACACAGGCAAAGAGCCTGGGGGTGCTGGGCTTGCCACCCCAGTGCTCAGGGGAGGGGGGCTGCAAGACCCTCCACGAGGGTGGGCTGCCATGGGAGGGTGGGGGGGGGTGAGCGGTGAGCTGGGGGGGCAACCAGGGGGCATCCACCATGCCAACCCCTGGTTCATGTGCACCCGTTCCTAGGACAACCCTTGTCCCTGCCTGTCTGCCCAGCGACCACCCATAACCCCCATCGACTGCCAAGGCTTCTGGCTGAAGGCTATTGCTAATAGGGAATTGGCAATCATCATTAAGTGGCCACTTCACACATCCCAAGTGGATTCCCTTGGGTGGGCTGGCCATGTTGCATGTGGGAGTAACTGACTAGCATCCCAATCAAACCCTGAAGCCTGGACACTGTGCTTGCACACTGCGGGAGGCAACACCACACACGTAACAGCCAACATCCGAACACCCAGGATGGGACACAGCTCCGGAGACATGTCCATGGCTGGAGGGTGGGTGGTGCCACGGGGAGGGGGAGATGCCTAGAGACATGGGCCAAGGATTTGGGGGTCGGCCCACACTGTGGAAGAAGATGACACTGGTTGTGCATAAAGGTGTTTACTGTGTTTGGCAATTCCCCATCCCAGCCCCCCCACACCCACCACCCACCCACTACCCCCCCCCCCCCCCTCCCCTGGTGCCCTCAGTGATCCTCGATGAGCTTTGCTCTCCTAGCTCTACCGCTACGTCTAGGTGGGTTCCCAGAATGCACATCTGGGGGGACCGGGGGCATCCACCATGCCAACCCCTGGTTCATGTGCATCCGTTCCTAGGACAACCCTTGTTGCACAGTGTCCAGGCTTCAGGGTTTGATTGGGATGTTAGTCAGCGACTCCCACATGCTACATGGCCAGCCCACCCAAGGGAATCCACTTGGGATGTGTGAAGTGGCCACTTAATGATGATTGCCAATTCCCTATTAGCAATAGCCTTCAGCCAGAGGCCTTGGCAGTCGATGGGGGTTATGGGTGGTCGGTGGGGCAGAATGCTCATCTGAGGTGGAGGCACAAGTTGCTTACCTCGCCCGTGGCCTTTAATGCCCCTGGCATTCTCTGGGGCCAAAGGGCCCTGGCACACGCTGGCGCCACATGCACAGCTGTGCCGCCCAATCTCGTGCGTGAGACGCGGCCTCATCAGAGGGGTGGAACCCAGGGGAGCCAATGGCCACCATCCCCACTCCATGGGCCAGGTCTGGGTTGGCACTCAGCGCCCCTCCTTCCTATTGGTGCCCATAGGGTCCTGGGGTTCACCTTGGGATAGAGGGGCAGCTGGTTCAAGCCCAGAGCTGCTAGCCCTGGCGGACCCCAAGGTCCACACCATCGTGTCTCGGCCCTTAGCGATTCTCCGCAGTGACTCTGCAGTGCCTCGGCCATCCCACCTGACAGCGGGACATGTCCCGCAGAACCTCATCAAGGTCAGCCTGGTACTGGGTGACATCCCTCAGCGATGCGGACATCCTGTTGAGACCCTCAGCCATTGCCTTCACCGACTGCGTGATACCTTCACTAATGGTGCCGACGTTGTGCACCAGGCTCTCCACTGCGGTTACCACCGTCACAGTGTTGGCCTCAGTGCCACGCATTGCCGGTGCCAACTCCTGCTCCAGTAGCCTCTGGGACCTCTCCAATTTGCTGACATCTCCCTCTGAATGTCCCGGCCACTCCCTAACTGAGTCTCTAACAGCTCCGGGGTAACCCTGTACCAGAGACTCAGGCTGGGTCCCAGCTGAGTCCTGTTTCTTGCCACTGTCATTCCAAGCCTGGATATTGTCCACTTTTTGCTGCATTTGGACTTGTATCTGAGGAGTCACAAATGGTGATGAACACTGTGCAGTCATTAGAGAATAATCCTATTTCTGACTTTATGATGGAAGGTAAGTCACAATGAAGCAACTGAATGAAGTTGGGCCTCGGATACTACCCTGATGAACCTCTGCAGTGATGTTCTGAAACTGAGAAGATTGATCGCCATCAACCACAACCATCTTCCTTGGTGCCAGGTATGACTCCAACCAGCCGAGAGTTTTCCCCCTGATTCCCATTGACTCCAGTTTTGACAGGGCTCCTTGATTTCATACTCTGTCAAATGCTGTCTTGATGTCAAGGGCAGTCACTCTCACCTCACCTCTGGCATTCAGCTTTTTGAACTATGTTTGAACTAAGGCTGTAATGAAGTCAGGAGTTGAGTGATCCTAGCGAAACCCAAACTGAGGGTCAGTGAGCAAGTTATTGCTAAGCAAGTGTTGCTTGATTGCACAGTTGATAACCCCTTCACTTTACTGATGATCAAGAGTGGACTGATGGGGCAGTAATTAGCCAGGTCAGATATTTCTTGTGTACATGATATACCTGAACAATTTCCCACATAGCTGGGTAGCTGCCAGTGTTGTGGCTGTACTGAACAGCTTGGCTAGGGCACAGCAAGTACTGGAGCACGTCTCAAGTACTTTTGACAAAATATTGTCAGGGCCCAAAGTTTTGCAGTGTCCAGTGAATTCAGCCATTTCTTGATACCACATGGAGTGAATCTAATTGGCTGAAGACTGACATCTATGATGCTGGGTACCTCCAAAGGAGGTTATCTGTCTCTATTGGTATCATGATAGTATTAAAAACAAAAATCGAGAGGGATATTAGTCAGCTTAGAATCTTGGCTGGCAGGTGAGGGAAGACTTACTGTGGGGGTTATAAGTGTGGAGAGTCAGGGTCAGCAAACTATCTCAATGATGAGGAGGAAATATGTTCAATGTAGTTTGGGCTGGGTGGGTGGCAGGAAGAGATCCGCAGTTTTTGTCTATAAGCAATCTAAACCGAGATGGGAAAACACGCTCAGTAGTGTTGTGGTGGGGTGGAGTGGGTGGAAGGCAAGGTGAAAATGTATTTAATTGTCCTGGTAAGTACATCCAGCTAGGAGGTCTGGGGACAGCTAGGAGGTCTGGGGAGCTGGGGTTGTCAACTGTTATGTATCCATCTGTTTAATTATACGAGTCGATGTTCATTTCTGGGGGCCATGATGTGGAGATGCCGGCGTTGGACTGGGGTGAGCACAGTAAGAAGTCTTACAACACCAGGTTAAAGTCCAACAGGTTTGTTTCAAACACGAGCTTTTGGAGCACGGCTCCTTCTTCAGGTGAATGAATTCAGGTCATTTCTGGGGGAACATGGATAGCACCGTTCTTGCACTTATTTCTCCAGTTATACTGGCTAACATTCTCAGTCGGGAGGGGGAAGATGAGGGCACATGTGCATTGTAATTTTCTCAACACCTGCTGTTGTCTGCTCTGATCACCTGATCTTTCAGGCCACGGCATAGGCTTGTTACTCGAGCTTTTTTCACAGATCTGCCAGAGCTGGGAAAAGTGGCATTTGAAAGGCAGGTCACCAACCTGATCGACAGGCAAGGAAAAATACAATTGGGAGCCACAAAGTGGACAGACCTTGGATTGGGAAGCACAGGCCTGATAAGATACAGTGAGCTGTTGAACACCTCAATGTTAGCGTAATATGACAAATAATTAAAACTCTAAAAGAATAATCCTCAACAAGACAGCACACAAGTTATGGCTGAGCCACTGTGTGACTAATGTATGACGTACATTGCTGAGTTAAATCACCATGGCACAATGCAACTATTTTTATATCTGCTAATGTCAAGTGACAGGATTTTTAACATTATAAAAGCCTGGCACAGCACTGTCTACATGCTTAACAGATGCTGCATCCAAATGTTGACATTTTTTAATGGATTTAAATGCAATGTTGCAGCCCACTCAAATATTTTAGCATGTAAGGACTGAATACCAACATTATTATATCCAGCAAATGAAAGGTTCATTTAATACCAAATTGTAGAAATGTTATTAACGGGAATGGTGTAATGGTTTTGTTTAATGAAATAAAGGCTCCCAGTGCAAGGAAAGTGGATTACTGATGAAAATTAACAAAGCGTCAACTGTTTTTAATCTCTAGTACCAACTAAGTTTGGTTCAGCAGAAAATTAAAGGAAGTCCAGCAACACACTTTTAAAGTGCCATTATTAACTTCTTCATATGGTGGTACGAGAAGAGAGATACCATGACAGTTACCCTGGCATTAGTACAAATGCTCATCATGCAATTTCGTGCAAATTTAGATGTGTCTAGACGCCTAGGAAATCCACCATTTCTGTTTCTATCTTCTCCTCCCCCATCTCTTCAAATTAATTTTCTCAGCTTATTCCTCCTCTCATGCAATGTTTTTCATGTATATTAAGGTTTTGAG
Organism: Scyliorhinus canicula; assembly: GCF_902713615.1. Lineage (NCBI taxonomy): Eukaryota > Metazoa > Chordata > Chondrichthyes > Carcharhiniformes > Scyliorhinidae > Scyliorhinus > Scyliorhinus canicula. The sequence goes on along the minus strand of NC_052151.1, from coordinate 151,835,844 downwards.
ATGAAGATTTGCTTCAAGACTTATGCCAAAGTAGCTCAACAGCCAATTACTGTAAATTGGAGTTCAGGAAAAAGGCCGTACAGGAATCACAAGTGGAGCTTCAACTCCCATCACTCATTGGTTCAGCATTCAGGATGGGAAATAGGAAGGACACAGGATGGACTATAATGCGAAGGTGACTCAATGCAAGTTTCAAAGCAAAGTTTTATTTTTGTGATTTCTCGGCATATTGACTCAATGCTTTAACTTACATCAGTTTGTGGAGGTTCACAAAACTAACTTTCTTAAATATTTACTTTTTCAATATTCCTCAGGAAACTAAGGAAATTCGGCATGTCCACATTAACCCTTACCAACTTTTACAGATGCACCATAGAAAGCATCCTATCGGACTGCATCACAGCCTGGTATAGCAACTGCTCGGCCCAGGACCGCATGAAACTTCAGAGAGTCGTGAATACTGCCCAGTCCATCACACAAACCTGCCTCCCATCCATTGACTCCATCTACACCTCCCGCTGCCTGGGGAAAGCGGGCAGCATAATCCAAGATCCCTCCCACCCGGCTTACTCACTCTTCCAACTTCTTCCATCGGGCAGGAGATACAGAAGTCTGAGAACACGCACGAACAGACTCAAAAACAGCTTCTTCCCCACTGTCACCAGACTCCTAAATGACCCTCTTATGGACTGACCTCATTAACACTACACCCTGAATGCTTCATCTGATGCCAATGCTTATGTAGTTACATTGTATATCTTGTGTTGCCCTATTATGTATTTTCTTTTCTTCCCATGTACTTAATGATCTGTTGAGCTGCTCACAGAAAAATACTTTTCACTGTACCTCGGTACACGTGACAGTAAACAAATCCAATCCAATTGTTGCTAAAATAAATGTTAACCGCAGAAATGTGTGATTTATAAGCATATCTGCAATGCAAGATACATAGGAAAAAGAAACCATACAGGTTTGGCATGGGTAAAATAAAAATGCATTCCAAGAAGGTTCCCATACAGTTCAATAACCATGCTCATAGAATTTTATCCCAATTGAGTCACTGTCTTCAGGGGAAGAGGATAGAAAGCTGAAAAGCATTTTAAAAAATATCATGAAACTATAAAGTTATAAATTAATCATAACCTAACAAAAGCTGCAGAATGTTGGATGCCATTTCACAACCCTGATGTTACTGCACTATTAACCCACCGTACTGCCGTTGGATGTTGGATACAGCAAGTATTAAAATAGATTACATTATAACTACAAAAAATTCTTATCTTGATTTACATTAAGATTAAGAATGAACAAGCCCAAAGAAATTCCGTTACCTGGGGATCCAAATAGCCCACGACTGAAAACGGATCCACAAGTGGACCTGACAGGCCTGGTGGAGGAAGTAAAAAAGGACCTTTAGAGGTGGGACACACTCCCACTCTCTCTGGCGGTGGAGAGTGCAGACAATCATACTGCCCGGGCTCCTCCTCCTGTTCAGATCCCTCCCGATCCACATCTCCAAGGCCTTCTTCAACATGGGAACTGTTGGACGCGGCGGCCTACGGAAGGGGAACTGTGGGAACCTGTACAGACGACTGTTGGAGGCGGTAATATCCCCCTTGGACGAGACAAGCGAAAAATGGGAGGTAGAACTGGCCACACATGTAGGTGGGGAGGAAATCTGGATCAAAGTACGACACAGGGAGAACTCCACCTCCACATGCGCAGGACTGAGCTGATGCACAGTGAGCACCTAACCAGAAGCCAAATAAACAGGTTCTTCCCGGAAGTGATGCCAGGAGGCCCGGCCAACCACACCCACATATCCACATATTCTGGGCCTGCCCCAGGCTTGGCGGGTTCTGAGCAACTTTCTTTGAGGAAGTGTCCACAGTTGTGGGAGTGAGGGTGGAGTCGTGCCCAAAAGTGTCACTTTCCGGGTCTCAGAGCAGCCAGAACTCTTTTTGGGGAGAGGGGGGGTGGGTGCTGATGCCCTAGCCTTTGCCTCCCTGATCGCCTGCCGGAGAATCCTGCTCGGCTAGTGATCGGCAGCACCTCCCAAAGCTGCAGACTGGCTGCCTGACCTGTCAGAATTCTGCCAACTGGATAACATTACATTCGCCAACCATGGGTCGGAAGGGGGCTTCCACAGGACGTGGAAGCCATTCACCAACTTGTTCCAAGACCTGTTTGGAACCAGCAAGCAGGAGAGTGGAGGGGGAGGTGTGGGTTGGAGGCGCAGCTGAACCACAGATCATAAAGGAAGGGGAGGGGAGAAGAAAGGCGGGGGGTGCAAAATCTTAATAAAAAGGCTGCGGGACACAAGGGGCAGAGCCGCAGGGGATGGGCCGAAGGGAGGAGCAGTACCCCAGGTAATACACGGGGAAGGACAACTGAGACAGATCGGCCAAATAGGGGCTGGTTTAGCTCACTCAGCTAAATCGCTGGCTTTTAAAGCAGACCAAGCAGGCCAGCAGCACGGTTCAATTTCCGTACCAGCCTCCCCGGACAGGCGCCGGAATGTGGCGACTAGGGGCTTTTCACAGTAACTTCATTGAAGCCTACTCGTGACAATAAGCGATTTTCATTTTTTTAATTTCATTTCAAATGGGGTCCACAGCCACAGTGTGGGCGGGGGGGGGGGGGGGGGGGGGGGGGGGGGGGGGGCTGATGTAAATATTTGCAGTGATCTTTGCTTGTTTGTGTTTTCCTTCTCATTCTTTGGTTTATCTCTCTTTTGTAATTTCAATCTTTCCTTGGTACTATGCGCGGTTATGAAACGTGTTAACATACAAAGTGAAATGTGCAATATGTAATGTGAAAAACAATAAAAACATTTAGAATGCCTTTCACAAGTAATGTAAGTTAATGGTGGAATGTAATGCAACATGCTGGCCGGGATTATAATCTTTATTAGTGTCACAAGTAGGCTTACATTAACACTGCAGTGAAGTTACTGTGAAAATCCCCTAGTCGCCACACTCCGGTGCCTGTTCGGGTACACAGAGGGAGAATTCAGAATGACCAAATTACCTAACAGCACGACTTTCAGGAATTGTGGGAGGAAACCAGAGCAGCTGGAGGAAACCCACACAGACACAAGAAGAACGTGTAGACACTGCACAAACAGCGACCCAAGCCGGGAATCGAACCTAGGACCCTGGTGCTGTAGAGCAGCAGTGCTAACCACTATGCTACTGCGCTGCCTTTTTCCTCCCCAGTTCATATCAGGCAGTTCGGTGACAGTAAAACATCCCGAGAAGTCGGGTTTATGTCGGTATGAAAGCATACCGCGATTGTCCCCTCTCCCTGCCAATGACCAGGTGTGTTTCCAAACATTCAACATCAGGAACCTCATTTGAATACATTTACATGTCATTATCAGGCCTGCATGCTGGAATCATGGCCCCCCTCATTGGGGGTGCCCTGGCAATACCAGGGTGAACTGGTTTGCTTGGTGCGCGCTGGAGCAGCTTTTAAAAATGGCACTCCGGAGCCTCAAGTGTCGAAGTTGCTCACGGGGAGGGCGAATCAGAAGCTGCCCCGTCAGCGATACGTCATGGGGCAAGCCACTTGAAGTTTTTTCAATCAAAGTTCACACTATAAATAAATAACCTTTATTGTCAGGTAGGCTTACATTAACATTGCAATGAAGTTACTGTGAAAAGCCCCGATTCCCCACATTCCGGCGCCTGTTCGGGTACACGGAGGGAGAATTCAGAATCCTCAGCTGGTCCAGGAATTGAACCCGCGCTGCTGGCCTTGTTCTGCATCACAAACCAGCTATCTAGTCTACTGAGCTAAAGACTGAAAGCCGCCACTGTAGTCGGCAGTTTCAACTCCCCCTTTCCCGACCGACATCGGCCTTTACTGATAACCACTATATTTTTACCAGAAGCTAGATTGCAAAACGTCTCCATTTCCCTAAACACGCTCCATCAAAGGCACTGATTGAAGAAATTCAAACAAGGTTTTATGGAAGCGTTTGGCACAGATCTGAAAGGTGACTTAATTCCCAGGGGAGAAGAAGGGAAACAGCAAACAGCTAAATAGACTGGATGGAATTTTCCAGCCCCGCCCACTTCTGGGATCATCTGGTCCTGGTGAAAGTCAATGGACTTTTGGCTGGCCCACTGCATTCCTCACGGTGGCCCGTCATGACAGGACGGGAAAATCTCTGCCACCGTCTATGACTCCTGACACATCTGGTTAGAGATGAAAGTGGAAGTGTAGAGGAAAGTGGATTTAAAGTTAATAGATAAAAGAAAGCTTGGCAAAACAGGATGATCCTAAAATAGCAGGCTGTTGTTGCAGACAAATGTGTGACCTAAGCCAACTTGATGTGGGCAAACCTGTCAATGGATTGCTAAGACAACTTGGTGCTGGATATGTTAAAGTGCACAACTTTTTAAACTTAATGTGGCCATGGTGGAAGGAAATAACTAGAATGCAACATATTGAAGCATTTGATGGCAACACAAATGGAAATGACAGATCAATTGAAAATTCAGTACTGAGGACCAAGGCTCAGAACCACAATTCAAAATTATGGTTATAAATCACATGATTGGGGTGGGGGCCTTTAGCAAACCCTATCGGGTGGGGAGTGCCTCGTAGTCAGACATTCGTGCCTGAGTGAGGGACCCAGCATCAGCAGGGGAAGCCACCCCGCTGCCCTTCCTTTGACCACCTATCCCCACCCCACTCTCCCATAAACCCCACCCTCCAAACCACATCCTGCCTTCATTCACCTCTGGGGCGGGATTCTCCGACCCCACGCAGGGTCGGAGAATCGGCGGGCAGCGGCGTTATTTCCGCTCCCGCAGGGTTTTGAAATCTCCCACCGGCCAAAACTGGCGTTGTGCAAATCCCGCCGGCAGCCTCTGAAAACAGCTGGCGCCGGCGGGATTTCAATTTTTTTTCACTTACCTCAAATCTCCGGCCCGGATGGGCCGAAGTCCCGCCGACGTGGCCACGGGTCACGTCGGCGCAAATCAAAGTTGCTTTAAAACGGCGTCAACCATTGATGATGGTTGACGCCGTTCAGTGTCGGGGTGTGGGTTGCGGCATCGGGGGGGGGGGTTGGGTTGCGGCATCGGGGGGGCATCGGGGGGGGGGGTTTGGGGGCAGCGGCGGGCAGAGAGGGGGGGGCTACGGATGCCCTGGGCCAACGCACCGTCGCCCCCCCCCCCCTCTGTATGCCGCTGCCCCCTACCCCAACCACCACCCCCCCTCACCACCCCTACCTCCCTCCAACGCCCCTACCCTCCTCCCCACCACCCCTACCCCCCTCCAACGCCGCCCCCCATCTCTCGCAACGCCGCAACCCCCCACCCTCAACGCGGCAACCCCCCCTCATCGCCGCAACCCCCCCCCCCCTCCCCAACGCCGGTACCCACACCCCGTCCCCCTCCCTCTGAAGGCCGGTACCCACACACCACCCCCCCTCTCTCCTCCTCCCCCCCCTTCTTCCTCCTCCCCCCCTTCCTTCCTCCGTCCCCCCTCCTTCCTCCTCCCCCCCTTCCGTCCTCCGTTAGTGGGGGGGGGGTGCGGCGTTAGTGGGGGGTGGGGGTGGGGGGTAGGGGGGGTGCGGCGTTGGAGTGGGGTAGGGGTGGTGAAGGGGGTAGGGTGGTGAGGGGAGGGGGTTGGGGTAGGGGCAGCTGCGTGCAGAGGGGGGGCGACGGTGCGTTGGCCCCGGGCATCAGTCGCCCCCTCTCTGCACGCCGCTGCCCCTACCCCAACCCCGCCTCACCACCCCTACCCCCCTCCAACGCCGCACCCCCCCCCCCACTAACGGAGGAAGGAAGGGGGGGGGGGAGGAAGGAAGGGGGGGAGGAAGGAAGGGGGGGAGGAAGGAAGGGGGGGGGAGGAGAGGAGGAGAGGGGGGGAGGAGGAGAGGGGGGGAGGAGGAGAGAGGGGGGGATGTGGGTACCGGCCTTCAGAGGGAGGGGGACGGGGTGTGGGTACCGGCGTTGAGGGGGAGGGGGACCCGGCGTTGAGGGGGGGGGGGACCCTGCGTTGAGGGGGGGGGGAAGACCCGGCGTTGAGGGGGGGGGGAGACCCGGCGTTGAGGGGGGGGGGGTGGGGGGGGTGCGGCGTTGGAGTGGGGTAGGGGTGGTGAAGGGGGTAGGGTGGTGAGGGGAGGGGGTTGGGGTAGGGGCAGCTGCGTGCAGAGGGGGGGCGACGGTGCGTTGGCCCCGGGCATCCGTCGCCCCCCCTCTCTGCCCGCCGCTGCCCCCCAACACCCCCCCCCCAAATGCCGGAACACCCCCCCCCCCAAATGCCGGAACACACCACCCCCCCCCCCCAAAATGCCGGAACACCCCCCCCCCCCCAAATGCCGGAACACCCCCCCCCCAAATGCCGGGTCTGTCTCTCTCCTCCTCCTCCTCCAAAAAACGCCGGGTCTCACCACTTCCGCAGCTGGTGAAACTGACGCGTATCGCGTCAGTCAGCTGCTGGCCACTCCGGGAACGGAGATTGCCAGCTTAAAAGAAGGCCCCGACGCCGGAGTGATTAACACCGATTTTTCTCGCTGGAAACCCGCGTTACGACGGGCAACGGAGAATCCCGCCCCTGGTCTGGGATCACACAACCATTGTTAGGGGCACTGCTGCCAGCTGCTACCCCTCCAACTGGCAACATTTGGCGGATAGGACATTCGCCACCGGGACTTCGATTACAGGGAGAGCTGACAATGGCAACTTAAGTGCCTAAAATGTAATTCAGTCAGGCCTCTCCCATGAAACTGATACTATTCTCTGATTGGTGGGTGCTATTTCCCACTCCAACCAAAATCCTCCTGAAACAGGCACTCGACCACTTATTTGCATAAGCAAAATGGCTTAATGCCTACTTCAGACGTGGATAAAGTCCATTATTTTGCTTTTTTCTGTCCAATGTGGAAGCATCTTCTCTCCCAATTTTGAGCATTGAGGTGCTATGCAGGTCCATGTGACATCATTTCACAAGCAAAGTTCTTCAGCTCAAGATTTGAGTTTGATCTTTTTCCAATATCTCGACATATTGATTTTACTTATCTGGCCCACTCCAAACTCCATATATGAATATTTTATTTATTAATTTTCCCTCTCCCCATCAAGATCTTTGCTATCTTTTTAATCATGTGGTTTAAATATCTCTAAAAACACTCTCTATAAACACTCCTGAAATATCCCTTTAGAAGTAGGGTGCCAAATTATACTTCATATTTTTTTAAATTTAAAGTGCTGAATTTTTTTTTTCAAATAAGAGGAAATATAGTGTGGCCAATCCACCTACCTTGCACATCTTTTGGGGTTGTTGGGGTGTTTCCTGCTTTCTTTGGCTTGGGAGCTACATTTAACCTATCACAGCATTATTCAGATTTCTGTGTCGAACAGCACAAAGTAATGTACGAAATCTGCAGTTTCAAACGTGTCTGCATATTACTTCATATTATCCACCAATTTAGGGCGGCACGGTGGCGCAGTGGGTTAGCTCTGTAGTCTCACGGCGCCGAGGTCCCAGGTTCGATCCCGGCTCTGGGTCACTGTCCGTGTGGAGTTTGCACATTCTCCCCGTGTTTGCGTGGGTTTCATAAGAACATAAGAACTAGGAGCAGGAGTAGGCCATCTGGCCCCTCGAGCCTGCTCCTCCATTCAATTAGATCATGGCTGATCTTTTGTGGACTCAGCTCCACTTTCCGGCCCGAACACCATAACCCTTAATCCCTTTATTCTTCAAAAAACTATCTATCTTTACCTTAAAAACATGTAATGAAGGAGCCTCAACTGCTTCACTGGGCAAGGAATTCCATAGATTCACAACCCTTTGGGTGAAGAAGTTCCTCCTAAACTCAGTTCTAAATCTACTTCCCCTTATTTTGAGGCTATGCCCCCTAGTTCTGCTGTCACCCGCCAGTGGAAACAACCTGCCCGCATCTATCCTATCTATTCCCTTCATAATTTTAAATGTTTCTATAAGATCCCCCCTCATCCTTCTAAATTCCAACGAGTACAGTCCCAGTCTACTCAACCTCTCCTCATAATCCAACCCCTTCAGCTCTGGGATTAACCTAGTGAATCTCCTCTGCACACCCTCCAGCGCCAGTACGTCCTTTCTCAAGTAAGGAGACCAAAACTGAACACAATACTCCAGGTGTGGCCGCACTAACACCTTATACAATTGCAACATAACCTCCCTAGTCTTAAACTCCATCCCTCTAGCAATGAAGGACAAAATTCCATTTGCCTTCTTAATCACCTGTTGCACTTGTAAACCAACCTTCTGTGACTCATGCACGAGCACACCCAAGTCTCTCTGAACAGCGGCATGCTTTAATATTTTATCGTTTAAATAATAATCCCGTTTGCTGTTATTCCTACCAAAATGGATAACCTCACATTTGTCAACATTGTATTCCATCTGCCAGACCCGAGCCCATTCACTTAACCTATCCAAATCCCTCTGCAGACTTCCAGTATCCTCTGCACTTTTCGCTTTACCACTCATCTTAGTGTCATCTGCAAACTTGGACACATTGCCCTTGGTCCCCAACTCCAAATCATCAATGTAAATTGTGAACAATTGTGGGCCCAACACGGATCCCTGAGGGACACCACTAGCTACTGATTGCCAACCAGAGAAACACCCATTTATCCCAACTCTTTGCTTTCTATTAATTAACCAATCCTCTATCCATGCTACTACTTTACCCTTAATGCCATGCATCTTTATCTTATGCAGCAACCTTTTGTGTGGCACCTTGTCAAAGGCTTTCTGGAAATCCAGATATACCACATCCATCGGCTCCCCGTTATCTACTGCACTGGTAATGTCCTCAAAAATTCCACTAAATTAGTTAGGCATGACCTGCCTTTAACGAACCCATGCTGCGTCTGCCCAATGGGACAATTTCTATCCAGATGCCTCGCAATTTCTTCCTTGATGATAGATTCCAGCATCTTCCCTATTACCGAAGTTAAACTCACTGGCCTATAATTTCCTGCTTTCTGCCTACCTCCTTTTTTTAAACAGTGGCGTCACGTTTGCTAATTTCCAATCCACCGGGACCACCCCAGAGTCTAGTGAATTTTGGTAAATTATCACTAGTGCATCTGCAATTTCCCTAGCCATCTCTTTTAGCACTCTGGGATGCATTCCATCAGGGCCAGGAGACTTCTCTACCTTTAGCCCCATTAGCTTGCCCATCACTCCCTCCTTAGTGATAACAATCCTCTCAAGGTCCTCACCTGTCATAGCCTCATTTCTATCAGTCGCTGGCATGTTATTTGTGTCTTCCACTGTGAAGACCGACCCAAAAAACCTGTTCAGTTCCTCAGCCATTTCCTCATTTCCCATTATTAAAACTCCCTTCTCATCCTCTAAAGGACCAATATTTACCTTAGCCACTCTTTTTTGTCTTATATATTTATAAAAACTTTTACTGTCTGTTTTTATATTCTGAGCAAGTTTACTCTCATACTCTCTCTTACTCTTCTTTATAGCTTTTTTAGTAGCTTTCTGTTGCCCCCTAAAGATTTCCCAGTCCTCTAATCTCCCAGCAATCTTTGCCACTTTATATGCTTTTTCCTTCAATTTGATACTCTCCCTTATTTCCTTAGATATCCACGGTCGATTTTCCCTCTTTCTTCCGTCCTTCCTTTTTGTTGGTATAAACCTTTGCTGAGCACTGTGAAAAATCGCTTGGAAGGTTCTCCACTGTTCCTCAACTGTTCCACCATAAAGTCTTAGCTCCCAGTCTACCTTAGCTAGTTCTTCTCTCATCCCCTTGTAATCTCCTTTGTTTAAACACAAAACACTAGTATTTGATTTTACTTTCTCACCCTCCATCTGTATTTTAAATTCCACCATATTGTGATCGCTCCTTCCGAGAGGATCCCTAACTATGAGATCATGAATCAATCCTGTCTCATTACACAGGACAAGATCTAGGACCACTTGTTCCCTCGTAGGTTCCATTACATACTGTTCTAGGAAACTATCGCGGATACATTCTATAAACTCCTCCTCACGGTTGCCTTGACCGACCTGGTTAAACCAATCGACATGTAGATTAAAATCCCCCATGATAACTGCTGTACCATTTCTACATGCATCAGTTATTTCTTTGTTTATTGCCTGCCCCACCATCTCGTTACTATTTGGTGGCCGATAGACTACTCCTATCAGTGACTTTTTCGCCTTACTATTCCTGATTTCCACCCAAATGGATTCAACCTTATCCTCCATAGCACCGATGTCATCCCTTACTATTGCCCGGATGTCATCCTTAAATAACAGAGCAACACCACCTCCCTTACCATCCACTCTGTCCTTCCGAATAGTTTGATACCCTCGGATATTTAACTCCCAGTCGTGACCATCCTTTAACCATGTTTCAGTAATGGCCACTAAATCATAGTCATTTACGATGATTTGTGCCACCAACTCATTTACTTTATTCCGAATACTACGAGCATTCAGGTAAAGTACACTTATGTTGGTTTTTTTACCTCTGTTTTGAATCTTAACATCTCCAGTTTTATTCCTTTTGTTATTACTGGGCCTATTCACTGTGCTCCCCTCAGTCACTGTACCTTGTACTGTCGCCCTTATGGATTTCTGACTATGTCTTCTCTGCCTTGCACTTTTCCCCTTACTTCCTTTTGTTTCTGTCCCTGTTTTACTACCTTCCAACTTCCAGCATTGGTTCCCATCCCCCTGCCACATTAGTTTAAACCCTCCCCAACAGCTCTAGAAAACACCCCCCCTAGGACATCGGTTCCAGTCCTGCCCAAGTGCAGACCGTCCGGTTTGTACTGGTCCCACCTCCCCCAGAACCGGTCTCAATGCCCCAGGAATTTGAATCCCTCCCTCTTGCACCATCTCTCGAGCCACGCATTCATCCTATCTATCCTGACATTCCTACTCTGACTAGCTCGTGGCACTGGTAGCAATCCTGAGATTACTACCTTTGAGGTCCTACTTTTTAGTTTAACTCCTAACTCCCTGAATTCCGCTTGTAGTACCTCATCCAGTTTTTTACCTATATCGTTGGTGCCTATGTGCACCACGACAGCTGGCTGTTCACCCTCCCCCCCCAGAATGTCCTGCAGCCGCTCCGAGACATCCTTGACCCTTGCACCAGGGAGGCAACATACCATCCTGGAGTCTCGATTGCGTCCACAGAACCGCCTGTCTATTCCCCTTACGATCGAGTCCCCTATCACTATAGCCCTGCCATTTTTCTTCCTGCCCTGCTGTGCAGCAGAGCCAGCCACGGTGCCATGAACCTGGCTGCTGCTGCCTTCCCCTGGTGAGCCATCTCCCTCAACAGTATCCAAAGCGGTATATCTGTTTTGCAGGGAGATGACCGCAGGGGACACCTGCACTGCCTTCCTACTCTTGCTCTTTCTTTTGGTCACCCATTTTCTATCTCCCTCAGTAACCTTCACCTGCGGTGTGACCAACTCGCTAAACGTGCTATCCACAACCTCCTCAGCATCGCGGATGCTCCAAAGTGAGTCCAGAGCCGTCAAGCGGTCTAACAAGAGCTGCAACTGAACACACTTCTTGCACGTGAAGGAGCCAGGGACAGTGGACGTGTCCCTGAGCTCCCACATCGCACACGAGGAGCATGACACGGGTCTGGGATCTCCTGCCATGTCTTAAACCCTTGGTAAACTTAAACAACTAGAATTTCAAAATAAAAATAAATAAATTAGACAATGAAAAGAAAAAGAGAGACTACTTACCAGTCACTTACCAGGGTTAAAAAGCACCTCCTCAAACTCTGCACCGAATTACCTCACTGCACCAAATTACCAAGTTTAAATCTCCCACTCTGTATGAGTATCACTCCGGATGTGTCTCCTGGAAAAGTGCTCGCTTACTGTGTGCGCTCTCTGTCTGTCTTTTATACAGACCTCAGCTAACCGATGACTCAAAAAAAAACCTTAACTTCAAAGAGAATAATACAATGTGCCCCTAAACAGGCCTCAACAGGCCTCAGGTGATTGACAGATAACTGCCTCTCAGCAATTAGGGTGGGGGCAGCTTCAACCAATCAGACACTAAGCTCCACACTGCACTTTTGACTGAAAAACAGCAGAATTTGATTTTCCACTTACCTTTGCTGATTTACCTCACTTGATTTTCCACTTACCTTTGCTGATTTACCTCACTTTCGCCCCCACAACCCAAAGATGTGCGGGGTAGGTGGATTGGCCACGCTAAATTACCCCTTAATTGGAAAAAATGAATTGGGTACTCTAAATTTATTTTTTTTTTTTAAATATTATCCACCAATTTTACAGGACAGTAAAATAAATTAAAGGACAGTAGCTTTGAGAAAAAGGTAGCAGATGACTTTATGCAGAGTATCCCAAACTGGCATAAAGCATCTAAATGATGCCTGAATAATGATCAAATTGAATGCAGAGCAAAGCATCAATTAACTGTGATCAACTGTATCTGACATCATCCAGCTGACGTTGCGAGTGCAACATTAAGCAGTCATGTCCCAAAAAGGTTACAATCGAACTTGTGTAGCAACATAAGAAATTGAAACCGATTGGCTGATTGGCAAGTTCAGCATCAATATGAAGCCATTTCCACCCCGCACCAATTCTAAGCTTGTAGAATGTAACTCAGGCGCCAAGGATTAAAAATGTTTCTCATACAAAGCAAGCTTTCTTCCTTCTGGTTTTATAGTTTCTCGTTGCTGCAATGTCAGATCTGGCCCACTTCAGATCGAAATGCGTGTACCCATGGCAGTAGGGGTTAGCGATCGAGCTCACCTCAGAAAACCTGACTGCACCAATTGGCAGCTCTGCTGCAATCAGACCTGGGAGGTTCTCACGCAGCAATTGTGCTACAACTTAGTGCAGTAACTAGTACCAATGCTCTAGGTTGCATGCACACACAACAGTACAGCAACCTGGGCCAAGATTCTCCCCTACCCGACGGGACGGGGGGGTCCCGGCGTACCGGAGTGGCGAGAACCACTCTGGCATCAGGCCTCCCAAAAGGTGCGGAATTCTCCGCACCTTTACGGGCTAGGCCCGCGCCGGAGTGGTTCCCGCTTCGCCGACCGGCGCCACAGCTGGCCGAAAGGCCTTCGCCGGCCGGCGTGAGTCTGCGCATGCGCCGGAGCGTCAGCGGCCGCTGTCGTCACCCCGGTGCATACGCGGTGAAGGGGGTCTCTTCCACCTCCGCCATGGTGAAGGTCGTGGCGGCGACGGAAGAGAAAGAGTGCCCCCACGGCACAGGCCCGCCCGCCAACCGCCTGCTCCCGCCGAACCAGAGGTGCTCTGATTCCCGCCGGCGGGAATGGCCTGTCAGCGGCGGGACTTCGGCCCATCGCGGTCCGGAGAATCGCCGCGGGGGGCCCGCCGACCGGCGTGGCGCGATTCCCGTCCCCACCAATTCCCGGGTGGCGCCGAATTCCGGTCACGGCGGGATTTGCGCTGGCCCCGGGCGATTCTCCGACCCTGCGGGGGGGGGGGGGTCGGAGAATTCCGCCCCTGAGCCTCCAAGCTGCTCAAAAGTCTTCTCCTTTAAGATACTGCTCACTCAATGCAAAATAAAATGAACCAGGCACTGAAATGAAGAGAACACACCCAACAAAAAAAACAAGAACGGACTTTAACTGGCATTTGAACCTTGTGTCTATTTGCTTGTACCTCCTTCGCTTTCTACTATTAGCAAGGGGACATGTTATAAAACTCTTGCATAGAGAAGTATGATGTGGAGATACCGGCGTTGGACTGGGGTGGGCACAGTAAGAAGTCTTACAACATCAGGTTAAAGTCCAACAGGTTTGTTTCGAATCGCTAGCTTTTCAAGCACTGCTCCTTCCTCAGGTGAATGAAGAGATGGGTTCCACAAATATATATAGACAAAGTCAATGATGCTAGATAATACTTTGATTGCACGTCTTTGGAGGTAATTATGTCTTTACAGGTCTAGATGGAGCGACCGAAGAGAGAGATGTGAATTGTCTCAAGCCAGGACAGTTGGTAGGATATCGTAAGCCCAGACTAAATGGCGGGTGGGGTGGGGGGGGGCTGGTGAATGTATTGAGACATGAATCCAAGGTCCCGGTTGAGGCCATACTCATGTGTGCGGAACTTGGCTATCAGTTTCTGCTCGGCGATTCTGCGCTGTCGCACGTCCTGAGGCCGCCTTGGAGATCGCTTACCCGAAGATCAGAGGCTGCATGCCCATGACTGCTGAAGTGTTCCCCGACTGGAAGGGAACATACCGGACTGGCGATTGTTGCACGCAGTCCATGCATCCGTTGCGCAGCGTCTGCATGGTCTCGCTAATGTACCTCGCCTCAGGGCATAGGGACATAGAGATGTACAGCATCCATACTGAGGTTAAACAGTGCCCTTTCCTTTTAACAAGGGCAGCTGGCACTCCCTTGGCCATTTGTATGTATCCAGGCTCTACCGCAATTACCACGGCACCATTCAAAAACTTTGCTAGTTTTGTGCAATCCTCTGGGCTGCAAAGAGATTATAAGGCTCATGGAGGCACCAGGAGCAGGGAATTTATCTTATTTCCATGAACTATTCATCAGGGATTTCAGCTGCATAACAATATTACTGTATTCTGCTTCTGTAAACTGCAGTGAAAATAAAACATTACTTTAGTTCAATTTTTTTACACCTACTGGCTTTTAAACATCCTTGCTATGAAAATAAATGGGTCACAAAAAATTGTGAGGTCTTACTGAGCTGAAGGCAGAACCTCATTATATGCAAAATAGATAGTTGCATTTTTTAACAAGTTTTGTTGTATTTGTAGCCCTCTCTCAAATAGAGTAACAGTTTAAAATAATAGCAGATTGGATGCTCTTTTGAAGAGGTCTGTGATCATTCAGGCTTGATTTTAAAAAAATATTACCTATATCTAATTTTCAGGAAACAGAACAACTTCAATGTCAGCCAGTGCACCCAAGCTCCAAAGCTGTTCAATGCATACTCCAACTGCTCCTTTCATTCCAGAATGGTTCATTGGGCATCATTTACCAAAACTGCAACCTTCCATCAGCCAACTCCCTAACGTATTCCATGCCTTCTAAAAAGCCAAACATCTGTCCAAGTTACCTTGATAAGGGATGATAGGGATGATGGCAGGTGGAGGGCACCAGGCAACAACTATGCACAGATGACCACCTTGCACATATATCTAAAATGTCTGTACCTCCAAATCTATTTCCCCCCAAAATGTAAAACTTCCTTCAGCTGTTATGTGGCAAACTCAGCAAAAACTGGCTAACTGCCCTCTTTTTCGTCTAATTTCCAGAAAAATATAGTGGTATTCAGAGTCACATTGGACATTACATCCAACTTTGAATATTTCTCAATGTTTTATAGTTATCCCATCCCAATTTAACTTGCTGGCTTCCTGAAGCTGCTGACTCCAATTGGAGCATGCCACACAGTTATTAACATCCTTCTATCACACAATCTAAGTGAGCACAGTCTGGGGTTTCTATAGTTTATTCAGCCATGGAGCACATTACAGCTAACACCAGTTCTTGCGCATACTAACATGTACTTACTAACGGGATATTCATTTTACATTCTTTGTCCCAGAAGCATTGATGGTGTGTAGCATCCCTACTTCTGCATTAGCTAACAGATAAGGATAGGAAGAAATAGGAAGTTAGATATAATGTATAGATATAGATGCTGGAGCAGTGCATAAAAGATTTACAAGTATGATACCAGAACTTACGACCATAAGCAAAGGAAACAAGATGGAACCCTTGCCTCTAGAGAAAAGATTGAGGGATGACTTAATACACGTATTCAAATTTATGACGAAGCTTAAGAGTGCAGACACAAAGAAGATGTTTCCACTTGTAGGGAGTCTGAAACTATAAGTCATAAATATAAGATGAATACTAATATATTTACTGATGAATTCAGGAAAAACTTCTTTACCCAAAGAGTGTTGAAAATATGGAACTTGCTACCACATGGAGTATTTGAGTAGAGATCATGGAAGCATTTAAAGAAAAGCCACAAAGGCACAAGATGGAAGAGGAGACCAAAATAGAGTTCCCTTCATAAACCCACTTTATCAGTTATAATGATGAGAACATTGCTAATTGCTAACTTTGCCACCAGCATTGATTTGCAATAGACAATTCACCAGCTGGCTTAATAGTATTGATCTCTGAAAGGAAAGTATAGATTGTGACATTATAATATAATCACGTCATTGGTCCCATGCAAAACATTTCAGATGCTGACGGGCTCTGCAGATATTTCCAGCATTTCCTGCTTTTTTCCGATTATAGGTTCATTTTCAATCAAATCTTGGATCACTACCAAAGATTAGCAATAGAGGATTTGGCTTCCAGCGCTCCAATGTCATTACACATCATTCTGGGGTATTGCGTTCCGGAATATATTGAACTAAGTTTACATGTAACTTTATTTAATGCATATATTTTACAAGAGGAAAGTTTTTAGGTGCATTCCACATAGCATTTCTTTAATTACTGTGCTCAATCAGGCAATTTTCTTTTATTTGAGGATATCTAATGCATACAAATCTGAACAACAGAAAACTGGCTGGATGATAGCAGCTTAACTTCATTTCTAATCTTGCTACTAGTTATAACGAACTGAGTTTCCTTACCAGATTCTAATTAAGATGCAGATATGCACCGGCTTATTAAATTTCCCTTGGGATATATAGTGCAATAAACAGACTTTGCAGTCCGTCAATTATCAAGAAAGGATCACAAGGAGGATAATATTTATACAATCGCAACTATTCTTCAAAAATAATTTGTTGGCTGTAAAGCACTTTCTGATTTGAGGATTTATTTTGTTAATAAGTAAATGCATACTTATTTTCCTTTATGTCCTTTCATTTCTCTTTATCAGTCCAGAATCTGAAGTCCGGCATTTAGTCAGATTAAAGCAGATTAAATCATTGCATTCCTTCTTCAAGTCGGATTCCTCTTCCCCGACCATCCTCATTTTTTTTGTTGCCAGCTGTTCAGCAAATTTTCAGGCTGCTGCTCTGCACAAATCAACTTTGAAAGTAATATAAGATCTAAAATTATCTAAACCTTAAAGAGTCCCAAGAACTGAAATATAATTTCATCGTTCTGATCTTCTGCAACCAGAAGCTGTTTGTAGAACGTTCAACCAGAAATGAAACTATCAACTTCAGAACAGTTTTATGCAACGTAGTCATTTGCAGAAAACAAAAGATATTGTCTGCAACAATGGGCGGGATTCTTCGGCTGTGTCCACCTAGCGATCGTAAATTCCTGCCCACGGTAAAACATCCCATCTGTGGCGATCTTGCGGCGGACACGGCCGAAGAATCCAGCCCAAAATGAAAAATAAAGGAATATTTAGATTTTTTCACTCTGAAAATTGGGAGTGGTCTCCACATAGATTCTGTCAATTCTTATTAGAATTGAACATTATGTCAGTTCTATAGATGCCATGTGATCAGAAAATGTTTACATTTTGAAAGCTGCAAAGGATTTAAACTTTAAAAGTTACCACACAGACACATTCTAAACTAGTTAAGTATCTGAAGTGGTTTGCGCTGAATGAAAAGGTGATATTCACAGTCAAAGTTCAAAGAAAAACTTTCAAGAGAAACATTACCTCTTATTCCACTACTGAATAACTACCTTCCAATATATGGCAGAGGTGCATAACACGAGGCCCATGTGCTGATCCATTTTACATAGCTTTTGATGCACTGTTTAATTATTCTGCTGCATGAGAAATACGTACATAAGAAAACATCTTAGGGAAGAACATAAGAAATAGGAGCAGGAGTAGGCCATCTGGCCCCTCGAGCCTGCTCCGCCATTCAATGAGATCATGGCTGATCTTTTGTGGACTCAGCTCCACTTTCCGGCCCGAACACCATAACCCTTAATCCCTTTATTCTTCAAAAAACTATCTATCTTTACCTTAAAAACATGTAATGAAGCAGCCTCAACTGCTTCACTGGGCAAGGAATTCCATAGATTCACAACCCTTTGGGTGAAGAAGTTCCTCCTAAACTCAGTCCTAAATCTACTTCCCCTTATTTTGAGGCTATGTCCCCTAGTTCTGCTTTCACCCGCCAGTGGAAACAACCTGCCCGCATCTATCCTATCTATTCCCTTCATAATTTTAAATGTTTCTATAAGATCCCCCCTCATCCTTCTAAATTCCAACGAGTACAGTCCCAGTCTACTCAACCTCTCCTCATAATCCAACCCCTTCAGCTCTGGGATTAACCTAGTGAATCTCCTCTGCACACCCTCCAGTGCCAGTACGTCCTTTCTCAAGTAAGGAGACCAAAACTGAACACAATACTACAGGTGTGGCCTCACTAACACCTTATACAATTGCAACATAACCTCCCTAGTCTTAAACTCCATCCCTCTAGCAATGAAGGACAAAATTCCATTTGCCTTCTTAATCACCTGTTGCACCTGTAAACCAACCTTCTGTGACTCATGCACTAGCACACCCAAGTCTCTCTGCACAGCGGCATGCTTTAATATTTTATCGTTTAAAAAATAATCCCGTTTGCTGTTATTCCTACCAAAATGGATAACCCGCATTTGTCAACATTGTATTCCATCTGCCAGACCCTAGCCCATTCACTTAACCTATTCAAATCCCTCTGCAGACTTCCAGTATCCTCTGCACTTTTCGCTTTACCACTCATCTTAGTGTCATCTGCAAACTTGGACACATTGCCCTTGGTCCCCAACTCCAAATCATCTATGTAAATTGTGAACAATTGTGGGCCCAACACGGATCCCTGAGGGACACCACTAGCTACTGATTGCCAACCAGAGAAACACCCATTAATCCCCACTCTTTGCTTTCTATTAATTCACCAATCCTCTATCCATGCTACTACTTTACCCTTAATGCCATGCATCTTTATCTTATGCAGCAACCTTTTGTGTGGCACCTTGTCAAAGGTTTTCTGGAAATCCAGATATACCACATCCATCGGCTCCCCGTTATCTACTGCACTCGTAATGTCCTCAAAAAATTCCACTAAATTAGTTAGGCATGACCTGCCCTTTATGAACCCATGCTGCGTCTGCCCAATGGGACAATTTCTATCCAGATGCCTCGCTATTTCTTCCTTGATGATAGATTCCAGCATCTTCCCTACTACCGAAGTTAAGCTCACTGGCCTATAATTTCCTGCTTTCTGCCTACCTCCTTTTTTAAACAGTGGTGTCACGTTTGCTAATTTCCAATCCCCCGGGACCACCCCAGAGTCTAGTGAATTTCGGTAAATTATCACTAGTGCATCTGCAATTTCCCTAGCCATCTCTTTTAGCACTCTGGGATGCATTCCAACAGGGCCAGGAGACTTGTCTACCTTTAGCCCCATTAGCTAGCCCATCACTACCTCCTTAGTGATAACAATCCTCTCAAGGTCCTCACCTGTCATAGCCTCATTTCTATCAGTCGCTGGCATGTTATTTGTGTTTTCCACTGTGAAGACCGACCCAAAAAACCTGTTCAGTTCCTCAGCCATTTCCTCATTTCCCATTATTAAAACTCCCTTCTCATCCTCTAAAGGACCAATATTTACCTTAGCCACTCTTTTTTGTTTTATATATTTGTAAAAACTTTTACTGTCTGTTTTTATATTCTGAGCAAGTTTACTCTCATACTCTCTCTTACTCTTCTTTATAGCTTTTTTAGTAGCTTTCTGTTGCCCCCTAAAGATTTCCCAGTCCTCTAATCTCCCAGCAATCTTTGCCACTTTATATGCTTTTTCCTTCAATTTAATACTCTCCCTTATTTCCTTAGATATCCACGGTCGATTTTCCCTCTTTCTACCGTCCTTCCTTTTTGTTGGTATAAACCTTTGCTGAGCACTGTGAAAAATCGCTTGGAAGGTTCTCCACTGTTCCCCAACTGTTCCACCATAAAGTCTTAGCTCCCAGTCTACCTTAGCTAGTTCTTCTCTCATCCCCTTGTAATCTCCTTTGTTTAAACACAAAACACTAGTATTTGATTTTACTTTCTCACCCTCCATCTGTATTTTAAATTCCACCATATTGTGATCGCTCCTTCCGAGAGGATCCCTAACTATGAGATCATGAATCAATCCTGTCTCATTACACAGGACAAGATCTAGGACCGCTTGTTCCCTCGTAGGTTCCATTACATACTGTTCTAGGAAACTATCGCGGATAGGGCCATTTATCCCACCAAACCCATTCCTTTCATAATCTCATACACTTATTGCCACTATTTTAGACTGTGACCTATCTACTCCATTTTCCTCAAGGGTATAATTTTTTCCCGAATGTAATCAAACTAAATACCAGCATATAAAGCTATCAATCATTATTCTTGAACCCTGGCCATTACTTTCTCCAGATGGCACATCTTTGAATGAACTGCCAGTCAATGCCAGCAGTACATGAATCATTGTTTTCCATTGCAATGTCTGAACATCTGTCTGAACTTTAATCCTGTATTTAACCAAATAGTTATCCAAGTTTTTATAAAGGAATTAAGCAACATGATGTTCATTGTGGTTGTTGGCAATTTGCCCTATGGGCCCATTATTCCATCTGGGAAAAGTTGAACCATGGGTATACTGGCAAGAGTTTCTGTGGAAGAAGAATTTATTTTATTTTACCACATTATTGCAAAACTGTTTCACAAAAGATTTATTGAATGCCCCTTAAGCCGATCAGATGTTCAAACGTAGCGCAAAAAATATGGATTGTATCTATGGGTAAATCACAAATATCAACTTCACATTTTAGTATTTGGAATATTGGCAAGCTTTCAGCTGAGTTGAAATATAGTAGTTAGTTATAAATTACAACATAGATAGTAGCATCTAGTCCAACCAGTCCATGGTGGTGTTTCTTCTCCTTTGGAGGACAAGTAGTCTTAATGCCATGTGAAGTCCCATTCCCATATCCCTCTGTTTCCTTTTCTTTCAACCATTTATCTAACCTATTAATTTTTAAAAAGTTAATTCATGGGATCTGTGGGTCGCTGGCCACTCTGGCATTTATTGCCCTTCCCTAATTGCCCTTGAAAAAATGGTGAACTGTCTTCTTGAACTGAAGCATAGGTACACCCACAGTGCTGTGAGGGAGAGTACTAGGATTCTGACCCAGTGACAGTGAAGGAAAGGCGATATATTTCCAAGTCGGAGAGGAACTTCTAGGTGGTGGTGTTCCAATCTGTCTACTTCCCTTGTCCCACTATCTAGATGGTAGCAGTTGTAGGTTCTAAGGTGCTGTTTAAGAAGGCTTGGTGAGTTCCTGCAGTGCATCCTGCAGATGGTACACACTGCTGCCAGTGTGTATCAGTGGTGGAGGGAGTGAATGCTTGTGGATGGGGTGCCAATCAAGCGGGCTGCTTTGTCCTGGATGCTGCTAAGCTTGTTGAGTTGCATCCATCCAAGCAAGTGGAGAGTATTCCATCACACCCCTGACTTGTGCCTTGTAGATGGTGGGCATGCTTTGGGGAGGCGAGAGTTAAGCTACTTGCCGCAGGATTCCTAGCCTCTGACTTGCTTTTGTAGCTGCAGTTTTTATATGGTTGGTCTTTTTTTAGGACTAGTCCAATTGCATTTCTGGTCAATAATGACCCCCAGGATGGTGATAATGGGGGATTCAGTGATGGTAACATTCATTGAATGTCAAGGGGCGATGGTTGGATTCTCTCTTGGACATTGCCTGGCACATGTGTGGCACGAATGTTACCTGCCACTTGTCAGCCCAAGCCTGGATATTGTCCAGATCTTGATGTGTTTGGATATAGACTGCTTCAGTTTCTGAGGAATCACAAATGGTTCAGAATATTGTGCAGTCATCAGCGAACATCCCAACTTCTAACCTTGTCATGGAGGGAAGGTCATTGATGAAGCAGCTGAAGACGGTTGGCCCTAGGACACTACCCTAAGGAATTCCTGCAGTGATGTCCTGGAACGGAGATGTCTGACCTGCAAAAACCACAACCTTTATATTAGGTGTGACTCGAATCATGGTCTGCAGTTCAGTAATGGTAGTATGTTCCACAATCTCACAACTATGCTTCTCCTGTTCACTGTCCTAAATCTTTTCCATGCCACCGCATACAAATGTTCCCTTAAATACGAGAACTGCTTCCACCCTTAATCTCCTTATTCACAAAGAAAATGACTGCATTTCAATATGCCAAGCATAATAATACTATTGAATTTCTGATCAACTCTATTACTCCAGCACCCTTCCTGCCATCTAGAGCCCAACAGTGGACAAATATCCAACAGGTGGGTTTATATAGTCATCTTTCCATCTCAACTTTTATTAGTTACCTCCTGCCATAAAAGTTCTTAAAGGTTCAAAGTAAATGTAATCTTCTTTAATGGAAACTTCACCTTTTTTTGGTCTTCTCTTGCCGATAATCAGCTTTTAACAACAACTTGTGTTTCTGTTGTATCTTTAATGTAGCAAAATGTCCTCAGGCACTTCTCAGGACCATAATCAAACAAAATTTCAAACCCAGCCACGCAAGGAGATAATAGGACAGATGACTAAATGCTTGGTCAGAGATAGATGCTCCAGAGTGCCAGATGGCGCCTGAGTGCGGCGACTCTCTGCGAGCTCTCCCCCACAGACCCTCTTCATTCATCTGTTATAACTGTTCTTTTCATTAATTTTTAGAGTACCCAATTCTTTTTTTCTAATTAAGGGGCAATTTAGCGTGGCCAATCCACCTAACCTGCACATCTTTGGGTTGTGGGGGTGAGACACCTGCAGACACGGGGAGAATGTGCAAACTCCACACGGAGAGTGACCCAGAGCCGGGATCAAATCCAGGTCCTCGGATCTGTGAGGCAGCAGTGCTAACCACTGCACCACCATGCCGCCCCTATTTATAACTGTTCTATCGTATGTCTTATATTTTCATGTATGGAGCCATCTGCCTGACCTGTACGGAGAACAATACTTTTCACTGTACCTCGGTACTCGTGACAATAAATCTGAATCTAAAAAAAATCCTTAAAACCTTGAAGGCAGAGGAAAAAGTCAAGAAGCAGAGTGATTTAGGGAGGGAGTATCAAAGTCTGCCTCGGCAGTTGGAGGCACAGCCAGCTCAGGTGAAACAATTAAAATCAGGAACGCACGGGAAACTAGAATTGAAGGCTGGCTATTTCAAAGGCTTGTAAGGCTCAAGGATGCCAGAAAGATGGTGAGGGGCAAGACACAGAGGAATTTGAAACCAAGGATAATAATTTTACGTTGAGGCATTGCTGAATCAGGAGTCACTGCAGGACAGCAAGCAGAAGAGTGAGGGTGAACAGGACTTGGTGCAAGTTCGGATATGGGCAGCAAAGTTTCTGACAAGTTCTAGGGCGCGATTCTCCGCCCCCCCCACGCCGGGTGGGAGAATAGCAGGAGGGCCTCCCGACATTTTTCACGCCCTCCCGCTATTCTTTTTTACGGTGAGCGGCGAGTCTCCGAGGCCGAGCGGCCGGGCCTTCATGCCCATTTCAACATGGCAGCAAACACACTTGCTCGCTGCCGTCGTGAAACGGGCGCCAGATGCCCGTTTGGGGGCTCGATTGGCACGGCAGTACCACGGACGTGCCAAGGGGGGCATAGGCCCACGATCAGTGCCCACCGATCGCGGGCCGTGCATCCGCAACGGACGCACTCTTTTCCCTCCGCCGCCCCGCAAGATCAAGCCACCACGTCTTGCGGGGTGGCTGAGGGAAAAGACGGCAACTGCGCATGCGCGGGTTGGCGTTGCCCAACCTGCGCATGCGCGGCCGAGGTCATCGGCCGCGTCAACCGGCGTGACATGCGGCCTTGACGACGGTCGTCAAGGCCGCGCCACCGTGACGCACGGGGCCGTGCTCCTAGCCCTGCCCGGGGGGGGGGGGAGAATCGGCCCTGGAAGTGGGCGTGAAGGCTGCTGTGGGTCACGGCCTGTCCCACGGCAGCCTTTACGATTCTCCGCATTTGCGGAGAATGTCGCCCCTAGTTTATAGTTTATGTAGACTGAGGGGCAACCTATATCTAGACCACTTCCAAGGTACTCAAGCCGAGCATTGAAAGATACAAGAATAGACTACGGAAACTTTCAATTAACATTCCCACATTTAGGGGCAGCCAGGTGGCGCAGTGGATAGCACTGCTGTCTCACGGCGCCGAGGTCCCAGTTTCGATCCCAGCTCTGGGTCACAGTCCGTGTGGAGTTTGCACATTCTCCCCGTGTTTGCATGAGTTTTGCCCCCACAATCCAAAGATGTGCAGGGTAGGTGGATTTGCCACGCTAAATTGCCCCTTAATTGGAAAAACTGAATTGGTACTCTAAATTTAAAAAAGTATTTCCACATGTCTTGGTTCCCATCCCCAGCCCGACCTCATCTACTTTTTTTTATTTGTTCGTGGAATACGGGCATCGCTGCCCACCCTTGAGGGCATTTAAGAGTCAATCACATTGCTGTGGATCTGGAGTCACATGTAGGTCAGACCGGGTAAAGGCAACAGATTTCCTTCCCTGAAGGACACTAGTGAACTAGATGATTACGACAATTGGCAATGGCTTCATGGTCATCTTTAGACTTTTAATTCCAGATTTTTTAAAATATCGAATTCAAATTTCACCAAGGCGGGATTCAAAAGTAGGTCCCCAGAACATTGCTTTGGGTCTCTGGATAACTAGCCCAGCGACAATAACACTACGCCACTGCCTCCCCTATGGGCACCGTGACTGAGAAAACAAATCCTCCATGATTGGCAGTTGAGGCTCTCTATCTTACCATTCCTGGCAGAGTGTGTTGTTATAATCTACCTCCCCACCACACAACCTTTTTCTGGAGTTATCCATTGGTCCCATTTTTGCCAATGCTTTCTTGAGAAATACACCACATTCTAACTTTAATGATGACACAATATTTTTAGCCCCTTTTAAAAATGTGTGTAACCTATGAAGATGAGGAACGATAGTGTCGCAGAATGGAACAGTTCCAAGCTCACATATCCAGTGCAGGAATTAATCATTCCTGAGTGATGTACATAGGAACTGTTGGATTAAAAAAAGGCCAAAGGCCATGTAGTTCACCTTCTACCATCCTGATAGTCATATAATAGCAAAGACTGTTGACTAATCACAGCAATAAATCCCGATCAAGTAGTCTACAGCAAACTTATGGACATGCTGCGAGGTAAAACACAGTGATGGAGACCTTTGGGAACCAGAGATCCAAAATCACCTTTTCCTGCCGAGCATGCTAATCTTGTCAAACTTCCACATCATGTCTCATCACACATAGATTGCACCTCAATAAGAAATCTTCCTAATTTTCATTTGAATATTGGGACTTCGGAGCTGGGCCTTTTGATGGTTGTCATGAGCATTGGTTGCCATTGTCCCTTGCCATCGAGCATCCAGCCCTTATGTCTGTTCTGAAGTCTGAAGAGATCAGGGAGCTTGGACTTTACAGGATGGAGGCATTGGGGCAGCTGCCCAGGAATCTTGCTCACACCTGCATGAAGAGATTTTTGTGGTTGCACACCAGCTGCACAGGGATGGCACGGTAGCCCCTACGGTTGACAAATACTCCTGGTTGTTTTAGTAGTGCCCACACTGCCCCATGTCCGTCAATGTTGCCCTGCACTTCTGGAAAGCCAGCCAGGGCTGCAAAGCTGAATACATTCTCATTCTGAGTGATGTCATTGCAGGCAAAAGTTCACATAATTGGCAGCCCTGGCAATTCATCCATCCATCTTAAGCATTTATGGGTTGCCAACCAAGAGATCCTGAATATGTATGTATGTGACAGAGCTCTGGTTCCAGAGGCAAAATTAGTGGGGGTGGTGGTGACTTTGACAGCCACTGCTAATGAGTGGCCAGCAGGCAGCAGGTCTTCGTCTAGAAAGCTGCAGATATCGAACACCACCCAAAACAATCACTTGGACCTCCTGAGGCACTGGTGTTCAAATCATGAAGGAAAGTGAGCCTCTGCCTGTAGATGAGGTGGGGCATGCTTCCTGCAAACTGCACTTCTCTGCTCGTCCCTTCCGTGCAATGCAGCTAATCCAAGGCAATACAAGTCACATCTAATGTGACTGCAAAACTTTCCAAGTGTTACAAGCAATCACTCAGCAAAAATATTGTGAACAAATTAATTTGCACTAGCAAGTGAGAAAGTAGCTATGAACATTGAGTATGTAATAGCATATCTGTTGTTGATTTAGGGAGCGATTTAACGGAAATGAACTAGAATCCCGTGTAGAGCGCATTTAGCCGGGTGCTGCCTGGCGCTGGCAGCTCCTACAACGGCGCCGCTATTAAAAGGACTCTGCTTCATTTCTGGACATAGGCGAGGAATATCCCACCGAGGCCGCACTTAGTCCCATTTCCTGCACGACTTCCACTTGTCAGAGCAGGGAGAGATCAGGGCGCTATTTTTAAACCCTCCCCACCTCGGCCTACGGACAACCATCAAGCCTCCCGCACCTCCCCTCCCCAGGGCACCGCTGGCATGAGCATAATGCCACCTGGGCACCTTAGCACTGCCAGCCTGGTACCTTTCAATGCCTAACCACCCAAGGGCCCCAGATCATCTGGGAGAACACCCCCGCCTCCTCAGGTGCCGGTACACCTGGTCCATGTTTTTGGAAACCAGTGCTAAATCCGCTCGCCCAGGGTCTCCTAGGCGAGGCCATTAGTTGGGTGCAGAGTACATTTGGCGTAGACATATTCAAGTGAAATTAACTATTCACTTGAATTTGCAAATCTGGATCGCGACACCTCGCGAGAACTCGTTAGATCTTGTGAGGCGTGACAAGGCCGGTAAATCTCACTTGAGGCCTCTCGCAAGATTTACCGGCCTCGACATGTCCCAAGTCAGTCATGATGTGGACGATAGATCACACCCTTGGTCTCCTAAATTACCGTCATGTCATAGAAACACAGAAAATAGGAATAGGAGAAGGCCATTTGGCCTTTCAAGCCTGCTTTGCCATTCATTATGATCATGGCTAATCATCAATGTCAATAGCCTAATCCCACTTTCCCCCCATATCTTTTGATGCCCTTCGTCCTAAGTGCTATATCTAACTGCTTCTTGAAAATATACAATGTTTTGACCTCAACTACTTCCTGTGGTAACGAATTCCACAGGCTGACCACTTTCTGGGTGAAGAAATTTCACCTCATCTCTGTCCTAAATGGTCTACCCCATATCTCAGACTGTGACCCCTGGCTCTAGACACACCCACCATCGGGAACATCCTTTCTGCATCTACCCTGTCTAGTCCTGTTAGAATTTTATAGGTATCTATAAGATCCCCCCTCATTCTTCTGAACTCCAGTGAATACAATCCTAACCAATTCAATTGCTCCTCATACGTCAGTCTCACCATCAGGAATCAGTCTGGTAAACCTTCGCTGCACTTCCTCTCGAGTAAGAACATCCTTCCTCTAATAAGGAGACCAAAACGTCTCACAATATTCCTGGTGTGGTCTCACCAAGGCCCTGTACAATTGCAGCAAGACAACCCTGCTCCTGTACTCGAATCCTCTCACTTTGAAATCCAACATACCATTTGCCTTCTTTACCACCTGCTGTGCCTGCATGCTTACCTTCAATGTATAGTGTACAAGGACACCCATGTTTCATTGCAGATTCTCTTCTCCTAATTCGACCAAAGTCGATATCCTCATGTTTCTCTAAATTATACTGCATCTGCCACTCACTTGCCCACTCACTTAACTTGTCCAATCAGACTGAAGGACGTCTACATCCTCCTCAACGCTCAACTTGGTGCCATCTACAAATCTGGAGATATTATATTTTGTTCCTTCATCTAAATCATTCATATTTCTTGTGACTTGCTGCAGGCTGCCATCATGCACACGCGTGGACCCGGACATTCTGCATGCTCATCGATAGGTAAAACCGGGGGCTTTACTTGGGGTGGCTGCTAGCCCCCCACCGGGCAGAGCATCGGTGCGGGGGCAGTGCCTTCTTTTTGGTGGTAAGACCAGATACTTCCTCCGTACATAGCCGCAAAACCAGAGAATCCAGCCCCGCATCTTGGGCTGGATTCTCCCAAAATGGGCTATGTCCCCACGCCGGCGTAAAAACACTGGCGTTGCACTCCCGAGTTTCCTTAAAAAAATACAAGCTGATTCACTTACCTTCAGGGGGCTGGCAGGGACCTGAAGTGCTTCACACAGCTTTAGCTGCAGATACGGGCCCCCCGCATTTCTGGTTTTGAGTACGCGCATGAGCAGAGCGGCGGCCTCCAGCGGCCGGACTCGGGCCACAGGGGCAGCTCTGAAATGTAGGCCCGTTCCGTCCTGATCGGCCGCGCGCCCTTGCATTGGACCAGCCCAATCTGTGCCCGGGCCACCCAGATCTGTGCCCGGGCCGCCCATAAGGCCCCCTCACTCCCCGGTGCCCAACCCCCCCCCCCCCCCCCCCCCCCCCCAACCAGGGCAGCCACGGACTGAGTCGGCAGCAGCCATGCGCGGTTCCTGAATGGCAGTAGGTGGTCAGAACCACGCCGCTGGGCACTCGGCCGGCTGGGAGCGGAGAATCACTGGGCGGGCCTCTGGCATTGGCCTCCCAATCGGTGGGAGTAAATTGTGAAATTGCCGATTGTCGGGTCCCGGGGAATCTCCGGAGCGGCGCTGGGCCTGATTTTAGTGCAAAAGTTGATTCTCCGCCCCCGTGCCGAACACGATTTCGGCGTGGGGCTGCGGAGAATATAGCCCCTTGTTTCCCACCGGAAAACACATTTAGAAATGTTTGGGGAAAATTCTGCCCATTGTATTAACTAATGCAAAACAACCTCTTCTTTATGGATGTAGTGTCTCATTCCATTGGTGCATGGCCAATTTTTTCAGTTCACCGTACCTTTTAAGTTTCTTTGCGTAGCAGTGCACACATAATATTTACCCTGAAACAAGGTGTGTATGATACATTCCAGGCTCCTGCAGCTACGCATGCAAGTGTTGTAACAGTAAATTTGGTCCAAGGGCTTCCCAAACTATCTGAAACTTACCACTGACAGCAAGATGATGGGGAGCTTAACTTAAAGAGATTATAGTGCATAGGTAATGGCAAACATTCGAGGAGCGCATGGGGGAACTGCAACTATTGTTTATTCCTGTCTGACACAAAAGTAAAAAGGGAAAGGTGGCCAATCTATGGCTTCCAAGGGAAATTAGAGATAGTATTCGATCCAAGGAAGAAGCATACAAATTGGCCAAGAAAAACAACAGGTCTGAGGATTGGGAGCAATTTAGAATTCAGCAGAGAAGGACCTAGGGATTAAATAAGAAAGGGAAAATAGAGTACGGGAGTAAGATTGGAGGGAACATAAAAACTGACTGTAAAAGTTCTATACGATTGGAACGTGTTAGGAAAATGGGGTTTCCTCCCACAAGTCCCGAAAGATGTACTTGTTAGGTGAATTGGACATTCTGAATTCTCCCTCAGTGTACCCGAACTTTAGTGTGGTGACGAGGGGATTTTCACAGTAACTTCATTGCCGTGTTACAAGCCTACTTGTGACACTAATAAAGATTATTATTCTTAGTAGAGTTGTCAATGGGGAGCTATTCACAAGAACATGGTGCCGTCCACATGTGGACCCAACCTGCCAGATAGTGCCCCCTGTAACCCCCCTCTCTATCCCTGGACCATGCCCCACCAGTACCCCCAGCCCCCGCCGAAGACTCCCCCCCGCCCCAACTGTGGCGGCGCTGGACACAGTTCGCAGCTGCCACGTCAGATTCACGAACGTTGAGAGGACACGTGTCCCACGCCATCGGGAAGTCAGCCCATCGGGGAGGGCCTCAGGTGACGTCCTGGGGCCAACCCAACGACGCGCTTTTGACCCAGTTGAGTGACTGAAAAGCGGATTGCCCCCGATATCGACGCAAAAAACGGATTCTCCTACCGATCGCCGAATGCGATTTTGCCGTCGGCAATCGGAGAATCCCGCCCTTTATTCCTACTGGGTGGATCAGCGTAATCCAAAACACAATCCACCCACACTTCAGAATTGTTTTGGAGCCGGGGTAATTCACATCGTGAATCGGATGAAGTCGGCATGGCAAGATCCTCAGAGATCGGGCCGCCCTTTAAAATAGTGCCCCAAAATCTCAGGATAACCCTACAACTCCCCCCACCCTTCCCCAATAGCTGGCAACTCCTCACAAATCGCTAGCAGGGTCCCCTCCCGGAATCACTGGCAAGGCCCCCCCCAATCACTGGCAAAGATCACGCTAAGTAAGTGACACCCTGCTCTGAGATTCACAATGGCCCCCCTTCAGGACCCACCCTTGGCAGTGCTAACCTGTCACTGGTCTGTCACTCTGACAGAGCCAGTTTGGCACTACCCCGGCACTGTCCAGCCATCCCAGACCACCCAAGGCTACCAAGATCTACAGGTTTTCTGGCGTGGTCAGAGAGACTTCTGACCTGGTCCTCTCCAGCATTGCCCAGCCCACCCAAGCCCTCAGCTCCCAAAACCCCCTCTCCGCCCTTACAACCACGACACCTGGCTAGTGGATTCTGTGTCCTAGTGCTCACTGGAGGTAAGTGGAGAAGAGGGGGGGGGGGTTACTTCCCGTTGTGGGGCGGAGAATACCAGGAGGTCGCTGCATTCAACTTTAATCTCAGTAATGAGATTAAAATGAACGCAAATGAGTTCTGATCAGATTCTCGCGCTTTCTTAATCAGGCCAGCTGGAGAGGGCCGTAATTATGAGGAATTGTTTGCACCTGCCACAAATCTCATTTCGGGGCTGTCCCACAATTCTCCCGACATAGCAGGATTTACGCTGGACACAATGCAGCCGGAGATTTGCCCCCATTATGTTCTTTAAAAGGGCACTGACACAGAAATGGACAAGCACTAGATTTTTGTGGCAAGTTTAGCTCCTATCGACAAGGTTCAATACGTTTGAAATAGGGAGCGAGCCAGTGAGGTGCTGATTTCTCTGATTTCTCACAGTTTACAGAGGAGCAAGGTATCACAAACAACGTCACAATTTTGTTCAACTGGACACCCATGTTCATCCGATGTTGCTTTTCACTTTGTGTGCAAATATCAGCGATCACCATTAGCCTCTCTGTTATTTTACAATACATTCTAGCCCATGACACAATAGAGGGGGAAATATGGAAACTTTGGCTTTGAGCCTGTGTCTGGAGTTAATACTTTCAGTTGACATGTTCAGGAGGGTTTTCAGACAAAACGGATTTGGATCTTCAAAAGACTCCTTCACAGGATATAAAATTATATTACCCCTTTTGGAGGGTCAATCAGTATTTTCACTGCACCAAATATTGGCCTTGATCACAGCCTGCAATTATCAAGAGTCTGCTTTTCTAAAATATAAGAGAGATTACCCATGTACAGAACAGATAAATCGGTGCATCCAGTAATGCACACCTAGATTATGTAAACCATCAACATTGGCAATTCCCACTCCTTAACTTCAGGATAAAGAGAGTCTGGACCCACTTTAGTCAAAAATACCAAGCTGTTTGAGCAGCCACGGCTAAGGTAGTCAGCGCTCTGGTTTTAAATTGGCATGTTTTTAAAAGTGCAATTTTGATTATTAATTTTTTTGTAATTGATACAGGCACCATTTGTCGTTGTTTTGCAACATAGAAGGATAATGACACTGCAGTCTCTCAGAAATCTATGATTGTCAAGCCCCTCTGATACATAATTGTCATCTCCAGCAGTTCATTATAACGATGTCATTAATATAGTTGCTGCAAGAGGGAACATTGCCTATTCAGCTTCTGAACTTTCAGAAACTGCCAGTCCTTACTGCCCCTTTCCGAGGAGCAGAATTTGCTAACAGGTCTCATTTCAGGCCTACACCTGGCTTGATTTCTCTCCCCTCTAAATTCAGAAGCTCTGCAGCATTGACCTAAATGCTCCTTCAGTCGTTGGTCACAGCAGTTTTCCTAATTAGGCACTTTACATAAATTCTGAACAGTGCCCAAATCACACTTGTGTATCTTCAGTGTATCCTCCCAATCTCAATCTTTACTTTTCACTTTAGTTCAGTAAAAAAAAACTTTTATTTCTGCAATGAAGCAAGAAGCAGCAATTTATGCAAAATATGTTGCAGTGAAATAAGGGCAATTATGAGGGCATGAAAGCATGAAGTGCACTGGCAAATTACGTTAAGGGATAGGTGAGTAGAGATGCAGTGGCAGACAGATATTTCAGAATACACAAATAGATACATTCCAATGAGAAAGAAACATTCCAAGGGGAGAACACACCATCTGTGGTTAACTGAAATAGTTAAAAGATCATAGATTATCATAGAATTTACAGTGCAGAAGGAGGCCATTCGGCCCATCGAGTCTGCACCAGCTCCTGGAAAGAACACCCTACCCAAGGTCAACACCTCCACCCTATCCCCATAACCCAGTAACCCCACCCAACACTAAGGGCAATTTTGGACACTAGGGGCAATTTATCATGGCCAATCCACCTAACCTGCACATCTTTTGGACTGTGGGAGGAAACCGGAGCACCTGGAGGAAACCCACGCACACAGGGGGAGGACGTGCAGACTCCACACAGACAGTGACCCAGCCGGGAATCGAACCTGGGACCCTGGAGCTGTGAAGCATTTATGCTAACCACCATGCTACCCTGCTGCCCCAAAAGATGGCATCAAATTGAAAGAAAAAGCACATAATTGTGCAAAGATGAGTGGCAGGTTAGAAGACTGGACAAAATATTGTAAACAGCAAAGAATGATTAAAAGGTTAGTAAGGAGGGAAAAATTAGAGTACGAGAGAAAGCGGGATAGAAATATAGAGACAGATAGTAAGAGTTTCTATAAAAAGAAAAGTGTTACCAAAGTGAGCGTTGGTCCTATAGAAAGTCTTGGGAATTAAGCATGGAAAATAGGAGACGCAGATGAATTGAACAGGAATTTTGCATTGGTCTTTACTATAGGGGATAAAAGTAATATCCCAGAAATATCTGTACATCAGGCAATGGAAGAGAGGGAGGAACTCAATAAAATTACTATCATCAGGCAAGTGGTACTGAGAAGATTGTTGGAGCTGCAGGCTTAAACATCCCCAAGTCCTGATGGACTTCATCCGAAGGTCTTGAACAAAGTGGCTAGTGAGATAGTTGATGCATTCATTTTATTTTTCCTAGAAAGGTTCCATTAGATTGAAAAATAGTAAATGTAACTCCTTTATTCAAAAAGGCAGGTAGCCAGAAAACAGAAAACTACTAAGCCAGTTAGCATAACATCTGTCGTAGGAAAAATGTTAGAAGCTTTTATTAAAGGTATCCTACCAGGGCACTTAGAAAAATTTGAGGTAGTTAAGTAGAGTCAACATGGTTTTGTGAATGGGAAATCATGTTTAATCAATTTATTGGAGTACTTTGAAAATGTAACATGTGCTGTGAATAAAGGGGAGCTGGTGAATGTACTGGACTTAGATTTCCAGAAGGCATTTAATAAGGTGCTATATCAAATATTATTGTGGAAAATAAAAGTTCACGGTGTAGGAGATAACATATTAGCATGATTAGAAGGTTGGCTAGCTAACAGAAAACAGATAGTCGACGTAAATTGGCTGTATGGTGCCACAGTGGTTAGCACTGCTGCCTCACAGCACCAGGGAGCCAGGTTCGATTACGGCCTTGGGTGACTGTGTGGAGCTTGCACATTCTCCCAACATGGGTGGGTTCCCTCCGGGTGCTCTGATTTCCTCCCACAGTCCAGAGATGCGCAGGTTAGGAGGATTGGTCACGCTAAATTGCCTCTTGATGTTCAAAGGTGTGCAGGTTAAGAGGGGTTACAGAAATAGGTTGGGGTAGTGGGTCTAGGGAGGATGTTCTTTTCGAAGGTCTGTGCAGACTCAATGGGCTGAATAGCCTCCTTCTGCACTGTCGGGATTCTATGGTTGTAAATGGGCCTTTTTTTGGGTGGCATGATGTGACGAACAGTGTGCCACAGGGATCACTGATTGAGCGTCACCCTTCTATAATTTAAGGCGGCTTGGTGGCGCGGTCTCTAGCACTGCTGCCTCACGGCACCAAGGATCCGCGTTCGATCCCGGCCCCTGGTCACTGTCTATGTGGAGTTTGCATTCTCCCAGAACCCCAAGATGTGCAGGGTAGGTGGATTGGCCATACTAAATTGCCACTTATTTGAAAAAAAAGAATTGGCACTTTAAATTTAATAAAAACACTTCTTATAATTTATATAAATGATTTTCATGAAGGGGCCAAAGGTATAATTGCTAACGTTTCTGAAGACACACAGATAGGTAGGAAATTAAGTTCTGAAGAGGACTTACAGAGGCTACAAAGGGACATAGATAGGTTAAGTGAGTGGGCAGACATTCAGCAAATAGCATATAATGTGGGAAAATGTGAAAGTGTCCATTTTAGCAGGGGAAAAAAGTATATTATCTCAATAGTGAGAGTTTGCAGGGTTCTGAGGTGCAGTGGTTAAGGGATAGGTCAATAGAGGTGCAGCACATATTATTAACAGCACATATTGCTTCTTCAAAGAACTTCAATAAATTGGTTAAGCAAGTGATTAGGAAAGTTAATAAAATGTTATTGTGAGGGGAAAGCAAAAATAAAGAAGTCATCCTTCAGTTGAACAGGAAATTGAATTTTTTTTAAAGAATTTTTTTATAATTAAGGGGGAATTTAGCGTGGCCAATCCACCTAGCCTCCACACCTTTGGGGGCGAAACCCATGCCAGCACAACGAGAATGTGCAAACTCCACAGGGACAGTGACCCAGAGCCGGGATCGAACCTGGATCCTCGGCACCATGAGACACAAAGGTTAGTGGAATTACGGAGTACCTACGCACTCTTTGTGTGCATTTATATTCATGAGCATACAGAAAATACAGCCAAAATGAAGGGAGAAAGATCTTAAATGTCAGACGATGATTAGCACAAGTTTTAGGGTCACACTGTAACAAGACTCGAACAATAGACCTGTTCCAGATGTAATTCTGTACATCACTTTGAGCTTTTATGGCCCTAAAATGCAGATTAATGTGAAATTGAGACGCCGTCACAATTGCCCAGTTCCATTTTCAAATCACTCAATTCATTCAGGCAGATGAGCACATTATTACAGATCGCATCAAGTTTTTTTACTGCTTGCATTTAGCCAGTTTATACAATGGGAAAAAGAACATCTTGATATCTCAAACCAAAAATAATTTTGCAACATCGCCATATTTTAATTACATTAGTTTCCATCAAAATTATTGGGGGAAGGAGTCAAATTTAGCTCAAAGGATATTATAGGGTATGTAGGCAATGCGACAGAGTAAAGCTTAAGGTCTGCAAGCACCTCAGTTGAAGCACCAAACGCCACTTCAGCAGATTTGAGGTCTTGTGCAGAGGACTATTACATAAAAATATGCGGCTTCAACAAAATGGTGTGGCCTTTAATTACTAAATTTCAGAAATTCAATTTTGATTTTGTCCATATAAAAATCATTAAAGCAACTCAAATGTTTACAAGCATGAGGATCTTTAATATGTTACTCTCACATTAGTATGGTAATAAAGTTCAACTAGGCCACATTAATGCATGTTCAACACATTAGGGCATTTCAGCATTAGTTGGTGCAGATATTAAGTATCGCAGTGCTCGGGTCACAGCACGAGAATCAGAAACTCGAAAGTCCCAATCACTTAATTTTGATGCTGGGGGAAGTTCCTCCTCACTTTCCCCAATTAAAAGTTCAAATTTCCCCCTTTGTCATAGAAAGAGATTTTTTTTTAAATCAATCAGAATGAGCAAGTAAACTGGACAAAGAAAGGTTAAGACGTAAACAGGTGAACAAAAACACAGTAAACAAGAAGTTAAAAGGAGGTGGCCCATCTCAACACTGAGCAAGTCAACCTTGCAAGTTGGTTAAAAATAAATAATACTATACCTACAAATCCATCTCGAGTTTTATTGAGGCCAGACTGACGGGTAAAGAACTCAATATTGTCAATCTCAACACTGAGATTAGCTCAAACAGCCAAATACTAACCTCGACATAATGCATTAGAAATTCTCAATCCCATAGCACTCTTTATCAATGGACCGATTCAGTGGACTCAAATTAAAGTACGACACGTTTAGCGGGGCGTTTCTTGGTGGCTGCAGTGGCAAGAAACATCCCACTATCCAACGGCACTTAACCATTTTTATTGGCCTCGGGGGTTTCTCCTTGCTGAGGCCACACTTGAGCGATTTCCTGCTGTTGAGCTGAAGCTCGCCAACAGGAAAGACTCCTCACAGATCAGGGCGCCATTTTGTCCGGCAGTTGTGATTCCCCCCACTTTCAGGTTCTTCCACTCTTTTGACCCCCCCCCTCAATTTACCAAACTTGGGTGATCACCTCTCTCCCACCTTGTAAGGACACCCCCCCCCCCCCCCCCCCCCCCCCCAGGCTCGGGCCCAACTCCTAGTAGTGCCAACTTTGTACCTGTGCAGCCTGGTTGCCCATGAGGCACTGCCAGAGTGCCAGGCTCAAAACTAAGGTGCCTGGGTGCCACCCTCCCTGTCCCGACCACCCGGGCGTCTCCGATGGCCTGAAACAGTCATTTTCGAACTCAGAGTCGCAGTCCGTGGATGGATCATGGGCGGATGTCGGGAGGGTCGTGGTCACACCGTTCCCAATCGTGGGAAGAAGTGCCCAATGGCCATGACCAATGGGCAAGGCCATTGCAGTCCAAAGATGTGCAGGTTAGGAGGATTAGCCATGCTAAATTGCCCTCGAATGACCTCCTTCTGCACTGGAAATTCTATGATCGGCTTTTAAAAATGCCGGCCATCCTGTGCATGTGTGCCCCCTCATCCGGATGTAGCTGTGCGCAGGCCCAGACCCCAGCGGGCAAACCGCCTCCTTAGTACGTCAGCAGGCTGCTCCAGGAGCAGATATTGCTTTTAATCAATTTGTCTTCCTGCCAGAGGCGGCGGCAGAGAGCAGGTCACGCACCCGGTACACTGACGTCACGTACACTGGGCGTAAAATTACTGAGGAGAGGTTCCTCCGTTTTGTAGCTGCCAGCATGCAAGCAGCAGGACTGTATGAAAAAGTGAAGATGGGTCTTTTTGGACAAAGAGAGGGCCAGAGACATATTTAGGCCAGCATCACAAAACCGAATCTGCTGGAGAGAGCTCCACAGGACAGTCCACGGCAGGACAAAACAGTGCTGCTAGGAGCTCCAGGTCCTCTGCTGAACAGCCCATATCGAAATGTAACACTGAATGACAAACAACTGAGATCGTAAGGACCAAGCAGGCTCATCTCTTGCATTAAAGGGCAGTGCGGGCCGGTTAGTAAAAATGGGTCCCCAGAAAAAAAAAATTGAAAAATGCTGGCCTGGAAGAACCCTCCAGGTACTATTACAACTGGTCCATGTTTGTGTGGGCCAGCACTAAACAGCGCCCAGGCAAGGTCTCCCAGGCGTGGCTGGTGAGTACCGGGCACTGTACAGCTCATTTAAATATGCAGATTTGGATCTTGCCCAGCATGGTTGTGACCCAGATCATACCGGGCGGAGCAACGGATGATTCGCGCAAGGTTTTGTGCGTAGCGCGGTGCTCGATTTAGGGCTTGTGCGCGATTCACCTGTTGCATCCAGATCCACGCCAGACGCAGCAGGATTGCTGAACCGCACCCAATGAAAGTTGTTTTATACTGCCACTAATTGCAATGGGTCCTTTCCGCTTAATGTTCAGGAGAGTTGTTATTGTGTCACTGCAGACGTTTTCAGGATTACTTCCATTTGTGTAACATTACCGTGTAAAAATAATTTTTAAACCCTGTAATTTCCAATAATTAACACTAAGGCATGCTTATATGAAGGTTGTTATATCAAGTTGTGACTTGTGAATACCAAGTACTCGGCTTTGGATTTTGTCAAAATAATTAGTCGTCTTGGTCAACCCCCTCACTCCTCCTCCTCACACATGCCATAACGCTATTATTCCCTAATTAGGTACTTTAGAGAAACTCTATCAGTGCCAAAGCACAAACACACTAATGTTTGACAAGCAACAAATTTTTGTTCAAGGGGTGGAATTTTCCCAGGGCATAATGTGTTAGGGAAAAAAAATTCCACTGAACACCTAAATTACCGTTGCACCGTCTCCTTTTTACAGGACAGATCTCAAAGTGCACAATTTATAATTGCCATTTCAGTGAAAAAGGAAGAAAATAAAGAAAACAGAATAATCCACTCCACTACCAAAAATGAAAGAGAAAGAGAAGGGAAAAAAGTGATAGTGAAAATGTTAGATATCATGTTGGTGTCTTTCAGCATTTTGTTTGGACACAAGCAATCCTGCTTTGTCTTTCTGTAAGCCAAGCTGTTGGCAATACAAGAGAGATAAAACCTTCACATCACTGCCACTACTGAGGTGTGCAAGTCTTACTCAATCAGCGCACTTCAGATTGTAAACTTCCTTGTTTCTATTTATCCTGCTGCTGGTGGTTTGACCTTGGTCACTGGCATGGCTGGGTCATGACATAAAATTATATTATAGTGCAATATGAGGCTCGGGGCTGCCTCAATGCTGTTCTGGCATATGGTTGAATTTTATTTAAAACCGAAGAACATGACACGACTCAATCTCCTGTGGTATCATCCACAGAAGTTGGAAAACATGCTGTTTACTAATAATTTGGGGTCTTATAAAAAACAGGTGACAGAGAAAATAATTACATGAGGTAAGAAGAGGGGCTCTTGTTTATAGGCTGCTTTTCAAAACCTCTGGATGTCCCTAAGTACTCCACATCAAATCAGGTACTTGGAAGTGTAGTCATTGTTGTAATGTCAGACATGCAGAAGCCAATTTGTCCTATAATCCATATGCCCTACAAATAACAATAGGGTAATGATTAGACAATCTGTTTTAGTGGTGTTGGTTGAAGGATAACTTTTGGCTTGGATACTCTCCCATTCTTCAAATAATGTAAAAGGATCCTTTACATCCATCTGCTAGGGCAGATGGGGTTTTGTTTTAACATAAGACAATAAGACGTAGGAGCAGAAGTAGGCCATTCGGCCCATCAATAATGCTCCATCATTCAATGAGTCCCGAAAGACGTACTTGTTAGGTGAACTGGATATTCTGAATTCTCCCTCTGTGTACCCGAACCGGCACCAGAGAGTGGCGACTCGGGAATTTTCACAGTAACTTCATTGCAGTGTTAATGTAAGCCGACTTGTGCCACTAATAAAAATTATTATTATAATCCTCAACTCCACTTTCCTGCCTTATCCCGATTCTCTGACTGAATAAAAATCTATCTCAGCTTTGAACATACTTAACGACCCAGCCAGCTCTTTGCAGTAACGAATTCCACAGTTCACTATTTGTGATAAATGTAAGAGATTGATATATATAGTGTATTAAATGTAGCTGGTGTGGTCATTTTTTAAAAGCCATGGTTAGGGTGTGCATGTATCTGCTGTAGTGACATTTAAAAAAATTTTTGGTTTGAATGACAGCCAGGCTTTGTGGCTGCAAAAGGTGCAATTAAGATGTCGCGAATGTGAGATTATCCTTCTTTCTGACTTGTACATGTTTAAAAAGAGAGCCTGAATGGGTTTTTGTTATGATTTATGGGGATTCCCTATGAAGTAGATAACAGAAGACATTGGGTGGGATTCTCCCTTAAGTCCCCACACAGGCGGGAAAACCAACATGAACCACTCCGGCATCAACAGCCCCCGAAATTGCGGAATTCTCTGCACTTCCGTGGCCTAGGACACCGGAGGGATTGGCGCCGCACCAGCCGGCGCCGAAGGACTGCGCGAGTTAGCGTATTCGCCAAAGGGCCGACGTGATCTCGCACATGCGCAGAACCGCCGGCGTGGTTGTAGATATTCGTAGACAGGCCGGCATATGCTGGCGCATGCGCAGGGTTTTGTCTTCGCCGCGGCGCCCATGACAGGGCCCTACAGGGGCCAGCGCGGAAGGAAGGAGTGCCCACACAGCAGAGGCCCACCCGTTGATCGGTGGGCCCCAATCGTGGGCTAGGCCACTGTGGGGGCCGCCCCCAGGGTCGGATCCTCCCCCCCCCCCCCCCGGCGCCCCCTTCTCCCGAGGACCGCACCAGCCCACTTACCTGCCAGGTCCCACCGAGTGGGACCATGTCTAAACCACGCCGCCGGGACTGGCCAAAAATGGTCGGCCGCTCGGCCCATCGGGGCCCAGAGAATTGCCGGAAGGGCCGCTGCCAATGGCCCCCGACCGGCATGGCCTGAACTCCGCCCGAAAACCGGCGCCGGAGAATACGGCAGCCGCTGTTTGGGCGGCAGTGCCGGATTCGCACTGCGCCCCCCCCCCCCCCCCCCCCCCCCCCCCCGGAGGGTCGGAGAATCCCGCTAATTGTGTTTTAACTTAAGTAATTAGGTTATGGGATTTGAATGGGATAAAGAAAATGTAGTAATGTGAGCAGCCTGGTCTGTGACAGTCGGTTTTGAGTTTGTTTAGTTTTGGTTATGAGCTGAACAGCAGCGTCTGCAGAAGGCTGTCAAGAGATTCAGCATTAATCTGACAGGATCTCATTTCCTTTTCAAAAAATCTCTCTCTCCAAAGAGTGGCAAGCCATCCTGTGTTTGCTAACTCTATTTATAAATGGTTTTTGACCTGTGATGGGTTTTGTTTGATTGGAGACAAAGAAAGTATCAGTTAGAATCAGTTATTGCTAAGCATTGTTTAACTGGTAATTGTGAGCTATACTTCTGTGATGTTAAGATAGTTTAATACTGTGTT
This sequence comes from Scyliorhinus canicula, assembly GCF_902713615.1. NCBI lineage: Eukaryota > Metazoa > Chordata > Chondrichthyes > Carcharhiniformes > Scyliorhinidae > Scyliorhinus > Scyliorhinus canicula. Next base: position 151,795,048 of record NC_052151.1, on the reverse strand, counting down.
AATAATTAAGTTTATTTTAATATACCATATCACTGTTTTTTTTATTTTTAGAGTACCCAATTCATTTTGTCCAATTAAGGGGTAATTTAGCGTGGCCAGTCCACCTACCCTGCACATCTTTGGGTTGTGGGGGCGAAACCCACGCAAACACGGGGAGAATGTGCAAACTCCACACGGACCCAGAGCCGGGATCGAACCTGGGACCTTGGCGCCGTGAGGCAGCTGGGCTAACTCACTGCATCACCGTGCTGCCCCTTATATCCCTGTTTTTGCGTGGAATCACTTCTGGAGCGAAGTATCCTTTCCTCACAGTTTTACAAATTTAAAAAAAGTATTGGGAACCCAGTCTGGTATTCTCGCAAATGTTGGGGTCTGGTCCTGGATCGTAATATTTCTGTGAGAAGAAATTCCCCCTCATCTCTGTCTTAAATAGATATCCCTTACTCTGAGATTTTGCCCTCTGGACTGAAACTCTCCCGCAACCTCTCAGCATCTACCCTGTCAATCCCCCTGATAATACAGGAAATGTTACAAAATATAAATGCCAAACTCTCAATTTTAACATATCATTGATATAAGAAAAAAATATGCAGGACGGGAGGAGGTCACTCAACTCCTCGAGGCTCCCGTCATTCATGTGGGCTCTTCCATGTGGGCACAGACTGCTCAGTATCGGAGGAATTGTGAATGGATCTGAACTTTGTGCAATCATCGGCAAACATCCCCACTTCTGGCCTTGTGATGGAAGGAAGCAGCTGAAATGGTTGGGCTTACGACAGTGTCCTGACGAACTCATGCATTAATAGAGTTGAGAGGATTGAGCTCCAATAGGCAAAGTTTTTAAAAAAGGTATCCAACAAACATTCATTTGAAATGACAATGGCAGCTAATGTAAACAGGAGAGTACGATTTTCAAATGACCCACTCTCCTGAGACGCCGCGTATAATGTAAAGAGGCTTTACAATCCAGTTTACATTCTTGTTATATTTAGGGTTTTCAGGCAACATTTACAACCAAAGCAGTGTAAATGCTGCAAGAAAGTGCCATTGCAGAACCAACAAATGTATCACCTGAAGCTCTGTCCATGTGCAGCCAGACCCAGCAATATTCAGGCCTGGGCTGAAAGTGTCAAGTAACATTCATGCCATACAACTGCTAGCTCCAATTTGACATTCAATAGCATGACCGTCAGTGAACCCCACCCACTATCAACATCCTAGTGGGGGAAGGGGGAATGGTTTTAACCATTAACCAGAAACTGAACAGGACTAGCCATATAAATACTGTGGCTACCAGAGCAGGTAGTGCAGTGGTTGGCCACCTGCAGCCTGGGGGCCACATATTTTTCATGAGGGTTCTGAGTGCAGCCCATGAGATATTTTGTTGACCACTGCCCACACACATGGTTGTCACATTCTATTATTGATTTCCACTCAAGTAGCTTTTTTCCTACCAGCATGACTGAAATGATAAGAAACCGTGTTTTGGAAATACATCGCTGTTCCTTCACTGCCACTGAGGTACAATTCTGGAACTCCCTCCCTAACGGTACAGTGGGTGCACCTACCTCTCAGAGACTGCAGCGGTTTGAGACAACGCACCACCACCTTCTGAAGGGCAACTAGGTATGGGCAATAAATGCTGGCGTAACCAGTGATGCCCACATTCTGTTAATTAATTTTTTACAAAGTGAAGTGAGGTTCATTCTGATTTCACACAACATTGACTGTGAGAGCCGTGCATTCCCGCAGCATCCAAAGTGTAAATATTTATTTTGGCTTTCCCATTTGAAGTTGATGATAGTTCTATTAATACATAAAAGATTAACCACTAAAGATTAACCATGTCATAGCACGCTATGAAATATTTGGCGTGTATTGAAGTACTTAATTTTATTCATGGGATCTTGGTTAGCGAACCACTGAGACGAAGGAGGGACACTCATGCAGCCCCCTCACTAGCTTAGGTTGCCCTCACTGGAGGTAGAGGTTGGGAATTCTGCAGAAAGTAACTTACAAACTCCCGACTCCCCATAGTCTGTCCACCACCGACAAGGCACAAGTCAGGAATGTGTTGGAATACTTCCCACTTGCCTGGATGAGTGCAACAAAGCTCAAAAAAGCTCAACAATGCGACACGGTGGTGCAGTGGTTAGCACTGCTACCTCATGGCGCCGAGGACCCGGGTTCGATCCTGGTCCCGGTTCACTGTCCGTGTGGAGCTTGCACATTCTCCCTGTGTGTGCGTGGGTCTCACCCCAACCTAAAGGTGTGCAGTGTTGGTGGATTGGTCATGCTAAATTGCCCCTTAATTGAAAAAAATAATTGGGCACTTTAAATTTAACAAAGGAAGCTCAACACCATCAAGGTCACAGCAGTCCACTTGATCGGCATCCCATCCACCAGCTTATACATTTAATCCTGTAGCCACCTGGGGTGGCCATGTCCCGATTTCAAAATGGATACTCGCAAGGAGTGCAGGGAAAAATTGACAGCACTAGAGAAAACAAGCAGGTGCAAGGTTTCCTGTGTATTAAGATTTGCAGAACCCAGACAGAACTGAAACCAATAGCCATTATCATATTAATGAGCTATCTCCAGGGACAAAGAGGAAACATTGAAACAATCGAGACCAGGACAGACTCCCCGGCACTAGTGGGAGCTAAAACAAAGGCAGGCAAAACGGTTACATAGAGCCCGCCCAACGATCAGGGAACAGCCCCGGTATTGAAGAAAATCAATACGAACGATTGGGACATGGTCCAATTAATTGGGACCAAGTCCGGGGACCGCCCAGAAGGGCGCGAAACCCCTGGGGACTATAAAACAGAGTCCCCAAGTTCAGTTCGCTCTTTTGGCCTTGGCTCTCAGCTAGGAGAGACCTGCCTAGCAGCTGCATCAACCAAGTAAGTCTAAGGTTAATGCACGCTACGAGATAGACGCTCCCAGTTACTATTCCGTACCAGTTCGAAGCCAGCAGTATTAGAACCGGACAACGGCCATTGTTCCTCTGACTGGGTGGGCCACTCGAAGCTAAGTATAGGCTTTTAGTAGCAGTTGTAGTTTAGCAAATAGAGTTTATGCATAAGTAATAATTGACTGTGTGTATAATAAATGTGTATTGGTTTCAAACTTACTAACTGGTGTATTGAATTATTGATCAGTACTTGGCTTTGAACCCTGTGGTGGTATCAGAAAGATACCTGCCGACTCTTGAGCAAAGGTAATTAAAACAGAGCAAATTAAGGGAAAGCATAACGAGCAACACTCCCTCCACCATCGATGCACATTTGCAGCAGTATGTACCATCTACAATTTGCACTGCAGCAACACACCAAGGCTCTTTCGATAAACCCATAACTGCTACCACCTAGAAGTACAAGGTCAGCAGATGCATTGGAATACCACCAAGTTCTCCTCCAAGCTACATCCTGACTCAGAAATATATTTCTGTTGCGTCACTGTCGTTGGAACTCACTTCTTAACATCATTTTGGGTATAACTGAACCACATGGACTGCAGCAGTTCAACAAGGCAGCTCACCGCCACCTTCCTTTTTTTTTTAATAAACATTTTATTGAGATATTTTTGGTATTATAGCAACAACAAAATAAACAACGTACATGAATCTATATACATAGTGCAAAAGCCGTCTCCCTCCCTTACAGGTCCCACCTTTATTAACCCCCTACTCTAAGTTAAACTAACCCCCACCCCTTCTGTTGACAATTAATTTTCCACAAAAAAGTCGACGAACGGTTGCCACCTCCGGGCGAACCCTACCAATGACCCTCTCAAGGCGAACTGGATTTTCTACAGACAGAGAAAGCTAGCCATGTCCGATAGCCAGGTCTCCGACTTTGGGGGCTTTGAGTCCCTCCAAGCTAATAGTATCCGTCTCCGGGCTACCAGGGAAGCAAAGGCCAGAATGTCTGCCTCTTTCTCCTCCTGGATTCTCGGATCTTCCAACACCCCGAAAATCGCCACCTCTGGACTCGGTGCCACCCTTGTTTTTAACACCATGGATATGACGTCTGCAAATCCCTGCCAGAATCCCCCAAGCTTTGGACGTGTCCAGAACATATAGAAATGGTGCGCTGGTCCTCCCGCACACTTTGCACACCTATCTTCTACCCCAAAGAACCTGCTCATCCAGGCCACTGTCATGTGAGCCTGGTGAACGACCTTGAATTGTATCAGACTGAGCCTGGCACATGTTCTGGATGCGTTGACTCTACTCAACGCATCCGCCCAGAGACCATCTTCTATCTCGCCTCCTAATTCCTCCTCCCACTTGCGCTTCAGCGCCTCAGTCTGCGTCCCCGCTGACCCCATGAGTTCCCTGTAGATGTCGGAGACCTTCCCTTCTCCTACCCACACTCTGGAAACTACCCTGTCCTGTTTCCCCCTTGGTGGTAGGAGTGGGAAGGTTAAGACCTGTCTACGTAAGAAGTCCTGCACCTGCAGAACCTGAATTTGTTTCCCCATGCCAATCCAAATTTGTCCTCCAGCTCCCCTCAATCCCTGCCCACTGCCATCTCCGGAACCCTCCATCCAGCCTTCCCGGAGCAAAGCAGTGATTATTACAGATTGGAGACCAAACCGATGCTCCCTCTGCTCCCACATGTCTCCTCCATTGCCCCCAGACTCTCAGGGCCGCCACCACCATGGAGCTGGTGGAGTACCGTGTCGGCGGGAACGGCAGAGGCGCGGTTATCAATGCCCCCAGACTGGTGCCCTTACACGAGGCCACCTCCATACACTCCCATGCCGACCCTCCCCCCACCACCCACTTCCTGATCATGGCTATATTCGCCACCCAATAGTAGTTACTGAAGTTTAGCAGCGCCCGGCTCTGCTCAAGCATCCCCCTCTTTACTCGCGGGATCTTGCCCGCCCATACAAAGCCAGTAATTACTTTGTTGACCTGTTTAAAAAAGGACCGCGGAATAAAGATGGAGAGACACTGAAATACAAACAGGAATCTCAGGAGGACCATCATCTTCACCGTCTGCTCCCTCCCAGCTAGTGACAATGGGAGCGTCCCATTTCCGAAAATCGTCCTTCATTTGGGCCAGATTTAGTTTGTGCAGCCGCTCCCAATCCCGCACCACTTGATGCCTAATACCGAAAACTTCTCCCTACCACTCTAAACTGCACTTTACCCAGTCGCCTCTCCTGTCCCCTCGCCTGGACCGCAAACATCTCACTTTTCCCCATATTTAGCTTATACCCCAAAAACCGGATCAGCCCCTTGAAGCTCTCAGTACAATTGCCAGAGGCTCTATGGCTAACACGAACAACAATAGGGAGAGGGAGCATCCCTGTCTCGCCCCCCAATACAGCCTAAAATAGTCCAATGTTGTCCTATTCGTCCATACACTTGCCACAGGAGCCTGATACAGCAACCTGACCCAGTCAATAAAGCCTCGCCCAAATCCGAACCGTCCCAGTACCTCCCACAGATATTCCCATTCTACTCGATCAAAGGCCTTCTCTGCATCTATTGCGACCACTACCTCCACCTCCCTACCTTCAGGGGGCATCATGATCACGTTTAACAACCTTCTTATATTGGCCACCAACTGCCTTCCCTTAACAAACCCCATCTGGTCCTCCACAATAACGTCCGCAACACAATCCTCAATCCTAGAGGACAAAATTTTGGCCAGCAGTTTAGCGTCCACACACCGCCACTTCTTAAGGGCAATTAGTTATGTGTAATAAAATACTGGCCTATCCAGCGCTGCCCACATCCCATGTGAGAATACATTTTTAAAAAACTGATTGAATCAGTCTAACTCCAGTCCACCATGTTGTATTAACAACATGGCTCAATTTAGCAAGCTCGCTAGAATTGCCCTTTGCTCCTTCCTAGCAGCACAATTCTGAGATTTAGAATTACTACATGTTGCAACAGTAACAGGTATATAATTCCATGATCAAATTATCATGACTGCACATGTTGCCCCTAATATTCAGAGCACAACCCTCAAAAGGGAACAACACCCCTGAGGCATCGCATGTCGCGAATCAAGAGCATGTTAGACTCTGTGTCGAAAGCTGTCAATAGCACACACACCAAGCTCATTGGAAGACTTGTACATAAATGATGTGTGGCATGTTTGTTAGCCAATGCACAGTGGTGCTTTGAGCTTTCAAATTAGTCAGAGCATGAGTCTATAGTTTAGTCTGTAAACCTTGTCTGGCATGATTGAGCAGGCATTACTTGGTGTATTGACAAGAGCTTCAACATTTGCAGGAAAGCAAAGGATCTAGCACCTCACTGTAAGAAATAAAACCTCCCACTTCCATTCTCGGGTTTTCGGACAGTTATATCTGAAATTCTCTTCATCTTCCAAATCCCTCCCATAGCTCACTGCACTCTGAACCCTGCATCCTTCCCATTCAGTCTTCTGACTCTGAACTCTTCTGCAATCATGACAGAACCTTCAGCATCCTTGGGCTGACTCTCAAAAGTCCCACAATGAACCCTCCCAAGAATTTCCACCTTTGTCACCACTTTAAAAATCTTCTCAAAATCCATTATTTTGACCACTCATTCCAATGTCCTCCCCCCCCCCCCCCCCCCAATATCCATTAAAAATTATTTTACACTGAAGACTCCATAAAATAAGTTATTGTTCCTGTCTGGAATTACACTTGAAGAGTAAGGGTTTGAATAAGATAGCCAAAGACAATCTGCCTGTTGAACGATAACCTAACATAACACTACCCCTTCAGAACATCAGGAGGGAGTTTTTTTAAGTGGCAACACTAAGTAAGGGGTTATTTACAATATTAAATGTTCAATATTAATGACCTCCTCTTGAAAAGTAAATTTTGCATAATACCTCCAAATTATATTCTTAAATGTACATTTATTCATATTAAAATAGTTACTGACAAATTCAATATATACACCGTGGTCTACAAGCCATACAATAATAACTTAGCAGCCTGCACAAAAATACAGGTGGCATAAATCACGTTATTTTCCATGAGTTGTTCATTTGTATACATGGAAACTCACAACAAAATTCAAACGGCATTAATTAGAGGTGCTATTTTCGGTAATGCGTGGGACGGCGGAGACGAAATCTACCCAGTCTGCCATCTAAATGCTCGTTTTTAACAAGGATTTACCACCCGGCTCCTCGATCGTCGCATATGCAACTCAAAACGAAAAACATTTTCATTTTTAAAACGTATAGTCATTTCCGTAAATACGCACTCGGTGCATTTGGGGGGGGGGGGGGGGGGTAGCCCAAGAGAAACGTTCCAAGTAATCTGGCTGCCAATGATGCACCGCCACCTCTTTTCATTTGGCAGAGGTTGCAATTGGGATACAGTTGCCAATGTTGGGGCGACGAAGGACAACTGGAGGAGGGGGAAAAATCCGCAAATCTTGGGAAGCATTGTGCCGAATTCGCCCCACGTTCCTCGAACCATAATCTTTACTAAGTGGCGGGAAGGAACCAACATGTTACAAAGGCGGCTCGGAGTGGCCGGACGAGATCCCAGTGCGGGCGGGCAGGCCGGGATACAATGCATTGGGTTGCAGTCCCCCTGGTTAAAAATGTTGCCACATTCCGGACCACTTGGGCGATGAAGTTGCTGATTGCAGAAAAGGCAACGAGAGCGGATCGGAAGCATGAATCCCTCCAAGATTCCCGTCCTAACTCGTGCACACATATGTAAAAGCAAAATAACACGCCAAGACCCACCTTTGTCCCTTTGGTTAGGCTCAGTTGCAAAACCTGTGGAGAACAGAATCTGTCCCGGAAGATGTTGTTTTTTCCCCCTCCCCTCTGCCCATGCAAACTCCAGTCTGTCTCTTTTTTTCTCTCGCTGTGCTTGTCCTTCGGATCCCTCCCCTATTGTCTAGAAAGGTGGCACCCGCTGCATCCGGCAGTGCGGCCGATGGCACTCCATGGGCGGCCGGCTGCGTCACTGGCAGCACCGTCAGCCAGCCAGCCGCCCCGCCCCCTGGGCTGAGCTTGCTGCAGCTCCCACCAATGAGCCCCATCAAACACACACACAGCCAGAGCGAGACGCCGCTGGCACAGATGGAATGGAACACCGGGTGAACGGTTGCTAGGCGGCGGCTAGAACGCCCCGTGGCCAGCCCGGCGCTGAATGGTTGATTGGCAGCTGTCACCTCGCTGCGGCATGTGTATCCTCCCCGGGTTACTAGGTGACAGCGGCGCGAGCGTGTGACTGTTGCTGTTGCAGCTTTGCTGGGGGCTGCGCACCATCCACACCACCTCCCTCCCGCTGACAGTTGTCCGAGCTTTGTCGTTGACACCGGTTCCGCCGAGTTGAGTGCGCGGGAAGCGGGATTAATGTGGTTACAATTCTAAACCACGGGGACACAGGCACAGCCGTGTTTAGGCAACGCCATCGGTGTTCCGCTGCGCAGGGAGTAAAGGACTGGATTTTCTTTTATTCGTTCAGATGATGTGGGCGTTGCTGGCAAGGCCAGCATTTATTGCCCATCCCTAATTGCTCGTGAGAAGGCGCTGAGCACACTTCTTGCAACCTGCAAGCCCCCTGGTGAAGGTGCAACAATAATGCTGTCAGAGAGCATGTTCCAGGATTTAGACTCGGGGACTGTTCAGATGCTGTGTGACTTGTGGGGATTGTGCAAGGCTTTTCACAGTAACTTAATTAAAGCCTACTTGTGACAATAAGCGATTATTATTATAAGGCAGTAGTGTTCGCATGCATTTGCTGCCCTGGTTCTTTTCGATGGTAGAAGATTTGGAAGATGTTGTTAGTGAGCTGTTGATGGCACATACTGCTGCCACTGGTGCAGAGAATGTATGTTTAAGGTGGTGAATGGGGTGGGGTGCCAATCAAGCAGGCTGCTTTGGGATGTATGGTGTCAGACTTCATAAATGTTGCTGGAGCTGAACTCATCCATGCAAGAGGATTCCATCATATTCCTGACTTGTGCTTTGTAGATTGGTGGGCAGGCTTTGGGAAGTCCAGACATGAGGTACTCGCAGACCTGACTTGCTCTTTTAGGCATTGTATTTATATAACTGGTCCAGTTAAATTTCTGGTCAATGGTAACCTCCAGGATATGATGGTGGGGGATTCAGCCCTGGTTATACCATTGAGGGTAAATGGTTAGTTAACTTTTGCTGGAGATGGCCATTTCATGACACTTGATTAGCATTAATATAACTTGCCACGTAGCATCCTGAAGTTGAATGTTGTTTAGGTTTTGCTGAATACAGACGCAAACTGCTTCAGTATCTGAGGAATTGTGAATGGCAATTTCTAACCTTATGTAGCCGGAAGATCATTATGAAGCAGCTGAAGATGGTTGGGCCTCGGAGATTATCCTGCAACAATCTCCTGGGGCTGCAATGATTGGTGCTTTGGGCTAGGTATAGCTCCAACTAGTGGAAGGTTTTGGTGATTCCACGGATTTAAAATTTGCGAGGGTTCCTTCCTTTCCCAAACTCAGACAAATACTGGCGTGATGTCAAGGACAGCAACTCTCACATCACCTCTGAAACTCGTTTCCCTCAGTTTCTGTGGCTATGACTCATCTTTCATTCTCACCGTATAAATATTTCCCACTTTCTGTCTTTAGCTTTGACAGAGTCATTGGACTTGAAACATTAGTTCTTTTTTCTCCCTAGATACTGCCAGACCTGCTGAGATTTTCCAGCATTTTCTTTTTGGTTTCAGATCCCAGCATCCGCAGTAATTTGCTTTTACCTCTGGAATTTAGCTCTTTTCAGAGGTGCTATCTTGAGAGTGACTTGAAGGAATGTTTGTAGTATTGGGGGTCTCTGATGGACAGCATCAGCTCTTGGAGTGCATCAACTTGGAAAAATATTAAGGGGCAGAGTTTTCTGCCTGTTTACACCCAGCCATGTGCAATCTGGATCCAAAGTAAATATGTGGCTTTGAGAAAGTGTGGAATCTTGCATGCAATATGCCCAAAACTCTTAATCCCTTCAACTATAATAATGACATGACATGTACAGTGCAAAAGCAAATAATTTGGCAAAACTCATCCATGTCAAGTATGCTCCACATGAGCACTGTATCCTATTTTAGCTAAACCTATCCTATTAACATATTCTTCTTTTTACATAAGAACATAAGAATTAGGAGCAGGAGTAGGCCATCTGGCCCCTCGAGCCTGCTCCGCCATTCAATTAGATCATGGCTGATCTTTTGTGGACTCAGCTCCACTTTCCGGCCCGAACACCATAACCCTTAATCCCTTTATTCTTCAAAAAACTATCTATCTTTACCTTAAAAACATGTAATGAAGGAGCCTCAACTGCTTCACTGGGCAAGGAATTCCATAGATTCACAACCCTTTGGGTGAAGAAGTTCCTCCTAAACTCAGTCCTAAATCTACTTCCCCTTATTTTGAGGCTATGCCCCCTAGTTCTGCTGTCACCCGCCAGTGGAAACAACCTGCCCGCATCTATCCTATCTATTCCCTTCATAATTTTAAATGTTTCTATAAGATCCCCCCTCATCCTTCTAAATTCCAACGAGTACAGTCCCAGTCTACTCAACCTCTCCTCATAATCCAACCCCTTCAGCTCTGGGATTAACCTAGTGAATCTCCTCTGCACACCCTCCAGCGCCAGTACGTCCTTTCTCAAGTAAGGAGACCAAAACTGAACACAATACTCCAGGTGTGGCCGCACTAACACCTTATACAATTGCAACATAACCTCCCTAGTCTTAAACTCCATCCCTCTAGCAATGAAGGACAAAATTCCATTTGCCTTCTTAATCACCTGTTGCACTTGTAAATCAACCTTCTGTGACTCATGCACTAGCACACCCAAGTCTCTCTGAACAGCGGCATGCTTTAATATTTTATCGTTTAAATAATAATCCCGTTTGCTGTTATTCCTACCAAAATGGATAACCTCACATTTGTCAACATTGTATTCCATCTGCCAGACCCGAGCCCATTCACTTAACCTATCCAAATCCCTCTGCAGACTTCCAGTATCCTCTGCACTTTTCGCTTTACCACTCATCTTAGTGTCATCTGCAAACTTGGACACATTGCCCTTGGTCCCCAACTCCAAATCATCAATGTAAATTGTGAACAATTGTGGGCCCAACACGGATCCCTGAGGGACACCACTAGCTACTGATTGCCAACCAGAGAAACACCCATTAATCCCAACTCTTTGCTTTCTATTAATTAACCAATCCTCTATCCATGCTACTAGTTTATCCTTAATGCCATGCATCTTTATCTTATGCAGCAACCTTTTGTGTGGCACCTTGTCAAAGGCTTTCTGGAAATCCAGATATACCACATCCATCGGCTCCCCGTTATCTACTGCACTGGTAATGTCCTCAAAAAATTCCACTAAATTAGTTAGGCATGACCTGCCTTTAACGAACCCATGCTGCGTCTGCCCAATGGGACAATTTCTATCCAGATGCCTCGCAATTTCTTCCTTGATGATAGATTCCAGCATCTTCCCTATTACCGAAGTTAAACTCACTGGCCTATAATTTCCTGCTTTCTGCCTACCTCCTTTTTTAAACAGTGGCGTCACGTTTGCTAATTTCCAATCCACCGGGACCACCCCAGAGTCTAGTGAATTTCAGTAAATTATCACTAGTGCATCTGCAATTTCCCTAGCCATCTCTTTTAGCACTCTGGGATGCATTCCATCAGGGCCAGGAGACTTGTCTACCTTTAGCCCCATTAGCTTGCCCATCACTCCCTCCTTAGTGATAACAATCCTCTCAAGGTCCTCACCTGTCATAGCCTCATTTCTATCAGTCGCTGGCATGTTATTTGTGTCTTCCACTGTGAAGACCGACCCAAAAAACCTGTTCAGTTCCTCAGCCATTTCCTCATTTCCCATTATTAAAACTCCCTTCTCATCCTCTAAAGGACCAATATTTACCTTAGCCACTCTTTTTTGTCTTATATATTTGTAAAAACTTTTACTGTCTGTTTTTATATTCTGAGCAAGTTTACTCTCATACTCTATCTTACTCTTCTTCATAGCTTTTTTAGTAGCTTTCTGTTGCCCCCTAAAGATTTCCCAGTCCTCTAATCTCCCAGCAATCTTTGCCACTTTATTTGCTTTTTCCTTCAATTTGATACTCTCCCTTATTTCCTTAGATATCCACGGTCGATTTTCCCTCTTTCTTCCGTCCTTCCTTTTTGTTGGCATAAACCTTTGCTGAGCACTGTGAAAAATCGCTTGGAAGGTTCTCCACTGTTCCTCAACTGTTCCACCATAAAGTCTTAGCTCCCAGTCTACCTTAGCTAGTTCTTCTCTCATCCCCTTGTAATCTCCTTTGTTTAAACACAAAACACTAGTATTTGATTTTACTTTCTCACCCTCCATCTGTATTTTAAATTCCACCATATTGTGATCGCTCCTTCCGAGAGGATCCCTAACTATGAGATCATGAATCAATCCTGTCTCATTACACAGGACAAGATCTAGGACCACTTGTTCCCTCGTAGGTTCCATTACATACTGTTCTAGGAAACTATCGCGGATACATTCTATAAACTCCTCCTCACGGTTGCCTTGACCGACCTGGTTAAACCAATCGACATGTAGATTAAAATCCCCCATGATAACTGCTGTACCATTTCTACATGCATCAGTTATTTCTTTGTTTATTGCCTGCCCCACCATCTCGTTACTATTTGGTGGCCGATAGACTACTCCTATCAGTGACTTTTTCGCCTTACTATTCCTGATTTCCACCCAAATGGATTCAACCTTATCCTCCATAGCACCGATGTCATCCCTTACTATTGCCCGGATGTCATCCTTAAATAACAGAGCAACACCACCTCCCTTACCATCCACTCTGTCCTTCCGAATAGTTTGATACCCTCGGATATTTAACTCCCAGTCGTGACCATCCTTTAACCATGTTTCAGTAATGGCCACTAAATCATAGTCATTTACGATGATTTGTGCCACCAACTCATTTACTTTATTCCGAATACTACGAGCATTCAGGTAAAGTACACTTATGTTGGTTTTTTTACCTCTGTTTTGAATCTTAACATCTCCAGTTTTATTCCTTTTGTTATTACTGGGCCTATTCACTGTGCTCCCCTCAGTCACTGTACCTTGTACTGTCGCCCTTATGGATTTCTGACTATGTCTTCTTTGCCTTGCACTTTTCCCCTTACTTCCTTTTGTTTCTGTCCCTGTTTTACTACCTTCCAACTTTCAGCATTGGTTCCCATCCCCCTGCCACATTAGTTTAAACCCTCCCCAACAGCTCTAGAAAACACCCCCCCTAGGACATCGGTTCCAGTCCTGCCCAAGTGCAGACTGTCCGGTTTGTACTGGTCCCACCTCCCCCAGAAGCGGTCCCAATGCCCCAGGAATTTGAATCCCTCCCTCTTGCACCATCTCTCGAGCCACGCATTCATCCTATCTATCCTGACATTCCTACTCTGACTAGCTCGTGGCACTGGTAGCAATCCTGAGATTACCACCTTTGAGGTCCTACTTTTTAGTTTAACTCCTAACTCCCTGAATTCCGCTTGTAGGACCTCATCCCGTTTTTTACCTATATCGTTGGTGCCTATGTGCACCACGACAGCTGGCTGTTCACCCTCCCCCCCCAGAATGTCCTGCAGCCGCTCCGAGACATCCTTGACCCTTGCACCAGGGAGGCAACATACCATCCTGGAGTCTCGATTGCGTCCACAGAACCGCCTGTCTATTCCCCTTACGATCGAGTCCCCTATCACTATAGCCCTGCCATTTTTCTTCCTGCCCTGCTGTGCAGCAGAGCCAGCCACGGTGCCATGAACCTGGCTGCTGCTGCCTTCCCCTGGTGAGCCATCTCCCTCAACAGTATCCAAAGCGGTATATCTGTTTTGCAGGGAGATGACCGCAGGGGACACCTGCACTGCCTTCCTACTCTTGCTCTTTCTTTTGGTCACCCATTTTCTATCTCCCTCAGTAACCTTCACCTGCGGTGTGACCAACTCGCTAAACGTGCTATCCACGACCTCCTCAGCATCGCGGATGCTCCAAAGTGAGTCCATCCGCAGCTCCAGAGCTGTCAAGCGGTCTAACAAGAGCTGCAACTGAACACACTTCTTGCACGTGAAGGAGCCAGGGACTGTGGACGTGTCCCTGAGCTCCCACATCGCACACGAGGAGCATGACACGGTCTGGGATCTCCTGCCATGTCTTAAACCCTTGGTAAACTTAAACAACTAGAATTTCAAAATAAAAATAAATTAGACAATTACTTTCCTGCTCATGTATTTAAGTAGCTTTTGCTTTAATGTAGTCATACTATTCATCTCAACTTGTGATAGGAAGTTTCATTCTAACCACTCCCTGCTTAAAGCTGTTTCTCCTAATTTTTTATTGGATGTTTTAATTGCTATCCTATATTTATGACCCCTTAGTTTTGCACTCCTCCAAAAAAGGAAAGAGATTTTCTGTGATTACACTACTGATCCGATCATAATCTTAAACACATCTATAAGGTCACGCTTCAACCGTCACTTTTCTATAGGCCCCACTCCCAACTAACACATGTACACTTGCTCAGAGGGTCTCTTCGAAGTCTGGCCATATTTTTAGGCGCAGTAGGAAACCAAATCATTTTCTGATGCTTTATTGACATTTCTTTAATACATGAAAAAATAAGTACTCACTAAGATCTACATTGAACCTTTTTTTCTTTGAATGCATTTCAAAACACATAATTTTCATTAAATTGTAATAACTTCCCTGAGTGGAAACATGTTGTGTCTAATGTGAACCTTAGAGGATTGTTGAGAATTTCACTATGTGTAGCAAGGTGAAAAAACATTAAAATAAAACTAGATGCTGGAAATGGGAAACAAGAGCAGAAGGTTTTGGAACCACTTGGTTGGACATTGAATTTCTGTGTGCGTTCTCCCACTTGACTGTCATAACTTCATTGATGCAATTTTTCTGGGAGCCCCATTGCTCACTGTACAAAAATACAACGGGCAAATTCGGCTTAACATTGACTAAATGAAAGGACGGCGTTCTCTTCCCTGATAAGACCCTCAAAAAATAAATACAAAGTAGGCATTGCATATTTTTCCACTTTATTTGGACTTTATCGCACTTATTGGTACAAAATATTGCAAGTGTCATTATATACAAAACATAACTATTAACATATAAATCAATTCCACTGCACTCAAGCTTGGATAAGCTCATATACATTCAAAAATTCCAAACATTATTAACTAAATATTCTAATAATACTTCATTTATACCACACATCCCTTTGAAGTTAGAGGCATTCTGCTGGATCAGTTGTAGATAAGAGCTTAGTATGTGCTTGTGAAGAAGATTACTTGGATCGAGGATATTAGAATTGTGGCAAAATAAATAACTGATTACAAAGTTTCAGAATAAGGCCAAGTAGGCATCTCCAGAGATAGATACAGAAATGAATGTAATGAAAGTTGATTCACAAATAAGAGAAAGAGCTGGCCAGGAGAAGTAAAATATTTTGAACAGTAAGCAGTGAAAAAGAGGTAAACAGAAAGGGATCAAGAAGGACCAGGGTGACTGGAGGGGAGGGGGGGGGGGGGGGGGGGGGGGGGGGAAGAGGACCAGGATGATCGGAGGGGGATTTTTAAAAAAGCAGCGTATGAGGCAACAAAACAAATTAGTGAAAGAAGCAAAGACCAAAGATTATCCTTTTTTTTTCTTTTTGAATTTATGAACATTATTTGTTGGGATTGTAACACATTCATATCTAGTCTTCTCGCTGTATCTACATACTGCCAAGATTGGAAACAAATCACTATTCCCCCGTTTGGTGTAAATTCCCCCGTTTGGGCAGCATGGTAGCACAGTGGTCAGCACTGTTGCTTCACATCGGGGTCCCAGGTTTGATTCCCGGTTTGCGTCACTGCCTGTGTGGCGTCTGCACGTTCTCCCCATGTCTGTGTGGGTTTCCTCCGGGTGCTACGATTTCCTCCCACAAGTCCCGAAAGACATGCTGCTAGATGAATTGGACATTGTGAATTCTCTCTCAGTGTACCCGAACAGGTGCCGGAATGTGGTGACAAGTGGCTTTTCACAGTAACTTCATTGTAATGTTAATGTAAGCCGACTTGTGACAATAAAGATTGTTAAAAAAAATATATATGTTTGCCGTAAGTGCTACCTGCTTCCAACTCATGGACTGGAATGAGTCTGTGAGCTGGTATAGAACATAGAACAGTACAGCACGGAACAGGCCCTTCGGCCCTCGATGTTGTGCCGAGCAAATGATCACCCTTCTCAAGTCATTGTATCCACCCTATACCAGTAACCCAAGAACCCCCCCCCATTAACCTTATTTTTTTAGGACACTAAGAGAAATTTAGCATAGCCAATCCACCTAACCCGCACATCTTTGGACTGTGGGAGGAAACCGGAGCACCCGGAGGAAACCCACGCACACACGGGGAGGACGTGCAGACTCCGCACAGACAGTGACCCAGCCGGGAATCGAACCTGGGACCCTGGAGCTATGAAGCATTTATGCTAACCACCATGCTACCGTGCTGCATTTATCAAGATAGTCCAACAGTGCCTTTAGCGAAAACGTAATTCATTGCTGGAACAGCAACATTTCTCAGATAAATAAGTGAAAATAAACTTCTGACAGTTGAGTTTTTCTGTTCAAACAAATGGTCGCAATTTAATAGTAAGGTGATTATTCACTGTGAATTGACAGAATAGACAGTGGCTGCGATTTACTGGGCCTGTTCATCACGGGGATAAATCCCGTAATGGCCGCTAACTCTCGCAAGAGGTCAAAAACGGGACCTGCGCTGGTGAGAAGTCTGAACGCGATGTTCCCAGGTCCTCCCCACTGAACGTAAGCAGGTTCAGGGGGTTACCGTGAATTTAAATTAATTTAAGTATTCATCAATGGTTTATTGCTGTTGCTACTGGGGTGTTCAGGTGATCCACGCTGCCGATGTGATGGGCTACCGGATGGAATCACTGCTGGCTTTGAAAAACACAAACCAGTCATGTTAACCATGCCGAGGGCTTGGAGACTTGTGAGGGACATGGCCAGGCAGGTGCAGTGCCAACCATTGGGGGAGTCGGGGGGGGGGGATTTTCCATTTTGTGGGATGCCCCAAGGCTGGCGATGGGAGGGGGGGGGGAGATGCCCTGTTGCAGGCGATGGTGGGGCAAGGGAAGATTTTGCCTGCACGGTGGGGAGGACGCTGAGACAGAATGGGGATGGTCCAGTGTCAAAGAGGAGGGGGAGAAGGGTCACACTGGTGCCTGTGTGATGTAAGGGAAGTGGGGGAGAGATTGGCCCTCTGTGTTGGAGAATTGGGGGTGTTCCCATTGTCTGCAAAGGGTCCGGGGGAGTAGGTGATTTTCCCACTTCACTTTGAGATCAGGCAGCCCTTTCAAAATGGTACCCTGATCTCTGTGGAGTTGGGTTTGCCCGCTCTGGGGCCCTGCCCTACCAGAATGACGATGCAAATCACAACCCCTTGCTTTTTTTGATGGAATGTTCGAAGATTTGGAGTAAACCTTAATTGTGTTTGGTGAGAAACATGAGGAAAATTCCATCCAATATATACTATGAAGTGCTTTGCATTTTGTATTAATCCAATTCAAACATTCAGTATTTTTTTTTAAATGAAAAAAGCTACACTATTATTATAGTGATGTAGAAATAATAATTCTCTGTATTAAAAATAATGGCCACATTGAAAATACACACCACAACTTTATCATTGTGAAAACTATTTTTTGATCTTTTACTTTAAAAATAGGTTATTGAGGAGTTTTTAAAAAAAATACCTGAACCATTAATGCCACATTTTGATGGTTCTTTCAGGTCATCTCTGTTGAAATGTAATAAAAACATAAACCATTCAAAATACAGTCAATCTCCCAAAACGTATTAGTCCATATTTCAGTTGACTATTCTTTCCAGATGTGGAAATGAATGGTATCCTGCTTGTCAACATTGTTTTCTCAGGATGCACAAAGCACAAAATCTTGTTTCTAAACCCTCGGTTAGCAATTCATTATAATCCAATCAATAAAAATCTTTTGAGCATTTCTGAAATGATTGCAAAACGAAGAGAAAAATAAATACATCTTTTGCAGTAATTTTTTGTTGCTCTGTTGTAAGTACCACATTTCATTACAACTAGTGCAAGTTTTATGTGTACAAGAAGTTCCTTCCGTATTGCTATGTGTAACTATGGTGTAGTTGAAAAGACATAGAATTGACTGACCTTTTCAGCAATTATTATCGTCTGAAATACTGCAACGTTTCATAAATACACAAAGTATATAACATGAACATTGTTCATCGGCTGTACAAGCAAGAATGTAGAACAACAGTCAGTTACCATTCCAAGTGCATATCTGCTTTGCTCCAGATATATTTACCCCCACGTTTAAAAAACATCTTCTCATCAAACCCACTAAATTTGATAGCATTCTCGACTCCTACATCCAAGATAGATTTGGATGGATCTTTTCTGCCTTGAGTACAATCTAAGAAGCGCATCTGAAAAATATTTAGAAAACAGAGAGGGAAGTTAAAAATTGGGAATTATAAAATTCTTACATGAACTATACGTACATATCATCTGTAAGATCTGTTGGTTGCTTCATCTCTGAGTTCCATCAAATTTTCATTCCAAAGACGATGATAGTTTGAACTTTTACTTTGATGAAAATGTAAAATAGGTGACGTTGGGTCCCTTTAAGCATTGACTTCAATGCAAAGAATAATCAGTCAGTTCATCTAACAGGCAGCATTTCTGACATTGCCTGTTTTATGTCACTGTTGAAGTAAGTTTCAGTTCATTTGTATGCTTATAATTTTTGCTCCTCCAACAAGTAAGAACTGTGAATTTGTTACTTTCTAGAATCTATTTAAAAGCAAATTCAGATTTTAAGATGCTCCAATTTGTTCATTTGTGTGTGTGTGTCTGCATTATTTGCCTGGTCCTCAGTGAATCCACTGTATTCTGAGAATTCAAACAAATTTCAACACTTAATGCTACGTTTGGGGAGTTTGTAGGAGACTTGGACAGTCAAGCTCAGAACAAAGAAATTATCGTATCATCTTGCAATATTGACTCTTTTATTTTCAATATCCGGAGACTGGTGCACATAAGAAACAATTGAGCTTCATTGTGATGCCAAATGGAAAGGAACATGACAGTGTTATTTCATTTCAGTGTGACAACTAAAATGTAAGAAGGTAGCCTGGAATTACACCGATTGCATATATTTGTCCTTTCTATAAATAAATATCAGTTACTATCACCTATTTCAATTTTTAAACATGTCACTTTAGAAGACACATGAACGTTACAAGTTTCCATGCAAGTTTTAACCTTCAGATTATCCCTGCCATTTCAAAAGGTTTGATAATTTTCCAATAAAAAAACAATTTGTGAGTATTTGTATTAGATTTATCATGTGTATAATGATGGATATACTTTTGGAAGCTGTTTACCTGTCATTCTCCCTTCAATGATTTATCGAGTCCACTCATTTCATTCACCCACATTTCTCAGATATAGAATCATCATAAATTAAACATATTACACTACTCAAACAAGTAGTGTACTCTAGTAAAACAAGGGTGTGAGCACCACAGTTCTGCATGAAATTGACTATCATCCTTCTGCTCTATCTAAGTGTAATTCTACATAAAATATAATTATATAGAATCATACATCATAGAAGGAGGTCATTTGGTTCACAATGCCTGTGCTGGTTATTGGAAAGAACTATCTGGTTAGGCCAATTTCTCTGCCTTCATATTTGAAGTAGACGTCCAATTCCCTTCTGAAGGTGATTTTGAATTTACTTCCAGCAACCTCTTTAAATTATTGTTCTCATGCAGTTTAACTGGTGTGAGCATCTTTATGTTGTATTATAGTAACAATTTTTTTACATGGAAATGATCGTGCAGCAGCAAATTTTATATGCACTTTTATTGCACAGGCAGTAACAATAGGAACTTGACAGGACAGCACTGTATTCAGTCAGATGTAATAAGAGTACTCACATATTCATCAAGGATGAGGTACGAATCTCGCATCTGTGGAGAGAGCACACACATGAATTAGGAACACAGCCACCCTATTTGCTCAACAGAAATGCCACATGTTTAAAATAAATTCCAGAGGAATATGTGAAAAATTCAAAACAACTTCAATGTAAAGAACACAAAGACTGAAGCAGTAGTGCAGAAAAATGTCCAAGGATAATATTAGCTGTAATATATTATATTAGCAGATAATATTAACATATTAGTGTGGACACCTGCAAAGGCCAACAAGAGTCAACAACAGAAAGAGTGACAAGGGATTGCACAATTCTTAGATTTAGCATAAGTATGCTTATATGAACAGCACCTATTGAAACCTAGGTATATGGATGTACTAGGGACATGTCCCAAATTTGAGATTAATCTTTGGAGGGGATTGACTATTTTCCCTTGAGATCAGTTTTCAACCACATATCTATGACATTCAATAGAGAATTCAGAAGAAACTTATTTACCCAAAAAGTGGTGAAATGTGGAACTTGTTATCACGTAGAGTGACAAGAAGTGGTTGAAGCGATTATTATAGTTGCATTTTGGACAAGCAAATGAGGGAGAATGGAATATAAGTTTACAGTGTCAGTTGAGGAAAGATGGGAGTAGGCTCATAGGGAGCATAAATGTCTGCATGAACTGATTGGGCCAAATGGTCTATTTTTTGCTTTATGCCATTGGGACAATCAATCTTTGTAACTGCCTGCTTCCGCCTCTGCTACTGAAACACTTATCCATTCTATTGCCTTGGGTGACTCTGTGGAGTTTGAGAATTCTCCCCATGTCTGCGTGGGTTTCCTTTGGGTGCTCCGGTTTCCTCCCAGAGTCAAATATGTGTACGTTAGATGGATTGGCCATGCTAAATTGCCCCTTAGTGTCCAAAAATGAGCAGGTTAGGTGGGGTTACAGGGATAGGGCGGAGGAGTGGGCTTAGGTAGAGTGCTCTTTGGGAGGATCGGTGCAGACTCGATGGGCCAAATGATTTCCTTCTGCACTGTAGGGATTCTATGGAAATATATGATCTCCTCTAATTGAGGTATCTTGAGCACGCCTGATTTTAATCACACCACCATTAGTGGCTCTACCTTCAGCTACCCTAAGCTCTAAAATTTCCTCCCCAAACCTCTCTGCATCTCTACTTCCTTTTCCTCCTTTAAGCCACTCCTTCAAACCTACCTATGTGACTATGCTTTTAATCGTCTGCCTGAATATTTCCTAGCTATTTGGTTCTGTGTCATATTTTGTTTAATTTTGCCTCTGTGAAATACTATGGAGTGTTTCATTATTTATATATAAGTTTTATTCATTTGAAATCACAAAAGTATACCATCAGCTGTTCATACTTATATTATAATGATATACTCAGGTCCCAGATGTGACTGCAGCTGTCATATATAGCACCAGGTCTACTGCCAACTGCCAGTGGTGAAGACAAAGCTAAATCTATGACAGTAGATATGTAGGAAATGAATCACTTTTCACAGAAGGTGGAAGCTGATGGCTGGTGGTCATAAATGTAAAGCAAAGCTCAAGTCGCTTCTCTCAACTAATTTCACGACTCAAGTGGTACTCCCAAGTTTTGTTTCTATTCCTACGACATTTTACCTTCTCATTTGATTCAGGCACGAGGCACTTAATCTCTTTATGCCTCTCCAAAAATTTCTGAAAAGCTTCGCTGCTGATAATAAATGTTTCTGCATGTCTCAGGGCTTCTTCTCCAGCATTCTCCCCTTCAATCAATAAGCACTGGAATACCTGCATTGAATAAAATAAATGCAATATACAGAACTCAATATCACAAACATATTCATGTGATACTTCCATTATGTGTTCTCTAGTTACCAGCGGGACTATACAGTGTATTTTATCGGTATTTCATAGACCAGCAGTTCCAGTGACCTATCTATACAAAACTACCTAATTATTGCCAGGTTGTACTAAGTTATGAGCAGTGTTCTGCTACGCATTTGAACCCATTGGATTAAACTGCAAAAAAACAAATTTCATAACGCTTTCAGAACACGCTGACACAATGGTTAGTACTGCTGCCTCACAGTGCCAGGGACTCACGTTCGATTCCAGCCTTGGGTGACTGTCTGTGTGGAGTTTGCACATTCTCCCTGTGTCTGCGTGGGTTTCCTCAGGACACTCTGATTTATTTCCAGGGTCCAAAGACTTGGTCGATTTGCTAATTTAAATTGCCCCTTAGTGTGCAACCATTAGGTGGATTTAAGGGGAATTGGGCCGAAGTAGGGTGCTCTTTTGGAGGGTTGGTGCAAACTTGATGGGCCAAATGGCCTCCTTCTGCACTGTAGGGAGTCTATAATTCTATGGTTACAACCACAGAGAAAGGAGAAATTTGTTCAATCATTTTCAACAGGATTTGAAAGAAGGTAGATCACAGACACATAATGAGAATGTGATGAATTATCAGTTACAAAATCACCACCCCAGTCCAATATTAACATTCAGGGCACACCGAGGCTGGAACATGCTTTTCGTTCATGCTGCCCACCCGCTGTGGTCAGCACAACTGAATAGGGCTTTCTGATGAAGCCCACTCCCTGCCATTTCAATTCAAAATTTATACATGGACACATTTACATTCAAAGGCAATAGGATATTCCAAATGAAACTTTACTTCCCCTGCCCCTTTGGTGGTCTTCTTTATTTTTGAAAACATATATATATGTTCTCACTATTAGAAGGGGAAATGTCAAAAATGGGCATCGCTAAACAAGTAGAGAACAACTCAAATTGAGCCATTGAGACTCACAGCATTATGCTGTCATAACGCTATCAACACTCACACCCACAATGAAGGCAAATGGAAATAAAAAGCTCTGAAGATAAATAATAGCTCCCTTCATTCTCTAAAGTTAAACTAACCATGTTGCCCAAATTGAAGTCGTATTAATTTGGTTTGAAAATTCTTTCTACACTTCAGCTGAGACGTGAAGATGCTATAGGCCAGATGCAAACAAAACCAATATTAACTTTTAATAGGTTTTCCTAGCGGCTACATTTCTTTTCAGGAACAAAAAAACGCCCTGTTCCATTGGCAGCAATGAGATTTCAAGGTGGATTTCCAGGGAAGCTGAGTGATATACACTCAAGCTAGTTATTCCACATTTTCCGATGGGCAGAAGACCGTGCCCACCAGCTAAGGATTTTTGGACCAGTTCTTCTTATTCAAAAGAGTTCTCCTTGTCACAGTTACACTAGAATTCGACCCCAATCCACCATATTCTTACATTAAATAGCTTGTGACTGAAATCATGAAATGTGACTTAATTGAATTACCTTCCATCTTACTGGATTCAACATCCTGATTTGTTCATTCATATCCTCTTCAACATTGAATCTGTTGCAGACAGAGTTGATTTTAAAGGCCACTTTGTAGTCCTTGCACCATGTTCTGACCTTGAGGAGGTTCTCGATGTGATTTTTGTTCCCCTGCCCACGGCCTATCAGACGATTAGTGTCCTCTTCAAAACTGTCACATGAAACAGCCAAAATGTCCAAATCCTTACCTGTAACATCAATGTTTTATGGTTAAGTGCTGAGCTGCAGCCATATAGATTTTTAAAAAACCAGATGACAAGTTGTCGATTCTCTTTGTTACAGTAATGTGTCTAAAAACACCACCTAGCACCATCTTACAAAAAAGCAGCTCTGGTCTATACAAATTCTGATCTGGAACCAAGCTGGTCGAAAATGTTCCTTCTCTCAAAGGTGCTTGAGGCACCTACCCCAGTAAAACTTGAACTCACTTAGTGGGGATTCATTGAGATAGATCGTCCAATGTCTACGGTACAATCTGATCAAACAACGGACATCAGTGCCCTTGAGCTGACATTAATTACCATTTTTTAATGGGGTTATGAGTAAATGTAGTTATTATAGTAAAACTAGAAATTCATTCTCATATCTACCTCATCTATATGAGCTCAAAGTGTTGAACAACAGGATTCAGGAAAGGTATTCTATACTTAGATATGTTGGCATGCCCTTATCAAACATTCCACCCAAACAGACTTATCTAATATTGAAGCTGGCATCTTGTTGAGTCTTATTTCTACCGTCCTGTGTGGCTTGATGCCAAATCAAGCCATATAATGATCAAATGCATCATTGGGCAAGTACTTTGTGTTACAACATCCTGGGCTAGTGCGTGATCAATTCCAGCCTCACAGGCCCTGGAGTCCCAACACAAATGAATTAGTCTATAATTTGTGTAAAGTTTCCGAGATCTTTGGCCCTTGACAACTGCTCCAATGACTTACAGGCACCAGGTTTGTAATTGAAAACAACAACCGTTTATTTCTAACAACAATAGAGATAAGGCATGCAATAATTATACTAGAATAATGGCCAGATAATTTACTACTCCCCCCCCCCCCTTTTTTTTACTGTCCCACCCTCTACCTCAACATACTAGACATACACACGCAGAGGGAGTGGAGGGGAAAAATAAAAGAGGATTAATTTGAAATGATAGATGAGTGTTCTTGCTTCGGATGTAGAAGTTGTTTTTTTCTGCTGACTGTTCTTCCAAGGTTTGGAGTGATTGAGAACCACCGGTCGGATGGCTGATGAGAATCTTCCGGCTGGAACATTCAGTCTGAATCCTCAGACTGTGGGATTCCCCCTAGGAAGTCACTTTCAATTTTATTAAGCTGGGCCTTCACTCAGAAGACCTGACTCAGGCCTGTGTAATTCTTATTTGTTTCCAACTCTAACAGAATACCCTCTAGCTTTACTGAGGAAAAAAAGAGTTACCAACAAAAGATTTTAAAGAGGGTTCTTTAAAAAACTGGTCCTGCCTGCAGCTGCTGCTTGACAGAGCTTTCTTACAATTCAATCTGACTGTAAAGAGAGAAAGGTCCTTACTTTGAAATTTAAAACAGAGTCCATTAGGTAAGAGACAGAGAGATGAGGGTTGTCGCCCTCCAGTTTATTGATCAAACCAAAACTAAAAACCAGATGAAGCCTGCCTGGCACTGACAGAACATTCCAGAACGGTTAGCACCAATCTGCATAGCTGAGAATCCAGCAAAGTAAACAGCTCATTGGCCGACAGCCAAGTCCATCAAGGTGAGTCATCACCGATGCCAGCACATCCTGTTGGATTCTTTTTTTGTAATCATTTCCAATTAAGGTAAATTTTTGTATGGCCAATCCACCTTCCCTGCACTTATTTGAGTTGTGGGAGTGAGACCCACACCGACATGGGGGAATGTGCAAACTCCACACAGACAGTGACCCAGGGCTGGGATCGAACCCGGGTCCTCGGTGCCATGAGGCAGCAGTGCTAACCACTGCACTGCCGTGCCGCCCCTCCTTTTCTTAAAATTAGAGGTGAAGTCTATCTTAAAGGTGTAAGTCCCAGTAATTGTCCTAGTACAAAAATTACAAAATCCAAAACAAAAGAAAATAAAGAGACTAAACAAGGAATAAACAGAAATTAACAAGAGGGTCCTTACATTTGTTTAATTTTAACTCACTTCAATAATATTTAATTAGAATGTAAACGGCAATCTGAATAGAATATATACACAGTTACGACCCCATTCCCAGACCTGAACAGGACAGAGATGTGCAGGTTAGGTGGATTGGCCATGTTAAATTGCCCATTAGTGTCCAAAGGTTGGGTGGGGTTACAGGGATAGGGTGGGGAAACCTGGAAAGGTTGCTCTTTCAAAGGGTTGGTGCAGACTCGATGGGCCAAATGGCCTCCTGCACAGTCAGGATGCTATGATTCTATTCTTTTTTTTAATTCTATCCTATGATGAGCAAAAAAAAACAAATTACCATAATTTTTGAACCACTTCTCGGTGATACGACTTCCATTACTCACAACGCTGACACTGGGCAGTTTCAGTTCCTGTTTACAATACTGCACCAGCTTGCCGAGAAACTCCCCGCGATTGTGCAGGAAAGGTTCTCCTCCCGAAAAGTTGATTTTTTCCATACCTGGGCAAGATAAAAAACAATATTTTGAATCAAATCTTTGATCTGTCAACGGCAGAGGTAACACCATCTGTATAAACCTGCCAACCTTTGCTCACAGGACAGTTCGAAAAAGAGAACCCGGACCACAGAATGACAATGACTTAGATGAACTACATGGGTAGTGTGGTAAATGAGATTCACACGGTATTATAAGTTGCCAATGTCACTCTGTTCCCATTGTATATATGTACCGATATTGTAAGTGCAGTTGCACTACCTGACCACCAGGGGAGTAGCTCTGGGAGTACTCGAGAGTTTGTACTGGGCTCCCCCCTTGGCCCCGCCCAGAACTCCTCCCCCTGGAGCTGCTGTATAAAGATCCGTGCCACAGAGCCAGCCGGCCAGTTCATTGAAAGTTCAACGGCGAACAGGCTGGCTCTGTTGTAAGTATATTAAAACCACTATTCTAATCCTACACGCACGTGTCCGTAGAATTGATGGTTCCATCAGGTAGCAAAGTTATTTCAATCAGTTTGCCCCTGGAAAGGCCGTTGAACCCGGTCTATTAACATTATTAACTGCTGTACCCAACCATCAAGCACTGGCATACTCTAAGATTACAGGGTTATTTTCCTGAGCCTCCCAGTTCAGTAAAAAAACAAATAATGAAAATCTCACTGTTCAGTTCACCCATGTAGGGAGACAGCCACCACCGTGTTAGACTCTACAATGTTGCATACCTGAAAACAAACCTCGCCATCAGGGCGGTGGCGGGTGGAGAGGAATTCTCCCCGCGACCAGAGTGCAAGTACTGTAGCTAATTTCCTGAACTGAAGCTGACTGACACTCGCTGGTCGTTTAAAGCAGGAAACATTTTGTCTTTCTCCCACGGCACTCTATTTCTATTACTCATAGCAGCTACAATCATTGCTTGACAATGCCATCACATGCTGTCTGCAGCCCACTGTTTACTCTGGTCCACACTCCAATCTCCTTCCCTCTGCCCATCACAGAGCAGAATTGGGCATTGGCATTTTGTACTTCTGCCCTTTGCTGTGCCTGCTGCACGCTTGCATGTCAGTGCATGACTTTTTTTTTTAAAGTCCCACAAAAATAACATCAATTTTAAACAACTGTCGTCGATATCCGCTAATGTTTAGACAATATATACTGGACCCCATTAGCAGTCATAACATCGCACTGCAAAGCTAAGTTTCACGGGCAATTATTCCTTACATGAGGACATCAGCATTAATTGTCCTCTCCCCATTAATTTTGCACGTGCAGTAGTGTATACAATGTTATTCTGAATGAAGATAAACTAACCCGCATTGTAATACTGGTGGCGGATTCCGACACTTACCAGCTTCCTTGAGCAGTTTCAACCCCTTTTTGGCTTCTTCCAGGGGCATCACGAAAGATGTCTTGGCGGTGTGGAAACAGAAGCCGCACTTGTAGTTGCACTGGCGGGTGAAATGGTAATTGACACTGGTGGGGGTTGTCGCCCGCGCGCTGCTCTTCACCTCGCCCCGCTTCACTCTTTGCCGCCCTCTCTCCCATATCCCATATTTACCCAAGGCTCTGAACTTCATCAGCCACCGGGAGAGTTCGCCCACCCAGTCGATGCAAACCTGCAGCAGAAGTCTGATGCAAATAACCACGTACATTTTTTTGTTTGCCTCCCCGGGGTAGTACTGATTTCTTTGTATCTCTCACTGTTGCTGTTCTCTCTTATTGCTGATGTTTTGGTGTGGTTAGTATATATACACTCTCTGACGTCAGGAGGGGTGCCTTGCAATGTTTACCATGATCGAGGTAAAAAGTTTCATTTCGTCAGAACAGAAATCGAAAATGAAACTAGCAATAGATTTCATCAGCTTCCCGGACTAACACCCTAAACATGCAGCGAGATAATGCGTCCCTATTTTCATTGCAGTTTCGCTGACATGGCGGGGGGGGGGGGGGGTGCTGGGGGCTGGAAGACACTGCAGGAATCTCGAGGATGTGGCGGAGGTTCCTCCACTGCAGGGGACCCGATTCAGTGGACAGCCTCACTTCAGCAAGCGGCAGTGGGGTCGCCGTGGACGAGCAGCAATGTCGCCGTGGGGGTGACATTGTCACTTGGGGTCCGTGGGCGAAAAAAGGGTTCCCAAAAATGAAAACACCCCCCTCTCGTCGTGGCAGTTCGGGGGGCAACCTGGTTTGACTGGGCAGTCTCCCCATGGCCAAGCGCTCTAATTATTGTGTCCAAGCTTTCCTTCGGGGCAGCACGGTAGCATGGTGGTTAGCATCAATGCTTCACAGCTCCAGGGTCCCAGGTTCGATTCCCGGCTGGGTCACTGTCTGTGCGGAGTCTGCACGTCCTCCCCGTGTGTGCGTGGGTTTCCTCCGGGTGCTCCGGTTTCCTCCCACAGTCCAAAGATGTGCGGGTTAGGTGGATTGGCCAGGCTAAATTGCCCTTAGTGTCCTAAAAAATAAGGTTAATGGGGGTTGTTGGGTTACTGGCATAGGGTGGCTACGTGGGCTTGAGTAGGGTGATCATTGCTTGGCACAACATCGAGGGCCGAAGGGCCTGTTCTGTGCTGTACTATTCTAATTCTTTGTTCATCCTGTGTGGTGTGCTCCTATTCTCCAACCTAAAACTGTGGCAAATTGCTCAAAGTGGGGCGAACAACCTTATTGGGAAGCTCTCAGCTACCATGCCTTGGAGCTTTGCTTGTGTGCATGCTGTATCATTCAGTATACCTGCAATAGCTGAAGCCACATCTCACAGTGGCTGAAGCGAGTACCCATTCCTCACTTATTTAACTGAAGGAACTTGTACTAACTTCTTGAATAGAGGCCACCTCCTTGGACCCTGTTCTTTTTTTCAAATATCACCTTGCCTGTCAAATCTGCCAATGAAAGTTGTGCACAACTGAAAGGCCATTTGTAATCTTAATGGTGTTCGCCATAGCATTCATGATGGAAATTTGTTCTGTGCTTGTTCCCTGCAGTTTAGGGATTACTTTTTTGTAGAATCATGCTTCATAATCCATTCGCTTCATAATTCTCTTATAGAATTCATAGAATTTACAGTGCAGAAGGAGGCCATTCGGCCCATCGAGTCAGCACCGGCTCTTGGAAAGAGCACCCTACCCAAGGTCAACAGCTCCACCCTATCCCCATAACCCAGTAACCCCACCCAACACTAAGGGCAATTTTGGACACTAAGGGCAATTTATCATGGCCAATCCACCTAACCTGCACATCTTTGGACTGTGGGAGGAAACTGGAGCACCCGGAGGAAACCCACGCACACACGGAGAGGATGTGCAGACTCCGCACAGACAGTGACCCAAGCCGGAATCGAACCTGGGACCCTGGAGCTGTGAAGCCATTGTGCTGTCCACAATGCTACCGTGCTGCCCCTTCATAACAGTATATCTCTTCCATGATTCCTTTATGTATGGTTGTCTGACCTATAAATAGAGCACACTAAGAAAGATCTTAGTGATCTAGTGAGTCCAGAAACTCAGGGTTTAAAAAAAAATATTCATGAATTCATAAGATGTGGGTGTCACTGGCTGGGGCAGCGTTTGTCACCCATCCTTAACTGCCCTTGAACTGAGTGGTTTGCTAGATTATTTTAGAGGGTATTTAAGAGTCATAGAATCATAGAATTTATAGTGCAGAAGGAGGTAATTCGGCCCACTGAGTGCACCAGCCCTTGGAAAGAACACCCTACTTAAGCCTACACCTCCACCCCATCCCCGTAACCCCGCCTAAGCTTTCCTGGACACTAAGGGCAATTTAGCATGGCCAATCCACCTAACCTGCGTATCTTTGGACTGTGGGAGGAAATCGGAGCACCCGGAGGAAACCCACGCAGACACGGGGGAAACGTGCAGATTCCGCACAGACAGTGACCCAAGCGGGAATGGAACCTGGGACCCTGGAGCTGTGAAGCAACAGTGCTAACCACTGTGCTACCTTATCGCCCTTTTATGTAGGCCAGACCAATCGACAATGGTTTCATGGTCATCATTCGACTTCCAGAAATGTTTTATTGAATTTAGATTCCATCACCTGCTGTGGTGGGATTCGAACCCGGGTCCCCAGATCATCACCCTGGGTCTCTGGATTACTGGTCCACCTTCAATACCACTGCCCCCCCCCTACATTGCTTTGGGCCTGGAGTCGCAAGTAGGCCAAACCAAGTAAGGATGGCAGATTTCCTTCCCTAAAGGACATTAGTGAACCAGGTGGATTTTTACGACAATTATCTCGTGGGCATCTTTGGACTTTTAATTCCAGATTTTGTTCGATTCAAATTTCACCATCTGCCCTGGTGGAATTCGAACTCTGATCCCCAGAGCATTACCCCTAGCTACTGAATCATTAGTCCAGTGACAATACCACTATACCACCGCTCCCTTCATATCACACTTCCTGTAAATCTACTTCTGTCCCACTATATATTTTTATGTTGCTCCTTTTGGTTTGCCTCCTAACTGCTCTTTTTCTGTGCAAGCACCACACCTCATCCAGAATTAAGTGGGATTATAGAAAATAAAAAGAGGTCAAGGTAGGTTTGGAGTGCATGTTTGAAGGTGCACAGATTGCGGTTAATAAGGTTGGTGAGCTGCATGTACAAATACCACATGGGAAATGATACAGTGTCAAAAAAATATTCCTAGGTGCAAGATATTCAGGAAAATTAAAAAAAAGAAGGGGGTAAACAGTTTTGATTAAGGAAAATATTGCAGTATTAGAAAATGATCAAACATAGAATAGATTTGGTTAGAGGTACAAAATATTAAAGGAGCTTTTACGCTACTGGGTGGATATTTCAACGACTAAATAGTAGGAAGGAGAGACAGGAGCAGATTTTCAAAGAAATGACTGCACTGCAAGAACTGTAGTGTAGCATCAGTCTGGTTGCTGAGACATCAACCATGAGACATTACATCATGGTTGGGTCCAACAGTGAGTTCACGGAGTTAGCCACTGCTTCCATATTGGAAAGACTGGGAGCCAGACTCTGCAAATGTCCGATGCTGTGTTAGTGCTAGACTCCTCCATTCACCTCAAAGTTGATTGCAGGCTTTCCGCTTGACTCCGCCAAACATTTCTTTATCCATACATATCAGCGTTCTTCTATACATTACTCATCAAAGTGGGGTGACACGGTTGTGCAGTGGTTAGCACTGCTACCTCACGTCACCGAGGACCTGGGTTCAATCCCAGCCCCAGCTCACTGTCAGTGTGGAGTTTGCAAATTCTCCCCGTGTCGATGTGGGTCTCACCCCCACAACCTAAAGATGTGCAGTGTGGGTGGATTGGCCATGCTAAATTGACCTTTAATTGAAATTTTTTTTAAAATTACTCTTGAAAGTGCTCATCTGCATTATTTGCTGCAGAATAATATTCACGACACGCAAGTGCCAGGCAATGGCCATTTCCAATGAGAGAAAATTAAGCCATCGCACCTTACATTCAATGGCATTGCCATCACTGAATCCTCCACCATCAAGATCCTGGGGATTTCCATTGAGCAGAAATTTAACACTAATACTGTGGCTACAAGATCAGGTCAGAGTCTAGGAATCCTGTGGCAAGTAACTCACGTCCTGACCCGCCAAAGCCTGTCCATCATCTACAAGACACAAGTCAAGAATGTGATGGAATACTCCACAGTTGCCTGGTGACTGCAGCACCAACAACTCCTAAGAAGCTTAACAGCATTCTGGACAAAGCAGCCCACTTGATTGGCTCCTCTTGCACAAACATTCACTCCCTCAACCACCAATGCACAGCACCTTCCAAACCCACAACCACTGCCATCTAGAAGGACAAGAGAGTAGCAGATACATGAGAGCAGCACCACCCGGACGTTCCCCTCCAAGTCATTCACCATGCAGACTTGGAAATATATTACCATTCCTTCACTGTCACTGGGTCACAATCCTGGAACTTCCTCCCTAATAGCGCACTGGGTGTACCTACACCAAATGGACTGCAGGGGTTCAAGGAGACATCTTGTTCAGTAGGTCAAGACGAACATTTTGCCAAGATTTTTATTTTTGTTGCAGTATTTGCCAGTCTTTCTCCCTAAATTCTATTTTTGGGGGAGTCGAAAAGTTGATTACATCTTTATATGGGTGGGGGGGGGGGGGGGGGGGGGGGGGGGGAAGACCACAAGGATTCGCAGGGCAGTCCTTCAAAGGGACAGACAGTCAGGGGACTTGGCATTGCTGAACCTGATATTTTACTACTGGGCAGCTAATGTAGAGAAGGCGTTGGGTTGGTGTTGTGATCCGGGAGCCACGTGGGTGCAGATGGAATCGAAGTTGTGTAGAGGGTCTGATCTGAGGGCAATAGAGACAGACTTTCTCCTGTTCGCACTGGAAAAGCATTTGGCAAATCCAGTGTTTGTCTCCACTTTGAAGATATGGAGGCCATTCTGTCAGCATTTTAAACTGGAGTCAGTACCGAAGCTGGTCCCGATTTGTGAAAATCATCTTTTTGAGCCTGAGAGATTGGATGGCACTTTTGGGTGTTGAAGGGGAAGTGGCTGGAGAGATTACATGATCTGTTCCTGGAGGGACGATTTGCCAGTTTAGAGGAACTGTCGGAAAAGTTTGGGCATTTGCAACTTGGCTTATTCAGATATTTACAAGTTCACAACTTTGCAAAACGGATTTTACCAACATTCTCCATGGCTCCGCCAACCCCTCTAATGGAGAGGGTTCTTTCGCTCACAGGGTTGAAGGAAGGGAGCAACTCCATTATTTATGGACAGATTATGACGGAGGGTTCAATGTCAGTGGAGGGGGCTAAGGCCAGTTGGGAGGAGAAGGACCCATATTAGAGGACAAGGTGTGAGTGAGGCCATGCGTAGGATGAACTCTGTTTTCTTATGCGAGGCTTAGTTTAATCCAACTCAAAGTAGTTTTAGGGCGTTCCTGACTAAGTCCAGAATGAGTCACATCTTTGCAGGGGTGGAAGACAAGCGCGAGCACTGCTCGAGGGGTCCAGCCAACCATGTGCACATGTTCTGATTATCTTGCCACAAGCTTGTGGGTATCTGGGTCTCCTTCTTTCGCACCATGTCGGCAATTCTGAAAAATGAACCTTAGTGGTCATATTTTGGGCGTCAAATTTGCCCCTACTGCAGACGGGTGAGGGGGCCGAAGACTTGGCCTTCACCTCGCTGATTGCCCAGAGGCAAGTACTACTGGGGTGGTGGTCTGCGTATCCGGCCAGTGCTTCAGTGAGGTGGGAGATCTGATAGAGTTCCTATAACTGGAGGTCAAGTACACCCCCTGAGGGGAGCAATTGAAGGGTTTTACTGGAGATGTCAGATGTTTATTTTAAAGAGTTTGTCATTGTTAACTGCTAATGGGGGAGGGAGGAAGGAAGGGGAGGGGCTAGATTTTGTGAGTTGTGTTTTGGGGATTTTTATGTTTGTATTGGTGTTTTACTTTGTTTTGCTGTTTTGTATTATATATTGAATTAAAAAATTTGAATAAAAATAGTTACAAAAAAGCGAAGGCAGCTCACCATCACCTCCGCAAAGGCAATTAGGATGAACACCAAATGCTGGCCTAGCTAGCAAAGCCCACATCCTGCAAAATAAAATTTTAAAAGAATCCACGTGTGCCCTCACTCTCTGGGCAGCTGGCACGTGCACTATCCTTGTCTCCTGCCCAGGCTATAAGCCATCAAACCTGTCTGCCACATATGGTTCTTCTAAATTACATGCAGTGTTCATATCAAAGCCAGTGACTGAGTGTGAAGTTAAGTGATGTTGGCTTGTCTTCATCAGCACTGTATATTTGCAGTTTTTCCACTGTTGTGCATCTGAAAGGAGAAGGGCACAAAGGTAAGGTAATCTGCAGACATGTTCATTCCTCTCTGATTAACTCAAGTTATCTCCGATTCTGCAACACTTTGGCAGTGAAGTGTGTATGTGTGTGTCTTGCAATCTGTCTGGAGGATGTGGCCATCATGGTTGAATAGCTACCAGTGTGTGAAAGCTGTGAAATATTGGTGAGAGGTTGTGATGTGAGGCTAGTGGCACAGCTGA
The DNA here is from genome assembly GCF_902713615.1 of Scyliorhinus canicula. Lineage (NCBI taxonomy): Eukaryota > Metazoa > Chordata > Chondrichthyes > Carcharhiniformes > Scyliorhinidae > Scyliorhinus > Scyliorhinus canicula. The sequence goes on along the minus strand of NC_052151.1, from coordinate 151,760,928 downwards.
CAGGATATGGCATTTGAATATACATTCACTGATGGCCGATTGTGTGGGGCCATTGAGCTCCTGCACTGCACATAGGTCATTAGGGCTTGATTCCTGATATTGACGTATATGCTCCCACTGTCTTCTGAGCGTGCATCTGGGCAGGGGGTTCCTGTGGTTATAGAGCATATTTCTCTCTATTGCACCAAGGTCCTTAGAGCAGTCCAAAAACCTTGGAGTTTGCTTTCTCCCATGTTGTGACATTCTTGTTTTTTTCCAGGTCAGTTTCAATTCCCAAAGTTCTTCTCGCACATCCTGCTGCCAGCCACAATGCATTTCCCCTTTAAGCCATCCAGGCTATCTTTGAAACTTTGGGCACTGCCGACTAGCTTTACTCATTATATTGTCCCCCTCTCCAACGCACCCAACCAGTGCGGTTAGTGTTGGCCAGCTGCTGCAATTATTCTCAGGAGCAGGTTGCACCAAGTAGGATCCGAAGTGTAAGCTGGGGTATAAGTGTAAAAATAAGTACAGAAAAAGGCTGGAAGAACAAGAGTGCACTTACATAATATCAAAAGAAGGAGTTCTTTGGACACATTATTGGTGCAAAAGGGTTGTAAGGTAATGTAAGAAGAGCAAGAGGCAGTGGAGGAAGCAACTAGACAACATTAAAGACTACAGGCTCAACCAGAACTCCCAGTTGCTATGATCGGAATGTTTGGAAGACCATGTGACAACAGCACTAAGAGTAGGAGGAGTATGAAGTTGGTGGTTTACTGCATTCCAGTCAACAGGCATGGGGTTAATGGTGTGTCCGCATTGCCATCCTTGGTTTTGGGGCCTATCAAATTTAGCTACCACCCAAATCATAGAATCCTTATAGTGCAGAAAGAGGCCATTCGGCCCTTCGAATGAACACTCTACCTGGCCCAATCTCCCACCCTATCCCTGTAACCCTACCCAACAGTTGGACAATCCACCCAACCTGCACATCTTTGGACGGAGGAAACCGGAGCACTCGGAAGAAACCCACGCAGACACGGGGAGAACGCGCAAACTCCAGTCACCCAAGGCCAGAATTGAACACGGATCCCTGGCACTGTGAGGCAGCAGTGCTAACCACTGTGCCGCCCAGAGCATCATAGCTTGATGCTTAACACAGAAGGCCATTGGGCTTATCACATCTCTGCTATTTCTAGAACTGTCAGGTAGCCCATCCGCCCCCATTTCCCCATAACCCTGTAAACCTTCCCTGTAAATGCGGCGTCTCCTGAGATCAGGACTGCTGTAAAATCCCGCCGCTAGTCTGCTCTGTTTTAAAAGCAGCAAACCTCCCCTCCCAGTTGAGGAAGTTTCGTTTCTCCGCGATCTCACTGGACCTTTGGGGCAGCTGTGGCGCTTTCACTTTCCAAACGTCACATTTGTTTTCCCGAAGGCTGCTTTCCGATTCCGCGGCCCCGATAGTTTCGGTGCTACTTTTCATGAGACGCCCATTCCCTGGGCAACTGAGCCCAGGGGCAGACTGAGCGCCACAATGAATGTCCGCTGCAGCTTGGAGATGGCCCAGTCACTGAGGTCGGCCCTGTACAAGGAATGGGCCAAAAGGGTCTTCGCAATCGAGTGCAGCACTAACTCAGAGCCGCTTTATTTCGCTCTAAACCCAACCCCCCAGGGGCACTGGGATGAGAATTCCTGTTTGCATCAACTCCTGACCCGCGCCCAAACCTACTCGGTTTGCATCGCCTCTGACAACAGGATTGCAGGTGCAGAATCTTACATCCGCCTGCGAGATCAGCTCAGCGGGCTGCCCGAAAGATGCCGCGTGATGGAACTGATGGCCTTTTCCCCAAACCAGCAGGGATCATTGATCAAGGGCTTTTTGATTCAAGACGATGAACACTTGAAGGAGACAGAGCGGGTGTTGCAGGAGCTGGTCCGTGCAGACGAGCAGACAGCCCTGTGCAGCTACACAAGGGATGATGGGGGCAGAATATGGCAGAGGCTGAGGCTGCTCACTGCTGGCCAGGAGAGGGAGGTCTCCTGCAACTGCATCTGCTGGGCTGACAGACCGCAGCTCCATCCCTCTGTCTTAAACATCAAAAATTCAGTTATATTCTGCAAGTATGAAGATGCTTATGGCGTTCTGGAAGAGGTGAGTAGCAGCTTTTAATGATTCGTTAACGCCGGTGCGTCCAGCGTTTTGGAAGAACAGCATTCAGATACCGGTTAAATTGCTTTTAAACCCAGACGTCGTCGTCGTCATTATCAAACCCCAATCTTGTCTTTCTTTACAACCGTGACCAATTTCCACTCTCTTTACTTCTGTCTCTTTCCTTCACTTCTACCAGTCTATATATTGCTCCCTTCATTTCTGATTGATTTTTTTTTCTTGTTTGCTCCCTGTCGTGGTCTCACTTTGCCTTTGATCTCTTTTAGGGGTCGATTAGCTCAATTGGTTAGGCGGCTGGTTTGTACCAGGGCAATAGCGCAGGTACAATTCCTGTACTGGCTGAGGTTATCCACAAAGGCCTTGCCTTCTCAACCTTGACCCGTGCCCGAGGAGTGGCGACCCTCAGGTTAGATCACCAACAGTCAGCGCTCACTCAAATGGGGAGAGCAAGCTATGGTACTGTGGTGACATTAACATTTCCATTGCCTCCAGATATTGGGTGAGAGGTGGCAGTGTCAGTATTCAAGGTCAGCGGGCGCATGGGAACACCATCACGCTCAAGGTCCCTTCCACGTCAAGAAAACCGTGCAATGCTGGTCCGAGACATCAGAGGAAATCCTCCGCGATTGCTCGGAGTCTGTAGACTGGTCCATATTCAAGGCCGCGGCAGCTAACCTGGACGAGTACGCAACCACCGTCACAGACTTCATCAGTAAGTGTGTCGAGGACTGTGTACCAAAGAAGACAATTTGGGTGTTCCCCAATCGGAAATCCTGGCTTAACCAAAGGGTTCACTCCCTGCTGACGTCCCAGACGGAGATGTTCAAGTCTGACGACCCCGACCTATATAAGAAATCCAGGTAAGACATACATAAAGCCATCAGGGATGCCAAAAGACAATATCGGATCAAACTAGAGTCCCAGGCCAACGACACAAACCCACAACGTCTATGGCAGGGCTTACATGAGATCACAAGCTACAAAGCAAGGCCAGGCTGAATCTCTGGGGCTGGAGCATCCCTTCCTGATGAACTGCTCACTTTGAACAGACAGCCAGTACATCAGTGCCACCCGTCCCAACAGCCCTAGAAACACCCATACCCACTATTACAGCCTCAGAGGTAAGACCTGCCTTCTTGAAAGTGAATCCGTGGAAAGCGACGGACCCCCGACGGAATCCCTGGGCGAGCACTCGGAGCCTGTGCAGACCAGCTTGTATTCACAGATATCTTCAACACCTCACTTCTCCGCTCCGAGGTCCCCACCTCCTTCAAGAAGACCACCATAATATCAGTACCAAAGAAGAACAAGGTAGCGTGCCTCAACGACTACCGACCGGTGCCCCTTACATCTGTTACCATCAAATACTTTGAGTAGCTAGTCATGAGACAGATCAATACCAACCTCCCAGCCGGTCTCAATCCATTGCAGTTCACCTATCGCCGCAGCCGGTCCACAGCATCTCCTTTGCCCGACAATCAACACTCGAACACCTCAACAACAAGGGTGCCTACTGTTCATAGACCACAGCTCTGCCTTCAACACCATTATCCCGACAAGGCTAATAACCAAACTCTGCAACCTTGGACTTGACCCCTCCCTTTGCAGCTGGATCCTTGACTTCCTCACCAACAGACCGCAATCTGTCAGGATAGGGAACAACACCTCATCCACAATAGTCCTCAACACCGGGGCCCCACAAGGATGTGTGCTCAGTCCTCTACTGTACTCCCTATACACACACGACTGGATGAACAGAACGATAACCGTGGTTATCATTTAGACCAGGGGTGGGCAAACTTTTCCGTGCAAGGGCCACATTCAGAAATTCACAATTTTAAAGGGCCGCATAGTATATTAAGTAAAATAAATACTTCACCCGGTTATGATTCTGGGCGCCTCATATAGAACATAGAACAGTACAGCACAGAACAGGCCCTTCGGCCCTCGATGTTGTGCCGAGCAATGATCACCCTACTCAAGTCAACGTATCCACCCTATACCAGTAAGTAACCCAACAGCCCGCCCCCCCCCCCCCCCCCCCCCCCCCCCCCCCCATTAACCTTAAAAAAAAAATTTATTTTTAAATTTTTTATGACTTGGTGGGCCGCATAAAGACCTTTGGGGGCTGTAGTTTGCCCACCCCTGATTTAGACAAACATGAAGATGGTGAATATTGTTGTTAATCTTTATTAGTAAGCTTACATTAACACTGCAATGAAGTTACTGTGAAAAGCCCCCAGTCACCACATTCCGGCGCCTGTTCGCTTGCATTGACAACAATTTGCCATCAATGTGTGTTCTCATCTCTAAATTGTTTTCCTTAATTCCTTTCCCTCTCCTCTCATTATCTGGCTGCACCTTAACTACTTATGTTTGGGAAGCTTCAGTTTGTTTGACTCTGGGCTTCTGGCTGTGCACTCCGGCGGGATCATCCTGTCCCACTGACGACGCACCCCCAGTGTGGGCTTCCTGGTATTGTTGGGGTGGATTCAATGGGAAATCCCATTGACAGCGCCTGGACTTAAACATCCCTCCATCAGTCAATGTCAAGATGCCTCCCGCAGTCAAGAAACATGCCGTGGGGAGGCCAGAGAATCTTGCCCAGTATCTTTCAAATTCAGGGACAAAGGTGCTATAGAGTGGCCTAGCTGGACTATGGCCTTCAATACCTGCCCCTGCATTCCAAATAGTTTCTCAGTTCAGCATCATTGTGGGTAGATATCAGGAAGAAAACCTCACTTCCATCAGGGTTACCTAAGTAGGTTTGAAACAAAAAGTGATTTTTGCCATGGGGCACCACTGTGTCCCATGCTTCATCCAAAAACCATTTGTGGTGATTCAATAGACTCCTTTGTCTATGTACACATTTTGAATTTTGACCTCATCCTTCCAATTCTGTAAACCAATTTGCAAGTTGGTGACAGATGATCAAAAGTGAACCCACAAGCTTGTTTCCCCGGTTTCCTAACATCAAAATGTCACAATACTTACATTGATGTCCAGTGTAATTGCCAAAATTACCGCCCGCGGCGGCTCCCCTGCTCTAGGCTTCTGCCTCAGAGACCTGTGTGCTCTGTCCACTTCAGGGGCCTTATCCAGCACCTCCTCCGTCATCAGCCCATCCAGCATCCTCAACACGTACCTCGTGGCACTCGCACCTTACACTCCTTCAGGCAGGACCACTATCCGCAGATTCTGCCTTCTCAAACTGTCTTCCTGCTCCTCCACCTTTGCTCTCAACATCTTGCAAAGATCTCCTAAGAGCCCCACCTCCGCCTCCAATGCCACCACCCACTCGCTGTGATCTGACATCACCTCTCAATCTTCAGATCTGTGGCCCCTATGCCTCCAAGCATTTCTTCACCCTCTCCATCAAGCCCTTCAGGGGTGCCAGAGCCCCTTTTCTATCCCTTCAACATTCCTTTTCAATTGACTGCCTTAAAATAGAACTTGAAGACCATTATGGTTTGTAGTAAATTATTTAATTTACAAGCTAGTGTTGTAGCCAAGTTGCAATCATGGGTAAAGGCTTGGCTTACTTTCTAAATGATCCCAAAATTAGATTGAAGCTAAGTGTAGCCCATTGACTGTAAATGAACATCCAGTTCCCACGTCAGATGACGAGTTACAGCTTACGTATCAAGACTTTTCTTAGTTTGATGGAATATACTTTGAAGTTTCAATAGCCTTCGAGCGATACTCCTGCATCTCCTTCCTCTGCTGGAGGAACTCCTCCTTGATTAAAGCCATCAACTGTACCATCTGGGTCTTTCCGACTTGCCCTTCCCCCTCCACCATCCTTCCACTGGCTGCTGCACCACAGGTTTCCTCCAACTCCTTGGCCAGGTCTTTCATCTTCTGCCGGGTTTGGTCATCAGCGGATATACCACTCCTAGGGGAAACTACACCTCCAACCTTCAACTACACCTTCCAGTCGAAGATGCACCCAATATCAGGGGAAAAGAGCTCTTTTCTATGCCTTCAAGCAGGAGCTGCCTTGTGCGCGACCATCCACATCATGGCCGCCACCTGAAGTTTCCTTACATATGCAATAGTTATTATCTTGTCTCATTGGGGAATCTTCACAGTTCAATAAATATCCTCATAACATCCTTTAAAACAGAAGGCAAATATTTCTATTTGATTCCAGGCATTAGCATGTTTTGCTTGTTCATTCTTTATTTTAGATTACATTTCCGTTTCTCAAAAGCTGCTTACTAAATTGCACTTGATTTTTTTTACATTCAAAATGATTCCAAATTGAAATGACAATTTTGTTGTTTGGCTAACAGGTTTCCTTTTATCTTTAATGTATCTTCTTCCAAAAGAGGCTTTTTCTTAAATAATAGGGAGCACAGAAATGGTGAGATGCTTATTTTTATTGGTTTTGCTTCACTTAAAAAAACTTGAATAACTTCTCCTAATCATTACATCAAACTGGATCTACAGGTCTCTGTAAAAGAAACAGAAATACATTGTGGCTCTGGTCAGGAGCACAATGAGTTCATACATAGTCAATCATACCTGTCAAAAACCTCCTGCAACTTAATTTGTAAGAAGCTACATTCAAAACACAAAAGCTGTGTGGAGATTTAAAAAGTAACTCCGCTGAAAGGGTTAACTTTTCTGCAGAACTTAAAGGAGCAGAGCAAAGCATTCTTGGGAGTCATGCAGTTGGAGACGTTTTAAAACAAGTTCTAAACATTGTGGTGAATGTAATTCACACTGTATTGTATTGTATGGTATTGTGTCCTTGTGGGCTCTGTCTGTGAGCCGTTGCGCGGCTCTGCCCATAGGGGGAGATGAGGAGCTTGTACAGGGCTCCGCCCATGGCCTCACCCATGGCCCCTCCCACTACCGGAAGTATAAAGTGCTGCAGCCGTGTGAGCCTGCCCTCAGTTCTTCTGGTCGCAGGCAGGCTCAGTTGTAAGACTATTAAAACTACAGTTTACTTCCAATCGTGTTCTGAGTGAATTGATGGTCACATCAATTTAATAGTCTTAGAAAACTTGAAGAAAACTACTATGGAATCAGCCCTCAAACCTGATTGACTAGAACTCGACCCGCAGGCTGCAGAGGCGAAGGAAATCTTCCTCCACTGGCTTCGGTGTTTCAAGGCCTGTCTGGCTGAATCGATCACCTCCGAGACTACAGATGAGCAGAAACTCAGCCTACTGCACGCACGGGTGAGCGATCGCATCTCTACACAACTCAATTGTACCGATTCATACCGAGGCCCTCGCTATGCTCGACTGATTGTACGTGCGGCCGGTAAACGAGGTCTACGCGCGGCACATTTTCACTACCCACCGCCAGCGCCCCGCAGAGTAGCTAGAGGACTTCCTGCGTGACTTAAAAGCCCTTGCTCGGGACTGTAACTTTCAGGCTGTAACGGCCTCCCAGCATATGGAACTCGCTGTCCGTGATGTGTACGTTGCGGGGCTCCGGTCTAGCTATGTGCGCCAGCAACTACTCGGGAAAGGAGCCCAGAACTTGGAGGACACGGTAGAGCTAGAAACTACTATTGAGGTCGCGTTCCGAAGTCTAAACTCATTCCCCGCAGACCAAGCGACCCCATCGTGGATCCCCGACCAGTGACTGCCCCAGGCCTGCGCCGCGCAGCCATCCACCCACTATGGAGCGCCAGCGTGTCATTTTTGTGGCCAGCCCCAACACCCATGGCAGCACTGCCCGGCCCGCAATGCGACCTGCAGCAGCTGCAGTCGAAAAGGACATTATGCCAGAGTATGCCTGGCGAAATCGAAACCCTCTAACTCCCCCGCAGTCCAGAACAATCGCTCCCCAATTCGCAGGCCTGCAGGCCCCGCAATGTTGCAGCGTGTCTGCCGACTCTGCCTCCGCCCGACATGTGCGACTCATGGGGGACGCCATCTTGGCAATCCTCCCCCACGCGGCCGGCCATGTACGGATCATGGGGGCCGCCATCTTGGACGCCATCTTCCTTGCCACCCGCCACGTGCGATCCACGGGGGCCGCCATCTTGGCCATCACCCGATGTTCACCTCGACGACTACGACCTCCGCGGACAGTCATCACGGGGCCACTCCAGCACTGCTGATCGAGCCGCCGACTACCCGCAACTCAACGCAGACACGTTGGCCAGTCGCATCCGAAGCACCTCAGGAGCTCGATGATGTCCGTTCAAATCAACGGATACAAGACACCGCGCCTCTTCGACTCAGGGAGCACCGAGAGCTTCGTACATCCTGACCTGGTAAGACACTGTTCACTCCCTATCTTCCCTGCACGGCAAACTATCTCCCTCGCCTTGGGCTCGCACTCGGTCCAAATACAAGGGCGCACCGTCGCGACCCTAACGATTCAAGGCGTCAGCTACTCTAATTTCCAGCTGTACATACTCCCCGACCTCTGCGCCCCACTCTTGCTCGGGCTCAATTTCCAATGTAACCTCAAGAGCCTCACACTCAGCTTCGGCGGACCCCTACCTCCACTCACTATATGCAGCTTAGCGACTCTAAACATCGACCCCCCTCCACTCTTCGCTAACCTAACGGCTAACTGTAAACCAGTAGCCACTTGCAGCAGGCGGTACAGCTTGCAGGACAGGGTATTTATTAGAGCCGAAGTCCAGCGGCTCCTACGTGAGAGAGTCACAGAGGCCATTAACAGCCCCTGGAGAGCTCAGGTGTTGGTCGTCAAGACCGGGGAAAAGTTCTGGATGGTGGTTGATTATAGCCAAACCATTAACCGGTTCACGCACCTCGATGCGTACCCCCTCCCCAGAATTGCAGACATGGTCAACCAGATTGCCCAGTACCGCATATTCTCTACGGTGGATCTGAAGTCTGCTTACCACCAGCTCCTAATCCGCCCGGAGGACCGCCACTACACAGCGTTCGAGGCAGATGGCCGCCTCTTCCATTTCCTCCGGGTTCCCTTTGGCGTCACGAATGGGGTCTCGGTATTCCAACGAGCAATGGACCCAATGGTGGACCAGTACGGGCTGCGGGCCACATTTCCGTACTTGGACAATGTCACCATCTGCGGCCATGACCAGCAGGACCACGACGCCAACCTCCACCGATTTCTCCAAACCTCCCAGAAACTCAATCTCACCTACAATAAGGAGAAATGCATTTTCCGCACTACCAGACTAGCCATCCTCGGCTTTGTCGTGGAAAACGGAGTCCTGGGCCCCTACCCGGACCGTATGCAACTCCCTCTCCCTCATTGTCCCAGGGCCCTCAAGAGGTGCCTGGGATTCTTCTCTTATTACGCCCAGTGGGTCCCCCAGTATTGGGACAAAGCCCGCCCACTATTTAAGACCACACTCTTCCCACTGTCAGCCGAGGCCTGCCAGGCCTTCAACTGCATCAAGGAGGACATCGCCAAAGCCGCCATGCGGGCGGTGGATGAATCCGTCCCCTTTCAGGTGGAGAGCGACGCATCAGATGTCGCTCTTGCTGCCACTCTGAACCAGGCAGGGAGACCAGTAGCCTTTTTCTCCCGAACCCTCTCCGCTTCAGAACTTTGACACTCCTCAGCCGAAAAAGAAGCTCAAGCCATTGTGGAAGCCATACGGCACTGGAGGCACTACCTCGCAGGTAGGAGGTTTACCTTCATCACCGACCAGAGATCGGTTGCCTACATGTTCGACAACTCGCAACGGGGCAAAATAAAAAACGATAAAATCTTGCGGTGGAGGATCGAACTCTCCACCTATAATTATGGCATCATATATCGACCAGGGAAGCTCAACGAGCCCCCAGATGCCCTGTCCCGCGGCACATGCGCCAGTGCGCAAGACGACCGCCTGAAGGCTATCCACAACGACCTCTGTCACCCGGGGGTCACCCGGCTCGCCCACTACGTCAAAGCCCGAAATCTGCCTTTCTCCACCGAGGAGGTAAAAGCCATCACCAGGGTCTGCGCGGAGTGCAAACCGCACTTCTATAGACCAGACAAGGCCCACCTGGTAAAGGCATCCCGGCCCTTTGAACGCCTGAGCATCGATTTCAAAGGGCCACTCCCCTCGACCAATCGAAATGTGTACTTCCTCAATGTCATAGACAAATTCTCCCGCTTCCCCTTTGCCATCCCGTGCCCCGATATGACCTCCCATACAGTCATCAGAGCCCTGCACAGTGTCTTCACCCTGTTCGGTTTCCCCAGCTACGTACACAGTGACAGGGGTTCGTCCTTCATGAGCGACGAGCTGCGTCAGTACCTGCTCGACAAGGGCATCGCCTCGAGCAGGACTACCAGCTACAACCCCAGGGGGAACAGGCAAGTGGAGAGGGAGAATGCGAAGGTCTGGAAGACCGTCCTACTGACCCTCCGGTCCAGGAATCTCCTGACCTCCCACTGGCAGGAGGTCCTCCCCGACGCGCTCCATGCAATTAGGTCCCTCCTGTGCACCACCACCAACCAGACCCCTCACGAACGATTATTTGTTTTCCCTAGGGGCACTACCACGGAGGCTTCGCTCCCATCCTGGTTGAGGACACTGGGCCCGGTTCTCCTCCGGAAGCACGTCCGGACACACAAAACGGACCCACTAGTAGAGAGGGTACTGCAGCACATTCGAACCCACACTGCGCCTTTATTGAACACCTCGACGGCCGTCAGGACACCGTTTCCCTCCAGGACCTGGCGCCTGCAGGATACACCACTACCACCACCACCACCGAGGTATCCCTCACACTGCACTCCACCCAACGCCCTGCGCCCCCACGCCTATAGGTTCCCTGCCCACGCTCTGCGCCCCCACGTCTATAGGTTTCCTGCCCACGCTCTGCGCCCCCACGCCTATAGGTTTCCTGCGCCCCCCCTTCGCCCGTCGCACCGGTCAGGAACGGACCTCGGACCGAAACGCCCCCAGAGTCCACCCCCATACCCACACCGACCGCCACCACCCAGCCACCCGAAGAGGCTGCAACCCCGGTGCTCCGCCGATCCCAAAGGACGACTCGGCCACCGGACCGGCTCAACCTGTAGACCCGTCACCTCGCCGGACTTGATTTTTTTACAGGGGGTGAATGTGGTAATTCACACTGTATTGTATTGTATGGTATTGTGTCCTTGCGGGCTCTGCCTGTGAGCCGTTGTGCGGCTCTGCCCATAGGGGGAGATGAGGAGCTTGCACAGGGCTCCACCCTCGGCTCCGCCCATGGCCCCTCCCACTACCGGAAGTATAACGTGCTGCGGCCGTGTGAGCCTGCCCTCAGTTCTTCTGGTCGCAGGCAGGCTCAGTTGTAAGACTATTAAAACCACAGTTTACTTCCAATCGTGTTCCGAGTGAATTGATGGTCACATCAAACATATAACTCTGCTTTCTCACACTTTTTTCTCCTATTCTAATTTCTACAAAATTTACAGAGGGAACTAAACACAGCAAATAAAATCTCTCCCTCACCCCGGTGCAAGAACCCCCCTTTCCCCTCCCACAGGCCGCCCCCCCAGCGTTCTTGCGCTGTTCCCGCCGGCAGCGACCAGATGTGGACGGCGCCGGCGGGAAACCTGTCGTGTTGGGCAGGCCGCCCGGCCCATCCGGGCTGGAGAATTGCCGCTCGCCCGTTACAAACGGCGAGCGGCGTTTCTCCCAGCAGCCAGCCATGGTGGGGTGGGAGAATTGCGTGCGGATGCCGGGGCGGCGTGGCGGGACTCGCTCGGCGCCCCGGTGATTCTCCCAGCGTGGGGGGGGGGGGGGGGGGGGGGTAGAATTCCACCCAATGTATCTAATAATCACTTATTGTCACAAGTAGGCTTCAATGAAGTTACTTTGAAAAGTTCCTAGTCACCACATTCCAGTGCCTGTGCGGAGAGGCTGGTACGGGAATTGAACCCGCGCTGCTGGCCTTGTTCTGCATAACAAGCCAGTGATTTAGCCCACTGTGCTAAACCATCCCCTTGGGTGTTTGCATTTCCTATTCACGATTACCTTTAACTGCTTCTAACTCACTCATACAGGTTTGCCCATCAGCTTGAGAAAGAGGAACACTGTTCTTTCTCACTTATCGTTTCACAGACATCTTCAGATACCATGGAGACAGTAATTAGTCTTTTCTCAGAGGGAAGAGGGGAACACGTGGTTGATGGGACAATGAGAACCAGAGACACTTCACAAGTCGACTCAGAGTTGGATTGTATTTCTGATTTTAGTGGAAGACCAAGGACAGGTTCTCCTCTTGTACTGCAGAAGGAACTGCACTTTTCTTTATCATCCTGCCTTTCAGCTCTCAATGACCCTGATTAAAGTCTGAAAAATGACTTTTCACAGCAAGAGAAGCATCTCCATCATTGCCGTTCTCCAATTCAGAGAATCCAGGGACTCTCGACACTGCAGAAGGAGGCTATTTGTCCCATCAAGTCTGCACCAACTCTCTGAAAGAGCACTCTACCTGGGTGCATTCTCCATTTTACCACCATAACCTAGCTCATTGATCATAGCTAATCCACCTAGTCTGCACATCTTTGGACTGTGGGAGGAAACTGGAGCGTCCGGAGGAAAACCCACGTAGACACGGGGATAAGGTACAAACTCCACTCACAGTCACCCAAGGCTGGAATTGAACCCAGGTCCATGATTCTGTGAGGCAGCAGTGCTAACCACTGTGCCGCCTATTTGGCACAAGTCTGCATTCATAGAACATAGAACAGTACAGCACAGAACAGGCCCTTCGGCCCTCGATGTTGTGCCGAGCAATGATCACCCTACTCAAACCCACGTATCCACCCTATACCCGTAACCCAACAACCCCCCCCTTAACCTTACTTTTAGGACACTACGGGCAATTTAGCATGGCCAATCCACCTAACCCGCACATCTTTGGACTGTGGGAGGAAACCGGAGCACCCGGAGGAAACCCACGCACACACGGGGAGGACGTGTAGACTCCGCACAGACAGTGACCCAGCCGGGAACCGAACCTGGGACTCTGGAGCTGTGAAGCATTTATGCTAACCGCCATGCTACCGTGCTGCCCTTATTTAGTTTGGCCAACCAGATTTCTCACGAAAGGGAGTGAAGGATGGGGATCTATCACACACCCTACAAGCCCACCCAATTCAGTTAGTGGCAGCAGATTTGTCTGAGTCGGTACTGACACACAAGCTTTCGGGTCTGAAGGAAAACCTGGAACTTGATTTCCTTGACTAATCCGTCTCTCCAACTCTTCTTCTAATTTGTGTATCTTTGATTCAAAATGAGAATGGTCCGTCCTCCTCGCTTCCTTCAAACATTCCCTGAAAGCAGCCAGTGTGTCATGCAATTCCAGTTTAAGACTGTCATTTCCTCCTCAGCTTCACTAAGTCTCTATTTATAATATTTTGTTTTAACGGCCGTTTCATTGGCAGAGGCAAGAATGTGACCCTGCTCTGCAACAAAACAGTTCCAGATCGCAAATTTGGTGTTGAGACGCACATCAATTTTGTTCATTCTGTCTATTACTGAGTGACCTCCAATTGAATGACATTCTTTTTCCTCTGCTATTTGCTTTGAATGGAGATCCCTCTCATGTTCTAGCTACTTTGAATGGTCTGCTGGCAATGGTGTAATGCTCTTGAGCTTCATTGGCAGGGTTTTGGTTGGGTGTCATCATCAAGTTTGAAGGGGGATATTCTTTCACTCCCAGCAATAACCTCATATGTCTGTTTGCAGACAGATTGGGCATTGCAGACTGCTGCTGGGTGGAAGCATCATTGCAGCTCCTCAGGTTTCTGGTGCTCACCTATATGAACCTTTTCTTGTGGTTGCACACCAGAGGGACATTGATGAAATGAAATTATTGCAGTTCACAAATGCTCGTGGTTGACCTGAGTACTCGGAGTGTCGGCATTATTGGTGATGCCTTGTATTCGTGGGGAAAACACCATGGAGGCAAACACGAGGCTCACATATTCTGACACATCATCAAAGGCAAAGTTAATGTAATTGCCATTTTTGACAGATAACCGATCCGACTGTGCGGGCAACCAACTGAGATAATTATCCAGCAGCGTCCAGGAAGGATACTGAGGCAAAACAGCTGAGGGTGGTGGAGGTGACTAATCGTGGCGGGCAGGTAGGGTTTCTCCCAGGTGGTAGAAAATGTATGCCACTACCTCACATGACAATCTGAGCCACGGGAAGCACTGCCCTTCTGACAGGCCAAGGAAGCTGAGCCTCTATACACTCCATTACGCAGACAATACCTCCTATGAGCTCAGTTTCTCTGTGTCTCACCCACAAAGAACGCGGTGGCAGTGGTTAGCACTGCTGCCTCACAGCGCCAGGGACCCGGGTTCAATTCCGGCCTTGGGTGACTGTGTGAGTTTGTACATTCTCCCAGTGTCCTCCGGGTGTTCCGGTTTCCTCCCACAATCCAAAGGTGTGTAGGTTAGGTGGATTGGCCACACTAAATTGTCTCTGATTGAGCTGATTGGCTTCTTTCTACACTGTAGGGATTCTATGATTCTATGCCTCTCCAGGGCACGTTGGTGCTGCTGCTGCTGTTGCTCGTCTCACTGCTGAGCACTTGCTGGTCTCCCCACAGCAGTCTGTTGCTGCTCCTTTGTTGGCCATCTGCACATCTCATTCGTTTTTGCTGCTGCTGATGGTCATCCTGGTCCTTGTTGGAGCTCCAACCTACTGATCTCACCCACCTCCAAAGTGCACTCTCAACAAATCCTTCCCTATAGTGGGAGGTAAAACGCTTGAGAGTATTTATCGCTACCAGATGCCTGACTTTTAGTTAGCCTCATGAATTACTGCTCGTCTTCTTTGGTATCATTGTCACATTTCAGGAAGCCCACGCATGCCCTGTTAAATTTAAATGCTTCTTATAATAACATTGCAATTCTTTTATTATATTTCTGTATCATCTTTTATTACACTTTGTGTGTTTTGATATACTACGGAGTGTAATATGTGTTAATCAAGCCTTGGTTACTGATGAGGTCTTCTGAATCTCGATGAAGAAGACTCAACTCATCCAGTAGTAACAAAAAGTTTATTAAGTAACTATAACAATAATTGCGTGAGTTCTTTACTTTAACATTGATGCTAGTGATAAGGTTAACAAGATCTAACTACAGTAACTATGCGTAACTACACTAACCGCCTGAGCTAATCTGTTACTCCTGTCCAGGTCACAGTACATCCAAAAGAGAGCGAGAGAGACACAATGTGGTTGCTTTTATACCCCTGTTGGTCCAGCCCTCGAGTGATAATCTGGTGCTACTGATTACACATTATGTACATGCACATACAGAGATCACTACAGCAATATCATAATTTAAATATTCGAATCATTAACCCATCTCCCTGAACTGGCCGACACACACACAACTGAAAGTGCTGAACCCGCAGATGTGAGTTGGAGCCGGCCTCCAGATGTCGTAATTTTCACCAAAGTTACCCTTCAAAAATAGTCTGGATTTCCAATATTCACAGTATTTTGCTGGTTATTTGTCAAGCTCTCTTCTTCTAGGTGCTATTTCTGTGGCATTTCCACATTTTACCCACTTCTTAAAATGAAAACCAGCTATGCTTTCCTTCAGGGGTTTCATATTGCCGATGATTTTAGTGATTGTTATGTGTACCATCCTTGGAAATTGTTTTTCATTTGGCAAAAAGAGATGAAGTCAGTCCATTCATCTGATTCCGCCTCTTGAAACATGTACAAACCGCCATGTGTTTTAAAAAAATAATTGAATTACTTTAGTGTGTGTATGCACATACAGTGAGAGTCTTTTCAAAGAAATTTCCATTCTGCTCCCATTCTTGATTTGTTTGATGCATAAACACCATGTTGGGTTGAGAGGGTGTGCAAATGACCTGCTCTAAGGCCAATCTCATTGAACCATATGAAAGGGCAACATAAATAAACTCTGTGCTTTGTCTTTGCTTTCATGGGGAGAGTCTGGCTTCTTCACAAATGAGATGGGAGATTCCGTGCCTAGGACCTTGACCACATGGATCCTGATCTTGTGACCTTGTACCGTGCAATAGGAGCAACAGTGGACTTGGCCAGCTTTCGTTATGTGCTCCCTTAAGGGGTGCAATAAAAGCATAACTTTATTCATTCATTGAACGTGTCTTTTTATATTAAACATCATTTTTAAAAAGATAACGGCCGGGATTCTCCCCTACCCGGCGGGGCGGGGGGTCCCGGCGTATCGGAGTGGCGTGAACCACTCCGGCGTCGGGCCACCCCAAAGGTGAAGTCTCCGCACCTTTAGGGGCCAAGCCCTCACATTGAGGGGCTAGGCCCGCACCGGAGTGATTCCCACTCCGCCGGCTGGCGTGAACGGCTTTTGGCGCCACGCCAGCCGGGGCCGAAAGGACTTTGTCGGCCGGCGTAAGTCCGCGCATGCGCCGGAGCGTCAGCGGCTGCTGACGTCATACCAGCGCATGCGCAGGGGAGGGGGTCTCTTCCGCCTCCACCATGGTGAAGACCATGGCGAAGGCGGAAGCAAAAGAGTGCCCCCACAGCACAGGCCCACCCGCCGATCGGTGGCACCCCCCCGGAGTCAGAACGCCCCGTGTCCCCCCCCCCCCCCCCCCCCCCCCCCCCCCCCCCCCCCGGACCCCCGAGCCTGCCCGCGCGCCAATCCTGCCGGTCAGGTAGGTGGTTCGGAAAATCCCGGGGGGGTCGGAGAATCCTGCCCAACAGCGTTAAGCAAAAGCATTCAGGTCCCAAATGCTAAGACAAATAACAATGATTTATAGGCTGGCCTGAAAATTCCTATTATATTGAATGTTGTGTTTGTATTTCTGTTCATCAAAGTGTGTAGGTCTGGTTCCCAAAGCCAAGGATATTCTGCAATTAGCGGATCAGTGTGACAGGACGTGTAAAAAGGGTCCATTTCCAGTAATTGCGATAGAAGGACTCGATGCAACAGGTAGGAAACATCAGATGGTTTATATTTTACACAACTAGAATACATACCATGTAACATTCTTCACAAAGCATGCTGCATTCAGCAGTTTGTGTAAATTAGTATTGCGTAAAAGTCCTAAACTATTGCCAACAGGCAGAACAGGCAGGCCACCAATTAAGGAGCTAGATCCATTAATCCTCAACTAAGCCTTTTAATGTTAAAGTGCCACATATAAGAATGATATTGGCTACCTTAATTATGGAGTGATCAAGTCAATAAAATAGGATTTAAATAACTACTCCCAGAATAATAAATAAGTAAACAGCAATGATTACACTCATTTCAGTGAGATCCTATAGTTCCTCATAATATATTTGCATGGGTGAGGGGCAGAACTGTTTCTTCCCGCCCAAAGGTCCTGCTTCAAAGGATGCTGAATTTTTTGGGGCACCTCACTCGTTTTCTTTCTGTATGTACAAGCCTATTCAATGATAAAGGGTGTCACAGCTGAATGTCATTTGATCCTCCTCCCAAGAGAAACTTATCTGATCCCTCTAGGATTGTTGGATAGGAAGAGGAGTGAGATCCGTGGTTCAATTTTTTTCCTTCTTGGCCTGTTGTGATACTGTTACATACCAATAGCATCAGCACGAAACAGCAATCTCGCTTGCGACCTTCTCTCTTTTATAACTCACGAGATAATCTAAGTAACCACTCGGCTATTGGATGGCTGAGCAAGTAGAACATCTCCGTCCCCATAACTCCCAGAAAGCGTTCCCTGATGGGATGGAGAGTCAGCCGTCAGGGCAAAATTGGGATTGAAGCCAGGGGCTGACCCGAACATCATGCTCAGATCACTCGCCGGTGGCGTGAATTCCGCGCCACATGCCAGGAGGAGCATGGAAATAAATGCAAATGGGTTGTAATGATCCATTTGCATCTATTTAGCGGCCCGACGCCCTAAGCTCCGCTCTCCTGTGATTTTCCGGTCTCCGCGGCCGGGAATCATGTGGGAGAGGGTCATTTGTGGTCTCAACAATCGTGAACCTGACGTGGTGGACCTCGTATTGGGCCAAAGGAGCAACAGTTGGCCCTCCGCGAGGTTCACCACACCAGGGCCATGATGGTAGAGACCATTAGAGCCCCACCCCCCACCCCACCCCCCCGTACCGCAAATCTGCCCTGACCCCTCCCTCCCTCCCCGCACTTCACAGCACCCCCATATTCCGGTTTGCCTGGATGCCCTCCCCATCACCCCCAAGTGCAGGAGAGGCCTGACCCGCACCCCCCGCACCCATCCCCGGGGTCCCCTGTAATAGGGAAACCCTCCCCCCACAGGAACCCCTGTGATAAGGAACCACCCCACAGGGACCCTATGATAGGGAACCACCCACAGGGACCCCTGTGATAAGGAACCACCCCACAGGGACCCTTGTAATAGAGAGACCGCCCCAAAGGGCCCCTGTAATAGACCAGGACCACCTGTCTAAAGGAACCCCGCTCCACCGACCTCCTCCTCCCACAGAGACTCCCAAACAGATCCCCCTCCCCCCAGAAATAAGACCCCTGTCTGGAAGCTGGAGAGCAGTCCAGACAGGGGCTGCGGGAAGCAATATAACTGTAATACTTACCTTGCAGCTCCATATGTCCATTCTTCAAAGGGGACCAGATGTACCTGCCTCTGGTTCCCACAAATCCACTGTCTGCAATCCATTCATGGCTTAGGTGGAGTGGTTTGTTATTGACAGTTCGTTAAAACCTTCTGTAGCTTTGATCCATTCATATCCCTTCGAGCTTCAGTGGCCTAAGTGGTGAAAGCCCAATGTTTCAAAGAGAAGTAAGTGCAGTGAAATCACCCGCTTGAGTGATTGTAATCACTCGCTTGAGCCACTCGCATTGTACACGGTGCCTCAGCAGGAAACATACGGCTGACGCCGCACAAAGCCCAATTTTCTACACTGAGCAGCTCCGCTCCAGAACCCCTCTGTGTAGCATTTGAAAATGGCCTCCCGATCTCTGAGGCCCCCGAAGCGACCCCTGACCCCCCCCCTGCCCAAACACATGATAAGAGGGGCCCCGTCCTGCCCCCCCCCCGAAAAAAACACCCACACAGGGCAGCACAAGCACAATCGCACCCGTGCAAAAAATGCCAACTTGGCACCTTGGCAGTGCCAAACTGGCAGTACCAATGCCAGCTGGCATGCCACTTGGGCACCTTTGCAGTGCCAGGCTTGCGCCCAGGCTGGCACCAGCAGTGCCAGGGCACCATCCTACCCGAAGGGCATGCAGCTGAAGGCCTCCAATCCTCTGGGAGACCCCCACGTGTAGTTCCAATTGGTCCCTCTTTGTGGAGACCAGTAACAAATTGTGCTCACCTAAGGTCTCCAAAGCAAAGTGGTTAGATTCCAAAGCCTCAGGTATATCAGGAATCTGCATATCAAAGTGAGACTGCTTGCTTTAATATGCAGATTTGCCAAACAGTGATCCCACATACAATGGCCGTGATTCACATCGCAACGTCTCGTTGCGAGCCAGGTAGATCCCAGGAGCAGGGTCTCCTGACTTTTATCAGCCCTGCCCCATGTGTTTCCTTTGCTCAGAGCTCTGGTTATATGTAGCCTGTGCATTTTAAGTCAATAATAAACAACGGGACAGAACTGCCCTATGGTGTGTTATGGGTGTGGCTTTAACCTTTGTATTTATCTTTAGGAAAAAGTACTTTGACCGAGGCTTTAAGAAACTCTATCCAAGCAACACTTTTGAAGTCCCCACCAGATTGCATTGGCCACTTGAGAGAAACGTTTGACGCAAAGCCACCTCCCATTCGACGGGCTTTTTATGCTTTAGGCAATTACATTACTGCTTCCACCATAGCAAGTGTGTCTGAAAAGTCTCCAGTAATTGTAGACCGGTACGTATAGCCTTTAGAAGTTTCAACTTCAGTGAATAACATGCCTGGCTTTCAGAGATGGTCTGTTGGTGTGTAACTCCCCTTAGTGTACACAAATAATCCTCTGCCATGTAACTTTCATACATAAACATTGATGGTTCATTGGCGTGTAACTTTCAATGGTGCCCAGTGAAAAACTAACAATTTATAACAATGTGGATCTCCAGTGATAACTGATGAATTTATAACTTTGAACATACAATCAATTAAGTTCTGAAGCACATTAGCTGTCAGTATCATTGCAGCTGTAATAAATAGAAATTCTGTTAGAAAGAAAGGCATTTTGTAACGTGATCCCTTACTCAGGTTTAGTGCAGAAACACAAATATTACAAAGAAAACAATGTAGAAGGCGCAGAACTACAGGATTTTGCTTGAAACAGCCAATGACACTTTGCAGAACACTGTTCCATGCATGCCCAAACTAGCTTGAGGTGATTAAATTAATTTATGGGCAGGTGCAGGAAACAGTTTCCTCTGGTGGTGTCATGCAGAAGGAGCGTAACTTTAAAATTAGAGCGAAGCCATTGAAGGGAGAAGTCATAAAGCACTTCACAGGAAGGATAATGGAAATTTAAAATACTCCCTCCCAAAAAGCTTTACATGCCAGGTCAATTGAAGATTTCAGAAGTGAAATAAATAGTTTTTTTTTGTGAGGCAAGAATATTAAGGGTTACAGAAACAGGGGAGTGAATGGAGTTAGATTATGGATCGTCCATAGTTTAGTTGAATGGCAGAACAAGCATAAGGGACCAAATGGTTTATTCCAGTCTTCATGAGTTGCAGAGTCTGCTACCTGCTAGTTTACTGACTAGCCTTCTTATTCTTTGGATCAGTTGGTTCAATTTCACAAAATGATTTATTTGCTATTTGATGATGAACTAGTCCTTAAAAACCATCTATTAAAAGATCAATATTTGTTGCATTGTCTGGTGTGTCTTAAGTTAAAAGATTACAGCCGGGATTCTCTGAAAACACGGCTAATTGTTGATGCCGGCGTAAACACCGGACTATTTCAAGCCCAGTGGTTTGGTTGCCCACAGGGGGTCAGCACGGCGCTGGAGTGCTCTGTGCATGCGCACCGCGAGTTCGTGCATGCACTTGGAGGCCACTTGCACGCTGGCGCCACGCAGCATGGCGGAGCCACACAGCGAGCCGGCGTGGAAGAAGGAAGGCACCACCCACCCCCGGATCGCGCACGCACGTCGATCCATGGCCCCCGATCGCGGGCCTGGCCGTCGTGGAGGCCCCTCACCTGGAGTCTGAACCCCCCCCCCCACACCCACCAGGTCGGCCACCACGGCCGCGGGTCCGAGCTCCCGCCGGGTGGAACCATGTTAGAACCACGCTAGCAGGAATTTGGCCGGTTGACAGAGGAGAATCGCCGCGGGGGCACCGGCGCCATGTCGACCGCGCATGCGGCTGGTGGCGATTCTCCGGTCGGAGAATCCTGCCAACATTATTAGATACACTGACATTTAATGAATCTTTTGACAAAACAGAATATAACTTTGTGTAAACTGACAGCACTTATTCCATTTACTGACCGACTCCTTAAGAAGTCAACAAAGAAGCTGAACCTTAATTTAGTGTAAATTAAACTATTCTGAATATTGATCAGAGAAAGAAGTCCAGTTTTGTTCGGTAAAGACATTTCAAAAATTGTCAACTTTTCACACAAGTTACCAAGTCATCTCACTGTTTGTAATGCTGTCTGTCTTTATAAAGATTTGAATATGTTGTGTTATGTTCTAGATTTTGGCATAGCACTGCAGCGTATGCAATTGCGACAGAAATCAGTGGAAAGGTGGACAACCTGCCACCCCTACACCATGAATTATACCAGTGGCCCCAAGATCTAGTTCAACCAGATTTGGTGCTGTTGCTCACAGTCGATGCAGAGGAGAGAGTCCGTCGCTTAGAACAAAGAGGAGAGATGAGAACAAAGGAAGAAATCGAGCTGGAAGCAAACAGTTTATTTCGACAGAAGTAAGACAGCCTTTACTTAAAACTAAGGAGACAGGGCAGCCATCTTTAGGTCTTTCCAGAAAAGTACTTTCTCTGTCTCTCCACATGTTTAAATTTCTTAAAATCCATCTTTTTTTGACCAAGAATTTGATCCCTCTTTTCCTAGTTTTAATTTGTTAGTAAACAACAAATATCCAAAATCCCTATCCTTGATTTTGAACCTTACCCTCAATTTATTCTCTAGCAATATGTATTCTCTGCTTCCATGAGTTTTCCCTTCACAATTCCTTTACTTCCTGCTCATTGTTCACCTCGCAGATTTGTAAAGTGGTCGGGCATTGTTATGAGAACTATATGTTATGATAATTGTGGGTTCCTGTTTGGTTTCTCATTGAAATGTTTCTGTAGTTGGGATAGGTCCAGAGTGTGGTGGGAACTGGTGATTCAGCGTATGGGAGACTGTTTAAGCAGTGTATAAGCAGTAAGCAGACCCTTACCCCCAACAGTAAAGCAGCTGGATGTCAGTGAGCAACAGCTGGGACTGGGTATTTTCTCCTGGAGATAATTAAAAACTGCATTTCAGGCACTTGTGGGCAATGCAGTAGGAGATTATGGGTGGGATTTAAGGGAAATGAAACAAGAGTCCAGTGTCCGACGTGTTCAGCCAGGTGTTTCCCAGCTCTGCCAGGAGGAGAACAACCCCGCTACTAAATGGAGGCCACACTTGGTCCCATTTTCTGCACTAACGAAATCCACACGTCAGTGCAGAAAGTGAAAAGCCGCCTCGATCTCTGAAACCCCCACCACGCCCTCCGGGCCCCCTCAAGTCCCCAACACCAGTGAGGGAGTCTTTGGCCCCCCGCACCCCACTCCATAAATGTAGAACATCCCCTGGCCTGATCCCCGGCGTGTGCAAGATGCCCACCCGGCACCTTAGTACTGCCAGCCTGGCATCCTGGTAGTGCTCCTGCCAGCCTGCCAATGCTACATGCGTGACACCCGGGTGGGACTTTCAGGACCCCCCCTTCATCTCCCCCAACCTTCCTGATGCCCCTTCATACCCCACTTTATGGGCATGCCCCCCTCAGGCTCCACTCCTTGGCACTGCCAACCCAGTACCTGAGCACTGCCTCTGGTGCCCTGCCCTGTCCCTGACTACCGGGGGGGGGGGGGGGGGGGGGGGAGGATTCCAATGGCCTCTGAGACCAATAGAGCGACCATCACGTCAGGTCTGCGTTGTGGCTACCAGAACTAATCGACACCCGGGTGCGGCGTGTGATTCCAGGGAGTTGGAGACTGCAGCCTCAAACTGGCCGCGCATATTTAGATGTGCCAAATGGTTCATTTAAATCTGATTATCTGGATCTTGCCCAGCGAATGTCGGATGACTCCTGTGCGGTTCGGCACCCAGCGTGAAGCCCGTTTTGGGCCTGTCCCGCTATGCTGCTGGCACAACGGGATCTGCGCCGAGTGCAACAGGTTGGAAAAGCCGCGCCCCTGGTCTGATGTAACTTCACGAGATTCCAGAAGTGCCTTTAATCTTCATGGTGATTCAGTCAAGTGGTCTCATGTCACTTGAAGTAGTTTTGATGCTTATTCTAAGTACTGAAGTTGAAACTAAGGCCCACATTATTTGACACAAAAAACAGCAGATTATAACACTGAAACTTCCGGTTGGTGAGAGGAACTTATCGCCTCCAACAAATGTTGTGGTTTGTGCCAAGAACTGCTTTAATCATTTTAACAAGTACATGTGTAATCTTTTTCACACTAGGGTGGAAGCAACTTACAGAAGAATGGAGAATCCAGCCTGTGTTGTGGTCGATGCCAGTGTTTCAAAGGAAGAGGTCCTTCGAAATGCTCTTCTTGTAATTAAAAAACACTGTGACTGTGAACAAACCTGACTTCGTACACTGGTGAATTTGAGCTGCGATCGATTAGTGCTGAAATAAATTTCATGCCTTTATTTAATACACTGTAACTAGGCACCATGAACAAGTATTGCTAACCTCATTTCTTTTGCTTTGGGTATGTCGATGAGCTGTGTGCTATTTTCACTGTGATGAAATAATAAGAAAATGACCATGTGATCAGCTGATGTGATTTGCATAATCAAGCTACTGAAAATAGATATACAGGACTCTTTTGCTCATCTTCCCTTGTTCAGTGACAGATAACCAGCACCTCCTTACCTGAGATCCTGGGATAAATCCTAGCTTCTTCGCCTAGGCCTTAACCTGCTCAGTCAGCTACTACAATAGTCAGTGACGTGCCCTGCCCAGTCAGTGATGCTGAAAATCATCCCCTAACACTTCCAGTCTAAATAAACGAAAGTGACAGAATTGCTGTAATCAGTGATCTAAAGAACCATAGAGTGAGATTAATCAGACACTTTGCCCCAATCAATAGAGAAAGGCAGATGACCCCGAGGGTGCAGATTGATTGGACAGTTAGCTTGGGGCCACAGGCTGTGTTTCCACTGGCCAGCCCCAGAGTTATTTCGCGTTCGTTCTCACACAGAAAGCTGCAAGCTTTCCCCTGAATAAAACCAATCACTTCTCGTGCAGGTTAAAAGTAACTCCAAGGCAAGGCAGTTTGAAGTTGAATTGTGTAGGGCCAGCCGTAACTCAGTTGGTCGCACTCTTGCCTCCGAGTTGTAAGGGTCTGAATTCAAGCCCCACTCCAATGTTTGAACATTGAGAGAGTGCTTCATTGTCAGAGGTGCTGCCTTTTTATTAAGAAGATGTTTTATATCTTCTGCCTGTATGGGTGAATGTAAAGGATTCCATGTCAAAATTTTTGGGGGAAAAAGCAAGGTAGTTCTCTGTGCTCTGGCCAATATTTATCCCCTAACAGACTATCTGGTCATTGTCACATTGCTGTTTGTCAGCGTTTGATGTCGCAAATTGACTGCCGCATTTCCTACATTACAAAGATGTCTGGAGGTTGTGAGAAGCATGATATGAAGGCAAGTCCCTCTTCGTGCAAAAACTGAAGTAAATTTGTTACACCAAAGTGCCTTGCCAACATAGTTATCCATTCTCATCTGGTTATCATGTTGATGTGAAGGATGAGACTGGTCTATTAAACCCATTTTAGAGTTATACTTCAAATTATGTATTGCAGGTTTGAGAAATTGCATCAAGTTTCAATCTGGCCGAACATCCCACAACCCCGAATATGGAATACCTTTACCTGTTCTGCTGTAAACAATATCTGAAACATAGAATATATGCTATTTCAATTTATTGAGTACCTGTTCTATGTGATCATCCTGTCATTTGGTTATAATTCTGTAATGAATAAACTTAAACTACACCCATATATAACCATAATTTGTGCCTCAATGGAAATAAGTATTTCATCTACTTTGTCTGTGGAACTTTTGGTTTTTAGTTGCAGCAGTATTTATTACCTATCCCTTGTTTCCCTGAAGATATTAGGAGTGAAATATATAGGGTGCAATTTAAGGCGCAAAAGACAGAGGGCAGGATTCTCCAGCCACGTTTGCCTGGCGACCGGAGAATCCCACCCGAGGTCAATGGATTTTTCCATTGTCGCTGTCTCACCCATGGCGTTCTTGTGGCAGGCTGGGTAGAAGAATACAGGCCAGAGTCTCATTTTGGTCGTGTATAGTGGGGTGTTTCTCGATGCCTGCAACAA
The DNA here is from genome assembly GCF_902713615.1 of Scyliorhinus canicula. Classification (NCBI taxonomy): domain Eukaryota; kingdom Metazoa; phylum Chordata; class Chondrichthyes; order Carcharhiniformes; family Scyliorhinidae; genus Scyliorhinus; species Scyliorhinus canicula. The sequence goes on along the minus strand of NC_052151.1, from coordinate 151,735,352 downwards.
CACCCAGAACAATCCTGCTATCTAACGGGACTCTGCCATTTTTTTAGGCCTCAGTTGGGAACGCCCAATGAATCCGTACTTGCACTGAGAAGATCAGCTTGTCAGTGCAGGAAGATGACTCGCGGATTGGGTGCCGTTTTTAAATGCTGGCCCAATCTTTTGACCCTCCTCAGGGATTCCACCCAGGCCTTTGATCTCCCACTGCCCTAACTGACCTCTTAGGGGGTCTTCTACCCCCCTCACCCCACCTCTAAAGGGCTGGGCACCCCCAAGCCTGATCCTTGTCACTGCTAGCCTGGCACCTTGACAGTGCCCCTGCCAGCCTCACAGCGCTACACAGGCATCTTGGCAGTGCCAACAGGGGTGCCAAGAGTCCGACCACTCAGGGGCATTTAATGGCCTGGAAGACCCCTCCACCCCCCAGATGCTGTTACGCCATGTCCACATTTGTGTGGACCAGTGCTAAACGGCACCCTGGAGAAGTCACCTAGGTGAGGCCGTTGTTATACGTTTAGCTGCTGTTGCATAAAGAGTCAGAGGTACTGCTCCTTTCCCACAGACACCATTAATTTACTCCAACAGACTGCACAAAACTCTAACATCACATCACCTGACACAAAGACCACCTGAAGCCCCTTTAAATATCAGTGTCAATTATTGGATACATAACATAAATGAGACAACTAATTGGAATGTCTCTTAACCCATTACTTAAGTCTCCCCTTCCTTGGAGAAAAAAAATAATGAGGTGAAAACAAAATTACAAGAAATTCAAAAACACACGTGCAATTTCCCCCCCCTTTTTTCATTTTTGGAAGAAAAGTAAAAACACTCACAGAAACAGAATCCCACCCGAGGTCAATTAACAATATCCAATAGTTTCTGTGAGTTAGCCCCTCTTTTTGTAAAACAGTCTGATAGTTGATAGCTACTGCCAACCCATTTAATCTTTGCTATTTCCCCTCTGTCCAACATCTGCTTCAAACTTGCGATGTCTGTCCTTAACCTTTTTTCATTGACACTTTTTGCAGAGCGCACATTTTTCCACAGGGATTTATTGTCAATGTGACATTCAATAGGTATGTTACCCAAATCTCCTAATACCAAAATTTCTGTCAATGTCTAAGATATATAAACGGCTATATCCAACGCCTCTACAAGGCTTAACGTCACAGCAGCCAAAGTGCTTTTGACCACTCTCCTTATTTTCTTTGTTTCCCACACAAGAGGGCAACATTTACCATTGTTCCCCAAAAGGAAAATTATTAAACCTCCTGCGCTTGAAGCCCCATCACATAAAATAGCATAGGACGAATCACTATAAACCAGTGTTTTTCAAACTTTTTTTCCGGGGACCCATTTTCACTAAACGGCCAACCTTCGGAATCCAACCCAGCCGACCTTCGCGACCCATGCAGTCTGACCTTCGCGACCCACGCTGGCCGACCTGCGCGACCCACCATTTTCTCTTACCTTGTTTGCTGCTGACAAAAATGGAGGAAATGGTTTTGGGTCCCTTTCGCACTCGTACACACTCCTCCAATGGAACCTGTTGGATGAAGATGAAGCCATCCGATTTTGGAAGGTATGGACTCTCTATCTGCCCAAAGTTCTGCATTTTTTTCCTGTAAAATTTTATCAAATAATACTCCCCCCCCCCCCCCCCCCCGAACTTGTAAAAAAATAAAAACAAAATGAATAAAATAAATGAAAAAATAAAAATTAAATAAATGAATAAAACCCTCCCCAAACGTGTAAAACAAAAAGCTGCGACCGTTTAAAAAAAAGGCGGCAGCACTGCACATGCGTGCCTCATCATTGGCGCGCTTGTGCATAGTTTTGCGCATGCGCGCCGATGATCTGGCACACATGCGCATTGTGGCTGCATTTTCTTTACATGTTTGTGGCCATTTTGAAGGCCGCTTGCAGCCAGCGTTATTAACAGCTGGCTGTTGCACGCAGATTTGCGCAATCGGGAGCGCTGCGACGAACGGCTCCGCGACCCTCCTGACACCCGCACGCAACCCACCCGCATGTCGTGCCCCCGAGTTTGACAATGCCTGCTATAAACTATGAGTTTCAAGTGCCTAAAGTCACCTAAAATCGGGAACCTCAAAACACACTCCTGCATTTTTAGTTTGACCAACACTTTATTTGCTCTTATTATGTCTTCCACTTTGGAATTGTTCATTTTTGTACTCAGCTCTAAGACATCAAAACTCACGTTCGGTCTAGTCTGACTACCTAACCAATTCAGTTGCCCAATTAAACTTTGCAGTTGCTCTTTTTCCATCTTCGAAACCATTGCTGCTTTTTGTGAAACCCAGCCACGGCTAATTGCTATTGAGCTGATGCTTTCCAAATAAGATTGCCAATATAAAGTTGCCCCTAACTTAGTCTGTCCGATTTCCAGTCCAATACATTTAATTGCACCGGAAGCCTGACGTCCAACCCTGAATTCTTTCCTCAAACCAGAGATTACAATAGCTTTGAAATCACTAGTCCCACTCCACAAAAAATCATCGACATGCATCATAAAGATGCCAGAAAGATTTCCAGTAGTGCCAGTAAAACATTGCTGGATCTGCTTTCAACTGGCAACAGCCTAACTTTCACAAAACTGACCTTACCGAAAAATACCAGACTCGAGTCGCATCATTTAATCCATATACACATTTGTTCAACTTCCAGAGTATCCCTTCTGTGTTAGCTGCTTCTTTAGGAGGATGGAGAAAAATGTCTCTCTGGAGCTGATGCCCCTGCAAGAAGGCAGCTTTTATATCTATAGGTTTGCATTCCCATGCCTTTGTGGCTAATAGAGCCAAGAAGATCTTTAAAATAACATTTCCTGCCGTAGGTGAATCTACCCGTAAATCCTGATCTTCTAAGTTTTCTTCAAATCCCCTCGCCACAAGCCTGGCCTTTGCCTTATAAGTTTCATCCGGAAGAACCTTTTCCGGGCAAATCCATCTGTGGGATAGAGCTCTTTGTCCCCTATCCGGTACTTTCGTGTATACCCCAAATTCACTCCAACTATGCAGTTCTTGCTGTTTGGCATCTTTGATAACTTTTTCATCTAACTTATTGGAAGCCACCAAAATCTCATGTGCATGTTGGCTTCTACTATTAGTATTTGTAGTCTTAATCATGTTCCGAGACCTTGATAAACTACATCCCCTCTCCTGCCTGGTTCTGTACTGCTACTGCTTGATCTTTCCCTTCTGCTGTGGGATGTCCTTTCAATAGTTCTCGACATTTTCCTGCGGACCTGTTCACTATCCGATGTACTATCTGACCTGGCACTGCGTTTCTGTGCCCTCCATTTTATGAACTTAGTTCATAAATCCATTTGTTCCCAATCCATTGTCTTGACTCCCTCCCCCGAATGCTGTACATTCAACCAATGTTTATACTTTCCAGTGGCCTTCCCTGCTCTACTAATAACAGTTGTGTCCTGCCATTGACGAGACCCTTCAGGCAAGTCTGTCACTTTTGTACCAACTTTTGGCAGTTGTCCTTTTGGAACAATGGCCTGTTCTAAATCATCAGAAGTGTTGTGTTCCTCTACAGAAACCCTGTCTATATCAGTTAATTGGTCTTCATAGTTCTGTAACATGTGCGTACCAGATGGCCCTGGTTGCTCATCATGTCTGTCTGCTCTGTCTAAATTTGAAAATTTGTAATCTGTACCCATTATCCTTGTTGAATGTACCCTAACAATTTGATTGTCATGTTGCAAGATAATTGTTTTGCCAACTATGCCTATGATGGGCAGCACGGTGGTGCAGTGGGTTAGCCCTGCTGCCTCACGACGCTGAGGTCCCAGGTTCGATCCCGGCTCTGGGTCACTGACTGTGGAGTTTGCAAATTCTCCCCTTGTCTGCGTGGGTTTCACCCCCACAACCCAAAGATGTGCAGGATAGGTGGATTGACCACGCTAAATTGCCCCTTAATTGGAAAAAATTAATTGGGTACTTTAAATTTATTTTAAAAAATAATAATAATAATAAACTATGCCTATGATCTTCCTTGGACCTTTCCATTCATTAAAAGTGTCTCTCTTATAGTATACCATGTCTCCTTGCTGAGAAACGGTATTTAATGGCCATACATTATACCTCATAATTCTGCAAATTCTTTCAGAGACTTCTGCTTCCAAAAAAGCTTTTCTACTGCTATGTAATCTATTTAAATGCTCAGCAAAGGCACAGATAATTGTAGTCCCTTCCCAAGCAGAGGCTGGTCATTCAAAATGGACGGAATTTTAGGATTTCTACCAAACACTAATTGATAGGGACCATAGCCCCAAATCATCTGCAATGCATTTTTTTGCACGTACTGCCCATGCTGAAGCTGAATTTAGCTTGCAGTTTAGTCTATCTGCCAAAATTTTGCAGAGCATGTCATCTAGTACCGCATGGTTTCTTTCACATACACCATCACTAAATGGGCTTTCTGCAGCTGTATTCAGAACTGTGATATTCAAGTTTTCACGCATATCCCTAAACTTATCATTAGCAAATTCTCCCCCATTGTCCATAAGGAATTTTATCGGTGGGCCCATTCCTGTCCCTATCCATTTTTCCACGATTTGATCCAGAATTACTCTCTTTTCTTTACTTCCTACAATCGTTGATTGACTAAATTTGGTTGCTAAATCTACAAAATGCAAAATATATTATTGGCTGTATCCCAGATCTTAAGGTCCACGGCCACAATGTCGGTAAAATCCCTGGCCAAAGGTACGGTTACTATTGGTCGTACTGGTGTCCTTCTGTACTTCCTACAAACTTCACAGCAATCACTAACCTGTTCTATTAGCTTAGTATCTTCTTTATCCCTTACCCCTGCATCCTTTAATAAATTTTTCAGCCTCCGAGGAGACGGATGCACAAATTGCCAATGCAGTTTTAATAGAACAAGCTTTTTTTATCAACTAAAGTCCCATTTTCAACTGCCATTAACACATCCTTAACAACTGTACTTGAAATATTATTTGTCAGTAATGGAATACAATAGTGTCCCGACTGTGTAAATTGTTAGTCCACAGTCTTTCGAAAAACTGTTGCCTTATCCTGTTCCATATCCAGTTTCGTGTGTGCTTTCTTCATCGACGGTCTGCTCAGAAGCAAAGGTATCTCACTTGATACAACAACCGTGCTAATGAAATGATTCACTCCGGCAATATTGCAAGGGATCACCACTCTTTTCAGCGACTTCAGAGTATTATCATCCCCAAACCTGAAACTTATAGAACTTTCAAATTCCTTAACCTTGTTACGATTTTCAGCATTCACGGAGCCCAGGTAACATTTTAACCAGTCAATCCCACACACAGTAGATGGCAGCCACTGTCCAATACAGTATAATTGAGGGATTCTGCAACCAACACCCTCATTACCGGGTTAAACTGCTTGTTATTAGGGCAATGCCTTCTTTCTGGTCACTATCTTTTTCCTCTTCTGACTCTTCCGTAATATGTGTGACTTCAAACACTCTTATTATAATGTGTTGGACAGTTGAAAGCATAATGGTATTGAGAGTCACATTGAAAACATCGATTTATCATGCCCTGTGCATTTCTGGGGTTCACCTTCCTGTTGTAGGTTCTAACTGGGTTTCTGTCTTCATAATTTCCGGGTCCCGATCTCCTTCTATAGTCTTGGAACCTGTTTGCAGCCTTGTGATTTCGCCATCCTGTTAGTAGTGTATCTTCCATATTCTGCTACATTGCAGACTGACCTATTTGGGTCATCAGAGCCATCGGAATCGAATGTTTCCCCATAAACTTTTTTAAAGCTTCTGTCATCTGATCGAATAAGGTATCCTTATCCGCAAACTGAACTCCTGTCAAAACCAGGAGCCTATCCATGTTGCTCACTCTAGCACAGTCAAGTAATTTAAAGGCCAACACAGACTGTGGAAATTCCAGGTTGTGTTTCTGCAGCCTTTTATATAGTCTGCCAAATTCCATTATATTGTCTTCAAAGGAGAAATCCTCTATTTTCCAGAACCTATCAAAATCCGACCATATTTCATACGCACTTAACAAGTCATCCTTCTTATAAATCTTATCCATATAATGTAATAGAATCTGCAGACCTTCTTCTGAGTCTAACTCTTCCAATTCCAGCTCAGAAAACACTTTGCTCCGGATTTTACTGTCATAAGGTAGAGAAAGAGCCAATGTCATATCTTGTTTTCTCTTTCCCTTAGTTCACATAACTACTGCACTTCTCCATTGGTCGTACGATCCCCTTTCAGAAAATAAGGTTGGGGGGGGGGGGGGGGGGGGGGGTAGTCATAACCAGCCATCTTTATCTTAGTTTCAGCCATATGTAGAACATAGAACATAGAACAGTACAGCACAGAACAGGCCCTTCAGCCCTCGATGTTGTGCCGAGCAATGATCACCCTACTCAAACCCACGTATCCACACTATACCCGTAACCCAACAACCCCCCCCCTTAACCTTACTTTTTAGGACACTGCGGGCAATTTAGCATGGCCAATCCACCTAACCCACACATCTTTGGACTGTGGGAGGAAACCGGAGCACCCGGAGGAAACCCACGCACACACGGGGAGGACGTGCAGACTCCACACAGACAGTGACCCAGCCAGGAATCGAACCTGGGACCCTGGAGCTGTGAAGCATTTATGCTAACCACCATGCTACCGTGCTGCCATATCTTTGGGTTTTTTTCTCACTCACTCCTTGGTTTGGTCTGGAAAAGTTGTATCTTTCAACCCTTCAAATTTGCATAGCAACTATTCTTTGCTACCATTTATTATATGTTTAGCTGCTGTTGTATAAAGAGTCAAAGGTTCTGCTCCTTTTCCACAAACACCTTTAATTTACTCCAACGGACTCTGCACAAAACCCCAACATCACATCTCCTGACACAAAGGCCACCTAAAGCCCCTTTACATAATCAGTGTCGATTATTGGATACTTAACATAAATGAGACAACTAATTGGAATGTCTCTTAACCCATTACTTAACAGACATTAGTTCCCGGATCTCGGGAAAATCCGGCGTCGACATATTTAAATGTGCCGAATGCCTCACTAAAATCTGGATCTTGCTCAACGAGGGCAAGATCCGGATCACATTATCTCGTGAGATTTCGTCACCTCTCGTAAGGCATTCCGAGCATCGCAATCTTGCAAGAGGCCTCTCACAAGATTTAACGGCTTCATCACATACCGAGTCGGGCACGACGATGCCATTAGATCGCATCAAAACAATTATTTAGGGCCGCACGCTGGCGCACAAGTTAGTACTGCTGCATCACGGCACTGAGGACCCGGGTTTGACCCAGGTCCCGGGTCACTATCCGCGTGGGGTTTGCACGTTCTTCCCGTATCTGCATAGGTTTCACCCCCACAACCCAAAGATGTGCAAGGTAGGTGGATTGGCCATGCTAAATTGCCAAAATAATGAATTGAATACTTTATATTTATTTTTAAAAACTGGTTGCGCCCAAAGTGTGGGACTGGAGAGACATATGTGAATATCTGTTTCCTGAAAGGCCCCATCCTCAGTGCATAAGGAAGTTGGATTATGCCAAAATTCCAGTGTTTCTCTCTGCAATGCTCCAGTCACTCTTGTAAGTGTTTCAAGTGTATTGTTAATAGTAGCTTTGCTGTATTGTCCAATATCCAATCATATAACTGAATGCATAATAATAAGGTCTGCTTATAATCTGAACCATGTATTGTGAATTTTGTACGTGCCCTGCTGTTCTTCAATTTTTCTTTAAACTAGATGAAAGTAATTTTGTGAGAGGAGGCCTGATATGAATACTTAAACTGCCTTCCATTTTATGGACATCAAGTGAACATACAGGGTTATAGGTTTGAATCGCTTTAATCAAATTCACATCAGGCACATCCTCAAAAAAATAAAAAACGTCTTCATACTTTCCTTATTAAGAAGAACATGTCACTTTTTTGGTCCACCTTTCTACTTTTGACTGGCTCTGGGCTTGAGATGAGTGTTGCATAATAGATTCATGTAGAGTCAGTGGTCAAGTAACAGAACTTATAGCAAATTAAGTTAAAGACAGAGAGTAATGATTATAGAACATAGAACATAGAACAGTACAGCACAGAACAGGCCCTTCGACCCTCGATGTTGTGCCGAGCCATGATCACCTACTCAAACCCACATATCCACCCTATACCCGTAACCCAACAACCCCCCCCCTTAACCTTACTTTTTAGGACACTACGGGCAATTTAGCATGGCCAATCCACCTAACCCGCACATCTTTGGACTGTAGGAGGAAACCGGAGCACCCGGAGGAAACCCACACACACACGGGGAGGACGTGCAGACTCCGCACAGACAGTGACCCAGCCGGGAATCGAACCTGGGACCCTGGAGCTGTGAAGTATTTATGCTAACCACCATGCTACCATGCTGCCTGAGTAGTTACTCAGAATGGTGGTTGCTGGGAAGAACTTTTCCACAGGAATTATTCTGGAACCTATCTGGTTTGCCATGTAAAAAAAAAAATTGGATTCAGGAAGTAGAATTGCAATGTCAAAGTTTGTGGGTGGCACCAACCTGGGGTATAGTTGAAATTGGTGATGGCTGCTACAAAATTTAAGATGTTAACAAACTTGCAAAATGGGGTGGTGTAGATGGGAATTTACTTTCAATATAATTAAGTGTGAGGTGGTGCCTTTTGGCAGGAGGAATGAGGAGGCCTCCTACTCTGGGAAAGATAAGGGCCTAAGAGAGGTAGAGGCACAAAGAGATTTGAGTTTTAGATACGCAAATCATTAAAAATAGCAATGCAAAAGCTTAGGGTTGGGAGAGCAGAGAAGGGTGGGGGGTGGGTCAAGGGGCACAAAGCAGAAGGAGATACTACCCTGAGTGTCGGATTTACAGGCAGAGACGAAAATACCTGGACTAAGAGCCAGTGCTGAAGGAGACTGCCGCTCTCGAGGCAGATGGTCACAGCCATATGTGTCGTCGACAGCGCAGACCTCTACAGCATCTCACAAGCAAATTCTGAAATGCATGGTTACTCTCCTGAAGCATATTTTAAAATTTGAGACAGTCGTCAGCAAAAAGGGTGGGCTTGACACAGCGATGTAAGCTCATGGCTGAAAGAGGTTTCTCCATCATCTGTATGGACATTTAGAACATCAATGAGACCAGAATCTTTTGATCAGCTTTTTCCCAATAAAAGCCAGGCCAACGCTGGTGATGCCTGTGGTGGCAGTCAACCGATCCAAAATCAAGTTAATGAGTTGATATTCTATTGGGACGAAATATGAATAGTGCCGAATGGTATCACCATTCAGTATACATTTACATAGTGGTTTATGATGAACAAGGTAGATTGATAATTGCTGTGGGAGGGAGCAAAGTGGGTTTAAGATTATGTCACACAGCAAAAGTAAAATGAGATTTATATGCCGAATTTCATGTCACCAACTACTTAAAAGGTCAGATATAATCACGTGCCAAATCGCTTCATCTCCTATCTCTTTATCCTTGACTTTAGGGAAGCACCTCCTACTGTATCTTTGTAAATGTTGCATTTCCCATGTCTGGCCTTTGTGTGACATTGCCCGTATGCTGTGTGTACCAACTAAAAAATTGAGTTGCAACCAAGTTTATTTCAGACATGATTTCTACAGTGAGCGGAGACAGAAGACCTTTAGACAGATAAAATCTAAAATGTTGACTGTAATGATGCATCAAATCACTTCGATATCAAGCACATCTTGTTCCTATCTAGGAGCCACCTGATAAAGTCGGAATGTGTTTTGTCCATCATTTAAATTCACATAGCTCTGTAACAGAAAAAATATCCAAGTTACATTTAATGGGACATATATCAACATTTCAATTGTTGACAATTCTACACAACTTTGGAGGTTATGTGAGTGGATCTAACTCTTAATCCATCGGCTAATAAGGGAACCCAATAGTCAAACCTACTGACTGTAAACTCAAATCAGGATTATTAAATTTAGTTTCTGAGGAAGAGGCCACCCTTATCGAGGTTTGAGGCTCTCCAATGACTCCAACAGAAATTAGGTGGACATGAGGAGGAAGTTTTTCATTAAAAAGATTTAAAAACTGCTTCATGAAACATCAATAATAACACAAATCAGTGATGCCAGAGTGTGAGGAAAAAAGATTAAGTAAGAAGTGATCTGAAACAAAGTCGTGAAACATTTTTAAGATAATAACATGCTTTCACTAATATATTAAAATACAACCGATAATGTATTTATCTGACTTTATAATGGCAGTAATTTCCCTGTTTTCCAGTATTCCTGAAATGTATGATGAATATATATATATTAAAAAACAAATAAATTAGTTTTTCTGAAAAGTTAAATGGAAAGTCACTTCGAACCTCCAACCATAACATTGTCAAAATATTATATTATAGTGAAGAAGGTTATATAAGTTTGCAACAGGATCTTGACCAATTGGGCCAGTGGGTCAATGAATGGTAGATGGAATTTAATTTGGATAAATGTGAGGTGATGCAGTAGATCAAATCAGGGCAGGACCTACTCAGTTAATGGTAAGGAGTTGGGGAGAGTTACAGAACAAAGAGATCTAGGAGTACAGGTTCATAGCTGCTTGAAGGTGGAGTCGCAGGTGAAGACGGCATTCAGCACGCTAGCTTTTATTGGTCAGAATATTGAATACAGAAGTTGGAACGTCTTGTTGAAATTGTACAAAACATTGGTAAGACCACACATGGAATACTGTGTTTAGTTCTGGACACCCTATTATAAGAAGGATATTGTTAAACTAGAAAGAGTGCAGAAGAGATTTACAAGGATGCTACCAGGACTTAATGGTCTGAGCTATAAGGAGAGGCTGGATAGGCTGGAATTTTTTCCCCTGGAGCATAGGAGGCTTACGGGTGATCTTCAAGGTCTATAAAATAATGAGGAGCATAGATAAGGTAGATAGTCACCATCTTTTCCCAAAGATAGAGGAGTCTAGAACTAGAGGGCATAAGGTTAAGGTAAGAGGGGAGAGATACAAAAGAGACCAGAGGGGAAATTTCTTCACACAGAGGATGAGCATCTGGAAGAGCCTGCTGAGGCAGTGGTAGAGGTGGGTACAATTTTGTCTTTTAAAATGCAGTTAGACAGTTACATGGACAGGGTGGGTATAGAGGGATAAGGGCCAAATGCGTGTGTGTGGGACTAGCTTAGTGATAGAAACTGGACAGCATGGACAAGCTGGGCCAAAGGGCCTGTTTCCATGCTGTAAACATCTATGACTGTAAGATTTTTACAACTTTTCATCTGTCAAAGCAATGCTGAGAAATAGGGAAGCCACTGGGAAAATTCTATCCTGGCACCCAAACTACATTAATTGAGTTGTAAACAATCCTTGTGAAGAGCCAAATGTTTACTAGAAATGGATAATATTGATCAGACCTGCCGATCGAACATTATTGTGATTCTGTTTGTAATTGCAGTATTAATATAGAGAACAATGGATTTCCAGAAATGGTTAAAAGGCAATAATTGCATTGTTCAATTCAAGTTAAAATCTGCTTTGACAAAGAGTCATCGATCTCGAAACATTAGCTCTATTCTCTCTCCACAGATACTGTAATTTCTGCTGAGATTGTCCAGCATTTTCTGTTTTTGTTTCAGATTTGAGAATGACAGTAATTTGCTTTGATCTTAAAACCTCATCTGTTGGACTGAGATTAGAGGTTGCAAAGGGTTATATAACCTGTGAATCTTATGCAGGTTGCATTACGTTTTCTTCCCTCACTGGCTTAGTGTAAAGGACGAGACATATAATCTGTCCATAGTTGTGAGGTTACGTTCATCGTGGTGAAACAATTTTATTGTTAAAAATACAATCCTACTGGTCAATACTCACTTAAATTATTGGGAAATTCTATTTGAAGTGTCTAACAATTACATAGAATCCGATATCAATGTTGCAACTTTGAGTCCATAAACCTTGACCCAGCCTGGTTGATTAGTATCTGAGTTATTTACTGCATACTCTTAACCCCAATGCAAACAATGTTTCACTTTGAACAGCATGACAGCTGTTTCCGTTTCAGCACAAAATGCATCAATTTTTTTGTCCATCGATAACAGTTGCGCCTATTTTTCATTTGAGAGACTGAAATTCACATGAGATGGATGCAGGACACAGGAACTTTAGTAAATTTAATATCAGCAATGAACAGGACAAAATAATAAGCGTTTTCAAAATAAACAGAACTCTGTGGCCCACAAAGATGATAACCACAACCCCAAAAGCACTGACTGGTTCAATGTTTTATGTTCTGTTTTAAAGTGGATATAAAAAGCCAATGTCCAAGAGGCTGGTTTAGCTCACCAGGCTAAATCGCTGGTTTTAAAGCAGACCAAGCAGACCAGCAGCATGGTTTGATTCCCGTACCAGCCTCCCCGGACAGGCGCCGGAATGTGGCGACTAGGGGCTTTTCACAGTAACTTCATTGAAGCCTACTCGTGACAATAAGCGATTTTCATAAAAAGCCAATGTCCTGCTCTCTAAAGCTGCTGTTTGCTCACTCTACAATAATGTTTCTCTGGAGTTTTTATCAATTGCAATTGGTCAAAGTGCCTGTTTACTGTGTTTTAAAACAGGGGTCAGGACTGCCCTCTATGGAAAAATCAGGAAAATAACAGTAAAAGTGTGAAAAGTACCACAATGCAGAAGTGTATGAGAAAATAGGAAACGTAAAAATGTTGAAACAGGTAAGGTGTAAGTAAATGTATGTATTAAAACAAAGTAGCTATGAGCAATGGAATTCTTAAAGCAGTGATTCCATCTTTAAATCCCGTTTTCCTTTTTCCTTGATATCCTTCCACTGTGGGTGACAGAGCCTTTGACCATGTGTGTTCCATTTCCTCTCCCTCCCGGAACCATGATAGGGTTTCCCCCAGTCCTTGTCTTCCACCTCCCAACCTCCACACTCAACAAACAGATCGTCCATGGCTATTGCTGCCACCTCCAGCATGATGCCACCACTAAACACCTCTTCCATTCCCTTCCCCTTTCAGCGTTGCAAAGGGATGTTCCCTCTGTGATATCCTGGTCCCCTCCTCCAATTACCTACAAACTCCTTGCCCCCTACCCACGGCAAGCTCAGGAGATGCAACACCTTCCCTTTTACCTCATCTTTTTCCTCTGTCAGAGCCCTCAACGCACCCACCAGATGAAAGAGGGATTTCCATGTACTTCATTCGTTTTTATACAATGTACTATACAATATCTCCAATACTCACGATGAGCTCACCTCTATGTTAAGGACACCAAATGCAGATTGGGTGCATGCTTTGTGGGAAACCTCTGTTCAGTCCACAAGTGCAGCACAGACATTACTGCCATTTTACGCTGCTCCTTATTCCTGCTCTGCCTTAGCCTCGTTCGTTGTCTCAAATGAAACTCAGAATGTAAACTCGACGAACACCTTTGGTCGGATTCTCCATTCCTGAGACTATGTATTGACGCCGGGGCAGGACTCATGGACTTCTACGACAGCAAAACTGGTGCCGCATCTGGACCAATTCAATGACTGTCAAGGGGCTAGCACTTGTGCCATGTGGAACACAATCAATTCTAATTGGAAATGGTGCGTGATTCACCGGATTCACGATTGACACAAAGGAGGCTGACAATCTGCAGCCCCAAATACACACTTCACTCCCCAGACACACACCATCCCAGCCAACAAGATGGTAGTGAGGAGAGCGGCACTCCGTTTCATGGATGCCAAGCTTGCAACCCTGCTCGACGCCGTGGAGGAGAGGCGGATGACCCTGTACCCCAGTCAGGGAAGGAAGCTGCCATTCGCTGGGCCTGGGTGCAGTTGGCAAAGGTCGTCAAAGCCGTGAGCAACACCATTCGGACCAACCAACAGTGCAGGGAGGAACTACACAACCTCCTCAGGACGACCAGGGTGAGTAAGCAGCACTATGTCCCAAGTGTCAACCCCCGCCCCACATACCAGTAACCTCATCCCCCCCCCCCCCCCCCCCCCCCCCCCCCCCCCCCACAGCCGGAGGGCTGTTGAACCCCCACCCTTCATCACATGCCGGTACCCATACCGGCAGCCAAGGCCAGGTGTCCTGGCCACTGAAGCCACCAGCTACCCACTCCCTAGGCTGCATGCGTCGGAGTGTCTAACACTGTTGTTTTCTGTTTCTCCCTCCCGCCCCAGGAGAAGGCCGTCCACAACCGCCGGGAGCAGGAGAAGATGGAGGGGAACCACCGGACCTGCGGCCCCTCACCGCAGCAGAGCAGCGGGCCCTGGACGTGACCGTCAGGCCTGAAGGAAGGGCAGCCGCCGGAGTGCAGGCCTGTATTGGGCAAGGAAGTGAGACCCCACTGAGTTGCGGTTCCCCATGACACGTATGTTATCCTCCCAACACCACCCCAACCTCCACCCTCACCCAGCCCCCTCACACCTCCACACCACCCCCTCCCCCCCACACCCCCACACAGCCCCCACACCACCCTCACACCAGCCCCACACCAGCACCACACCACCCCCACACCACCCCCACACCACCCCCACACCCACCCTCACACCACCCCCACACCACCCTCACCCCACCCCCTCACACCCCCACACCACCCTCACCCCCACCCTCACCCCACCCCCTCACACCTCCACCCCACCCCCACACCACCCCCACACCACCCTCACCCCCACCCTCACCCCACCCCCTCACACCTCCACACCACCCTCACACCACCCTCCCACACCCCCACACCACCCCCACACCACACCCACACCACCCCCCCACACCCCCACACCACCTCCCTCCCCCCCCACACCCCCACACCGCCCCCACACCAACCCAACACCACCCCCACACTGCCTTCACACCCACCACCCTCAGCCGGGGGTACGCCTCCTGTGCCAGGATGAATGTGTCGAGCACACTGCCCATGTATTGGGTGCAGACGTGCATGACATGCATCTGATGGTTACATATCAGCTGCAAGTTCATCGAGTGGAACCCCTTTGGTTTGTGTAGACCAGCCTGTCATCTGCAGGTGCTCGTAGGGCCACATGCAACCCCTCAATCACCCCCTGGACCCAGGGCATCCCGGCGATGTTGGCAAACTCTGCTGCCCGGTAATCTTGGTGGGCTCAGACCACACTGAAATGGATGTATTGTGCCGACTGGCCATATAGGATCCCCATGACTGCACAGATGCATCTGTGCATCGTGCTCTGTGAGATTCTGGATGTTCACACTCAGTGCCTGGAAGGACCCTGTGTCATAAAAGATCAGGGCAACCATCACCTTGACGGCCACCAGATGTGGGTGCCATTCTCCATTGCTCCATTGTTCCAGGCGCGCCATGATCTGGCAAATATGTCACACTGTCCCACGCTTAGCCACAGTCTTCAATGACATGCCGGTCTGGCAGGTCCTCAAATGACAGGCGGTGCCTCGACCCACAAGGCCTCATGTGGTGCCTCCTTTGCACCTCCTCCCCCTTGGCCTGTTGGGCGGCCGGCTGTCAGTCCTTGGCGGCTGTCTCCTGTTCCTCTGGGGCAGGCTCCACTGCTGCAGCTTCCTCTTTCTCCAGCAGCTCCAGCTGCAGAGTACAGTTGCAGTGCATCCCCCAGAGCTGCGGTAACTAGCAGGAAGGCCACCAGGTTGTAGTCCAATATTCATTGTATACAGGGGTTGGAAGGCCGCCATGTTAGCGTGATGCTTACCCTCGTGCCCAACCAGGTCTACCAGGCACACAGTGGCCCTAGTTGGCACTGCAAACTCTGCCCCCACATGCCCATCCTCCCCATCCCCGCACCCCTAGCTCTGTCGATGCCTGGCACTGGTGATCGGAACCTCTGGCCCTTGTTCCAATCCTGTTCTCAGAGGTACCGTCGGCTGGCGATGCCCATGCCAATGGTACACTCCGCAGCCCCCGACCAGCGCCTCCCCTATAGAGGCTCTTGTGGGCACTGCCCTTGGGCGGGCCGCGTGATGCCCTGCCAGCAGGTGGCTCCACCCCCAAGGAGCTTGGGGTGGAGGGTGGGAGTTGGGGTGAGGGCTGGTGGGGTGGGGGCACCCATATAGCCAGTGGCACTCTGCAGAACCATTGGCCAAGATGGGTGGTCAGTGGGGTGCACAGCAAGATGGCTGACTTGCAAGCTGCAGCAATGGCAGTCCATGCCTGCACACCACCCCAGTCCCCTGGGGGGTCACCAGAGCTCCACAGCCCGTCAACCCCCTCCAGGCCCTGGCAGGGCCCCCCCACCATTCAAACCAGCCCAGCCAGTGACAGGACTGGCAGCCAACGGTCACGCCTCTCCGTGCCCAACTCCTCTCTCTCTCTCATCAGCCACAGCAGCTGTTCCTCAAATTTTAAAAGTGCAAGTGAAACTCGACGTCGGGAATTCCACCCAGTGGAGGCGGAGAATTGCGGAGGCCCCCGAGAATATCAGGTCAGGTCCGCTAATGAAATGCAAACGGTGTTTACTGTACATGCGGAGTGGAATGCATTAACGCCGCTGTCAAGGCAACGGAGAATTGCAATTTGATGTGAACCCAACGCCTGCCACAATTTTGCCGTCAGAACCGACTTTCCGCCCAATTGCCTTTCCCGATTTCTGCATCGGTTGACGGAGAATCCTGCCCTTATTTGTCAATCAGGTAATTTCAGACTGGGATCAACTATTTTGTATGATAACTTTTCCCACCCTCCTCTTTCCTTTTGACCAGAATTCACTGGCTGTTCACAGTGGTGGGATTGTCCTGCCGGCAGCGCACAAACTTCCGCGGCCTTCCCAGGGGTGTGGGGTGGCTTCAATGGGAATTCTCATTGTCAGTGGGGCAAGCAGAGAATCCCACCATCAGCAAACGGCACATCGCCTCGTGCTGCCAAAAGTAAGGGTCATTCCTATTTATTTCCTTTCTTCCCCTTTAAAAATTTTAATTGTTATTATTTTGGTCTGTGGACCCATAATCGGGATGTACCTTTGAGTAGCAGACTTCATTGTTGAAACAGCCTGACTGCCAGGACACTGTGGGGGCAATTCTCTGAGCCCCGCGCTGGGTTGGAGAATTGCCTCAACCGCGCCGCGACAACGGCGCGCGATTCTCTGAGGTGCGGAGAATCGGCGCCATTTGCACCGGCGCGTTTGACGCGGCGCTGGCCGCGGGCCGCTGGAATTGGCGGGGCCACCGATTCTCCAGCCCGGATGTGCCGAGCGGGCGCATGGATACAACAGAGTCTCGCCGGCGCTGTTCACCCCTGGTCGCTGCCGGCGGGAACTCTGCGTGAAGGGTCGGGGGGGGGCGGCCTGTGGGGTGGTGCGCGGCTGGCCCCTGAACACCACGCCATGTTGAGTCGGGGCTGGCGCGCTGAAGAAGTCCCCCGCGCATGCGCAGGTTGGCACGACCCAACTTCGCATGTGCGCGTTGGCGCGGCCCAACTGGGCATGCGCAGGTTGGCAAGGCGCCCATTTGGCACCAGGAAAGGAGGCGTGAACCGCTCCAGCGCTGTGCTGGCCCCCTATGGGGGTGCCCGATTCGCACTGTCGTGAAATGCGACGGCGTTCACGACGGCGCAAACGCTATGTTTCCAATTGGAGAGAAGAAACCAGAGTCCTCGGCACCGAGTGGAACTTAGGAACCAGGTTTAGAGGGAGTTAGTTCAATTGGTTAACTGGCAATCAGTGGATTCAATAAGAAGTCTTACAACACCAGCTTAAAGTTCAACAGGTTTGTTTCAAATCACTAGCTTTCGGAGCACTGCTCCTTCCTCGGGTGAATGAAGAGGTGGGTTCCAGAAACATATGTATAGACAAAGTCAAAAATGTAAGACAATACTTTGAATGCAAATCTTTGCAGATAATTAAGTCTTTACAGGTCCAGATGGAGCAACTGGAGAGAGGGATAATCTCAGGTTAAAGAGGTGTGAATTGTCTCAAACCAGGACAGTTGGTAGGATTTTGCAAGCCCAGGACAGATGGTGGGGGATGAATGTAATGCAACATGAATCCAAGGTCCCGGTTGAGGCCGTAATCACGTGTGCAGAATTTGGCTATGCGCATCTGCTTGGCAATTCTGCGTCGTCGCGCGTCCTGAAGACCACCTTGGAGAACGGTTACCCGAAAATCAGAGGCTGAATGCCGTCGACTGCTGAAGTGTTCCCTGGCTGGAAGGGAACATTCCTGCCTGGCGATTGTCGCGCGATGTCTGTTCATCCGTTGTCGCAGCGTCTGCATGGTCTCGCCAATGTACCACGCTTCGGGACATCCTTTCCTGCAGTGTATGAGGTAGACAACGTTGGCCGAGTCGCACAGATATGTACCGCGTACCTGGTGAGTGGTGTTCCCACTTGTAATGGTGGTACCCATGTCGATGATCTGGCACGTCTTGCAGCGATTGCCATGGCTGGGTTGTGTGGTGTTGTGGTCGCTGTTCTGAAGCTACCCAGCTGTGTCCTTGGTTGCGCATGCGCACGGCGACGACCTGCAGCAGTCGCGCAGTACAGCATGGTGCCGGCCGCACGCGGACCAGACCTGCCAGATAGTGCCCCCCTCGACACCTCTGGGCCACCCCCCCACCAGTCCCCCCAGCCCTGCGGAACCCCCCCCCCCCCCGGCCAGCAGCATGGCCCTGTCCAACTGTGTGTCTCTCACTCTCTCTCACTCTCTCTCACTCTCTCTCTCTCTCTCTCTCTCGAATTTATAAAATGGAATAATTTTTCCCTGGATATTGTGGAATTCAGTTACTAAATGAGCTCCATATATTCCTCAACTGCATGAAACGTATTCGAACATGATGGTGAAGAAATGAAAAAAAAATTTAGAAGTGAAGGTGCCTTGTTGTTTATCTTAATGCAGTACCACCAGGTGGATTTTAAAGGGTACAAGACTGAATGAAGTGGGGGCATGGAGATCCCACTTTTAGGGCTGAAAGAGGGGTGGGGTATGGTGAGGAACCGTGCTGGGGTGGGAAGTGGTACCTGGGCAATATTTTGCACCATCTAATTGCTGCTGGCCCAGTCAGAGGGTCTAGCAACTCAGCAGCCTCAGCATCTCCACAATTAACGGTGGCCCAAAGCTCTAGCTCCAAGAAGGCACAGGGACCTCAAAGGAGAGGTGGAGGTCAGCCAGCCAGGCAGTTCCCAGTGATTTGAGCGGGTGGGGGTAGGTCATGTACCAGTGGCATCATTGCGGCGGTGGCAGCCATTTCTGCTGGGGTTGTGGAAACTCCTCCCAGGGTCATGGAATCTCTATCAAGGAGGACACCCATGGAAACCAAGGCCTAACTGGCAATTTCCCATGTAAAGGCTGGGGAGATTCCCCAAAAAATCCATCTGGCCACTTAAGTAGCTCAATTGGTTACCCAGTGGGTGACACACTGCCAAAGTTCCTGCTGTCATCGGCAATATGCCATAATGTAGGCTCTCTCTCAACATCTTCCCCTGCCATATTGCCAGCCCTCCTGCCTCTCAGCCAGTCACCAATGGACCAAGAAAGTCAGCTCAGTGTGCCCAATGCAAGTAAAGATCAGACATTAGTTAGGAGAGTTACACTAGTAGTTTCACCTGAGTTTCCGTCTAGCAGTTTTTATTTTTCGATGGGGGAAGCCACAGGATTGAACTGAGTTCGGCAGTCTTGGTGCTCTGTTACAAGAGGAAAAATGGAGAGCAGCCATTTCAGCAAATTGTTTCTCAGTAATTCCTTTCAAGTTACACAAGGAAAATTTAGACCCTTATTTCCAAAGTTTGCTTCTCATAAAGACGGTGGTTCGGTGCCATCCACTTCTGAAGTATGGCAGGTTCTTTTTCCAATAGATGTGATAAGCAAGTATTGAAATATTTAATTTAACCATAGCTGATGCTCAGCAAATGAATGTTTGAAAACTATGTTCCCTAAATGCAAAGCCAAAGGTGTCATTTCAGGCCCAGCTGTATCCTAAAGGCAAATTTCTGACAATGATTGTCCCGAATTATCACTTTCCAACCAGTTTGGAGACCTGAACTGGGGACTGCTTCTGGTTTGTATTTCAGACTAGATAAAAAGTTTAACGGTTTAACTGTTTACAGCCTTTTCCATTAGCTGATCCTATGAGAACTAGGGGACACAGATTTTAAAGATTTTGGCAAAAGATTCAGGTTGGTGGGTTATGTGAGGACGAACTTCTTTATGCAACGATTGATAATGACCCAGAGTTTTCTGCCTATGAGAGTGGTGGAAGTGGATATGATCAATAATAAGGAAACTGGATGGGCACTTGAAGGAAATAAACTTGCAGTGCAATGGGGGATAGAGCAAATGATTAGGGTTTATGGGATTACAGAACAGACAATGGCAAGGACTTGACGGCCTCTGTTTGTCAGATTTCTGCGGAGTGGAGCTGATTCCAGACATTTTAAAAACTGTTGAGCAGGATCTGGCTGTGGAAGTCCTGCCCACCATTTCCAATTCCCCTGCTTAGTTCAAACATACCCTATTTTCATTGTTCAAAGGGCCTCAACCCACAATGTGGGGAACAGGATTTTAATGAGGAGGCGTAAATGTTCATGAATAGCTTCTAAGGCCTGTTTTAGAGTCATGATCTGAAGTGTTTTAAATCTACAGCCAACTCAAAATAAACAAAACAGACGGCAGCTTTCAGTTAGATTATAAAAGCAAACACCTCCTGCTGGAGTGCGTTGATTAACAAACAATCTGGTGTTGCTTTGGAAAAAAACATTAGCCACCTGTTCTTGCAGTTTCAATGGATTTCATTGTTGACATTTCCCAAGGGTTGTTATTACAGCTCACCTTATTGCGAATGCCTGGCTGGATTTCAAAAGCTCTAAAATTACTTATCTCATCAGGGGTCTAGTTTACAGTTTGGCAGTTTAAAGGGTGATTAAATGATTAGCTATCTTTGATATGGTGAGTGAATATAAGTTGTTTTTGTAACAAACTGACCACTTGGGGGATTAAAAATTTTTGAATGTGTTTCAGAAAAGGGGATTTTTCAGTTTCAAGTGTGTACATGTCAGAGATCACTTCGATTTTTTGAAGCTTAACCTTTTTTCCATCTCCACGTGGCTTGTAAGATCTGTCCATAGATAGTGGATGAATGACTATGGAGTGGAAATGCAGATCATGAAAGGTCACGGATGTCTCATGGGGCATACGAGGGGATATGGGACTATGAGGGATCATGGAGGTGCTCTGGGGGTTATCGCGGCCATAGAAGTGATATGGGGGACATGGAGTAGTAAGGGGTGAGGGATAGAGAGCCTCACAGCTTTTTATACAACTGGATTGAATCTCAGAGAACTGAAGCGAGACTTCTAAGGAGCCTGTTTGGCATTCAGCCTCCTCCGTGGCCACCTCTGAACTGTCACTGGAGGTGACTGGCCCAAAGCCATTTTGCCCACCTCTCCACTGCTTCAAACTCCCTGGAACAGAACATATGCTGGGTGGGGGTCCTTTTACTGAAGATGAGTCTGCCAAGTTGGGAAATTTCTCCTGCCTCGATGGTGAAATCCCACCCTGTGACTACCACCTCTCTAAGTTCACAATTACCAATATTGAATGTGGAGAACTGTTCTTGTTTTAATGTGCTAGCTGCAGGTGTGTAGACTGCTTTGCAAATATTGTAAAGTATTGACTGAATGTGTCAATGATACCCTGTTAGTAGAACATTAATAACTACAGTAAGCTTTTCCAGATTTGGAGGCCTGTAATTCTTTCTGTGTCTGATATAAACTGGACAATTGAACATTTGGAGCATGGTGTCAAAACATTTTCATGAACACATTATAGTGGAAGTGTGTCACTGTCGCGCTGAGAATGGGGCAAACGGGAAAGTGGACGTGTTAAGTCACTGAACTTACCCAATGGTGACGATAGGTGTCAAACTGAATGATTCCTGGGAAATGTACTGGTTCTTGTTCTTTGCTCCAAATCGAAAGACCGCGTTATTGGTTGGATAACCAAAATTACAATTTGGAACCAAGTTACCAGAAAAATGGTAACCAGGCCCTGCAAAGAGATTAAAAACAAATGTTGACAAATTTCAAACGATAATCCATAAAATGCTATTAGACAAAACGCTAGTTGTAAATTTGATTCATTTTCAACGCATTTTTAAACATTTATGAATATACTGATCTGATTATGTAACTTTTGGTGATTTCATAAACAGAAAATGTACATGTGTCTATGGTTATCGATGCTGTCATGAAGAAAGAACTTGTATTTATCTATCACATTTCATGACCTCAGAATATCCCAAAGAGCTTCACAGCCAATGAAGCAGAGTCACTGTATAAGTGTGGCAGCCAATTTATGCTCAGCAAGACTCCACAAAGAGCAATACGATAACAACCAGATAATCTGCTGGAAGTATATAAAATCCAACTATAATTTACATGATGAGTCAAAATCTGGAATTATTCATGGTATAATGTAGAACCAATGCATCCTGATAGTCTGTGTCTATATGTTCCAGTACTGGTATTGTAATGTCCCTAAAATTGGCTTTGCACTGTATGTGCTATTTGCCTGATGGAACCTACTTGTGTTTATTATCAGAGATTTATTGCCTTTATCCAATGAAAATGTTGTATGTTCAATTACCATTATTACCCTTCATAAGCCTTTAATTGAACGAAACAGAATCACATTAACAGAATGGTTACTGCACAGAAGGAGGCCACTTGGCCAATCTTGTCTGCGCTACCCCTCTGAAAGAACAATTTACCTTGTGCCGCACCCTGGCCCTCCCCATGTGCCCCTCCACATTCTACCTTTTCAGATAATAATTCTCTCATAAGTTCTTCAATTGGCCCTGCCTCCATCACACCACTCTCAAGCAATGCCTCCCAGATTCCAAACACTTGCTGCATGAAACATTTTTCCTCATGTCCCGCAAACAGAGCAGTCCCATCGAGGATTTCCAGGGGACGTGAGGTGGATTCCCCAGGGACTAGCTGCCGTCCCGACGGGTCTCAGGTCTCTGAACAGGACGGTCCCATCAATGTTGGAGATGCAGGCACAGAGCCAGGTACTACAGGACAGAGTGTCAGTAACCATCCAGTGCCTGCAGGCGTCCAACTGCCTTCACGGGCAGGAAGCGGTGTCAACATTACGTGCCACCGAAGGCAACACCACATAGGTGGTGCCCGAGGTGGAGACCTTGGGTGCCAAGGCATCGGTCATGGGTCAAGATGTTCAAGGGCTGGGCACTCCCTGCGGGCAGTGGCCGAGGCCCAGGACAAGGCCGCCCTGTCACAGGCAGCCATGTACCAGACAACATGGTCATTGCAGCAGCGCTCCAGAGCTTGACCCACTCACAACAGGTCATAGCTGCGGGCATCAAGGACATTGGCCTGGCGCAGAGGGACATGTCTCAGTCCCTGAGTGACGTGGCACAGTCCCAGTGCTCCATGGCCGTGAGAATGGAGACCCTAGTCGAGACGAGAGCGTGCTTCCTGGACTGGCAGTGCCATGTGATGGAAGAGCCCTCAGAGCTCACTCTAGCTGCGCTCCAGTCCCAAGGAGTAGCCCAGGGGCCATCGGGCACCACAAGGGAGGAGGAGGTGGCGGGGCCTGTGCTGGTGACTCCCGCAGGGGATGTGCCGGAGCACCACAGCATCTCTGAATCCCCTCTACCTATCCCTGGCGCATCATATGGGCAGCAGGCAGAACAGGGTGGCACAACCAGTCGCTTCAGAGGATGGCTGCCAAAAGGTACACAGGTTGCAGGGTGGAGTTACGTAACGGGCCACCTCCACTTCTGATGTACCGTCTAGGGGACTCACTGGAAGGAGAATTCGGACATGTAAGATCAGAAAGCTAGACACCAGTTAAGTTGGCATGGGTAATTCACATAGGTTAGTGATAGGGGCAAGGGGGGGAGGCCAGTGCTGTGGGGCTCAGGTGTTGGAGGTGCACGCAGGCCAGGACCCCCTGGGCAGTCAGAGGTCACCCCCGGGGTTTCCCTTAGAGGCGGCAGGGGAGGGGACCAGATATGTGGGGGCCCGATGAGTGACACACCACCGCACACCGCCCGTGTACCCAAACCCGCCCCACCACCAGAACCCGTTCCCCCCCCCGTACCCCGATTTGCCTTCCTCCCCCTGCCTCCCCCCTTCTGCCTCCTCCTCCATCCCAGGGGTTCAGTGGGACTGTGAGATGGATTAGCTAGCATGCATGTAGGGGTCACCTGGGGCCGACGGTGGAAAGTGCTGCCTTGGACTGGAGTCAGACCTCATCAAACAATGCGGAGAACCAGAGCTCATTGTTGATTGAGTCGTCATCATCCTCCATCCCATGGACCAGCCCCAATGATACTGCCAATCTGAGGCCAACACCCTGTAGTGAAGCAGGTGGGAAGCATGGAAGAGGGGTGCAGATGGGGTGGGGGGGGGCATGTAGGTGGGGGTTGGACTGGATTATCTCTGCCAGTGGCCAGATCCCCGAGTGGGTGAGGCGATCAGATTGTCCCATGGGTGGCAGCTGGCCGGTGGCTTACTACCCCCCCCAACCTTGCGCCAACCCTGCTGGCGGGGTATCACACCGTGCGGTTTCCTGTTGCTGCCTGGGCCCCATGTCCTACCGATGGCCTACAGACCCTCCTCTGCATGCTCCTCATCGAACAAGGCCTGGTATTCATCCTCCTCCAGCATGTCTCCTCCCTGCTGAGTGACACTGTGGAGGATGCAGCAGACCCTTCTATGGCTATACTGGAGGGCCCCACCAGAGGGGTCAAGGCACCTGAACTGCAGCTTCAGCATGCCAATGTGCCACTCAATCACACACCTGGTCGCAGGATGGGCATCATTATAGCAGTTTCCTGCATTAGTCTGTGACCTCCGAATAGATGTCATCAACCATGACCACAGCGAATAATCCCTGTTGCCCAGGAGTCAAATCCTCACCCGGGGGTTGTGCCTGTAATGTGTCGGGCACCATCAAGTGCACCAGGATGAAGGCATCATGCATACTGCCCGGGTATCGGGTGCAGCGTGCATGATGTGCATGACGGCCACACACCAACTGCACGTTCAGCGAGTGGAACCCCTCATGCGACGGTGTTCGTAGGGGGAACCTGCATCCCGTCGATTACCCCTGTCGGCATAGGTACTGGTGGCTGGCATCATCCATACCAGTGGTACGATCTGCGGCCTCTGTCCTGTGCCCTCTTGTGGGGTTACTATGGAACCCCTCTTGGGTGAGCTGTGTGATACCCCGCCAGCAGGGTTGGCGGCAGGTTGTGGGGGGGGGAGTAAGCCACCAGCAGGTGTCATGCTTGGTGGCATACATGCTGGCAGGGCCATGGGTGGGGTTTGCCCAGGGAAGTGGGCATCTGTTGGAAGTGTAGCTGTGTTGTGCTGTGGGTCCTTTATGTGGTGCACCAGCCAGTGGCACAACTGACAGCCCACTGTTACGCCGTTGGTAATTTGGCTTGCCTCCTCTCCCATATCGGCCATAGGGCCTGTTTTCCAATTTTAAACACCACAAGTGAACCTCGCCGTCGTCTCTGCCGGGGGGGGCGGAGCATTGCAGGAGGCTGGAGAATATCGGGTCGGGCCCGTTAATGAAATACTCATGGTCGTTCTGTACAATTTACATGCCCATGCTGCTATCGAGACACGGAACATGGCATTCTGCTGGCCGCCCAGAGGCAACCTAGATTTTCGGCTGACTCACGATTCTCCGCCTGATCGTGATTCGCAATGACATCTTCACTGGACGGAGAATCCCGCTCGTATTAACCACTACTCTCTGTTCCTATTACTCAACCAATTTTGTGTCCATGTGGCACCATAACTTTTATTCCATACATTACAACTTTGCTCCTAAGTCTGTTGTACGGTATTTATCAAATGCTATTTGGAAGTCAGTGTTCACAATCAACAGCATTACCCTCATCAGCTCTCTCAGTAACCTTGTCAATAAAACTCCAGCATGTTAGTTGGTCACAATTAACTGCCTCAACGACTACCGACCGGTGGCCCTGACGTCTGTTATCATGAAATGCTTTGAGCGGCTCGTCATGAGATGGATCACTGCCAGCCTCCCAGACGGTCTCGATCCATTGCAGTTTGCCTATCACCACAACTCGTCCACAGCAGATGCTATCTCCCTGGCTCTACAATCAACACTCGAACACCTAAGTAAGACTGCTGTTTATAGACTACAGCTCCGCCTTTAACACCATTATCCCGTCAAGACTAATAACCAAACTCCGCAATCTTGGACTTAACCCCTCCCTTTTCTAGCTGGACTTCCTCACCAACAGACCACAATCTGTCAGGATAGGCAACATCACCTCCTCCACAATAGTCCTCAACACCGGAGCCCCACAAGGATGTGTGCTCAGTCCTCTACTGTACTCCCTATACACGACTGTGTGGCTAGATTTAACTCCAACTCAATCTGTAAGTTTGCGGACGATACGACTGTGGTGGGCCATATCTCAAACAACGACGAATCAGACTACAGGAAGGAGGTAAATCACTTGGTTGCATGGTGTACCGAAAACAACCTCTCTCTAAATGTTGGAAAGACCAAGCAACTGATCATCGACTTCAGGAAGTGACAGAGCATGACACACACTCCCATCTGCATCAATGGCTCCAAAGTGGAGATGGTCGATAGCTTTAAGTTCCTGGGGGTCACCATCACCAACAGTCTGGTCTGGTCCACTCACGTTGATGCAACAGTCAAGAAAGCCCAACAATGTTTCTACTTCCTATGGAAGCTAAAGAAATTTGGCATGTCTGCATCGACTCTCACAAACTTATACAGATGTGCGATAGAGAGCGTCCTATCCGGCTGCATCACAGCCTAGTATGGCAACTGCTCGGTCCAAGATCACAAGAAACTACAGAGTGTGGTGAACTCAACCCCACTCATCACACAAGCTTGCCACCCCCACATTGACTCTGTATACACCCCACGCTGCCTCAGGAAGGTAGACAGCATTATCAGAGACCCCTCCCACCCACTCTGTCTTCTTCCAGACCCTTCCATCAGGCAGAAGGTACAGAAGTCTGAAGACTCGCACATCCAGACATAGGAACAGCTTCTTCCCCACAGCTATAAGACTCTTCAACGACTCCCCCTCGGACTGACCTGTTCCCTGTAAGAACACTATTCACAACTCCCTTTGCTGCTCTTGCTCATGTATTTGGTTTGTTTGGCACGATAACCAATCACCGTTTGTCGATGTACCATTTATCAATGCTCTGTTGATTATTCTTTTGTCTACTATGTACGTACTGTGTACATGCCCTCGGCCGCAGAAAAATACTTTTCACTGTACTTCGGTACATAGTGACAATAAGTCAAATCAAATCAAATTAAAATTTGCCCTTAACAAATCCATGCGGACTTCCCTTAATTAACCTGCATTCACCCAAATAAATACTAATTTTGTCCTGAATTATTGTTTCTAGAAGCCTCCCCACCACTAAAGTTAAACTGACTGGCCTGAGACTTATATTTACATCCTTATTTTGAACATTTGCTTTTTGTGATTGTATAAACCGTGTCTGATCAATTCCAATTAGCTAGGATAGATCTTTAAAGTACAATTGGAAGTAAATTTTCCTTAAGGCACCACTTCAAGCCTCTTATTTTGCCAAGACAAACTCATCTGATGATTTCTGTATACTTTATTTCCTCTTGTTAGAAGAAGACATTTTCCAAAGTTCATCATAAAATGCATATGAAAGAGGAGAGTTTAGTGGAGTATTTTTATCAATGCACAACCTCACATCTTAGTTGTATGAAGGTAGATAGCAATCTAGATAATCCAAAGATGTGCAGGTTAGATAGATTGGCCATGCCAACTTGCCCTTAGTGTTTAAAAAGGTTAGGTGGGGTTACTGGGTTATGGGGATAGGGTAAAGGTGTGGGCTTAGTGCTCTTTCCAAGGATCGGTGTAGGCTCGATGGACCAAATGGCCTCCTTCTGCACTGTAAATTCTATGAATAAAAGGTACTACTTTTTGTACCAGATTGATTTTACTACCACTGGAATTCCTCATTTTCTGTAGCAATAATGGAGCTGTCTAACAGCGCCAGGGTCCCGGGTTCAATTCTGGCCTCGGCCGACTGTCTGTGTGGAGTTTGCATATTTTTCCGCATCTGTGTGGGTTTCCTCCGGGTGTTCCAATTTCCTCCCATAGTCCAAATGTGTGCAGGTTAGTTGGCCTGGCCATGATAAATTACCCCTTTAGTGTCCAGGGATGTGCAGATTAGTTCAAGGGGTTATTGGGATAGCGGGCAGGGAAGGAGTGCTCTATCAGAGGGTTGGTGCAGATTCGATGGGCCATTCTAAGATAGGGATTCTAAGATTCTATGAAAAGAAACTACTGTTTCGATTTACTTTGCAGACAACTTTGGCCTGGTTCCTCAAATGGTCCAAAGGCCCATTCAGGTGGTGGAGTTGCTCTAAGACACACAAAGCCCATTCCCAGTATGTAGGAGGGAGAAAAGGGAAGGGGACCCTGCTCTGTTAAGTCTATCTGGGCTGCTAGTAACTCGGAAAGGTTTCTGCAAAAATCAGATTTAGGGCTGGTGAGCACAATATGTGGCCATGACTCGTGCAACCAATTTCAGTTTGGTCGGCAACTTCAAGCCACTATGACTTACAGAATGGAACATAATTTCTGCGAATCACATGCAATGTAAAGTTCTTCCAGTCAATTTTTTAAAAAGGCAATTTTTCTTTTTCCTAAAATCAAATTGACAGGAAGAATTTCACCCACAAGTTCATTTGTCAGACTTGTAACTGGAAAGCCCTGTTTCATTAAATATAAGCCTTTAGGGCAACACGGTGGCCTAGTGGTTAGCACAACCGCCTCACGGCGCTGAGGTCCCAGGTTCGATCCCGGCTCTGGGTCACTGTCCGTGTGGAGTTTGCACATTCTCCCCGTGTCTGCGTGGGTTTCGCCCCCACAACCCAAAAATGTGCACATTAGGGGGATTGGCCACGCTAAATTGCCCCTTAATTGGAAAAAATAATTGGGTAATCTAAATTTAAAAAAAAAATATAAGCCTTTAATCTTGAATATTCTTCAAGTCCTGCTGGGTTTTTCCTGACCTTACACCAAAGTTTAAGACAGCAATCGAATGAGACCACACAAAAAAATCTACTCCAAAGTTTTTAGCGAAAGCTACTTGTCACAAAATGATCAGAAACTTCACAGAGCATACCAGTCAGTGGAAGCAACGATGAATTCCCAGTGATGGCAGGTTTAGCCACTCCACCATTGGTTGGGATATGAGTCAAAGCAGGGTATTTCCAGCCAAAGGCAGAAGGGAAAGTGCCAGCGGACGCAAACGTTCCAGAATTAAAATTGTTGCCGTCTGTTTTGGTAGAGCATCCAAAGAGGAAAGGAAAGAACTGAACTGGTTTGCTGGAGAATGCCGTTGTTGTCATGTCTGACTTGGTTGATGCATGGACATAATGCATAGGTCGTACTGCAGAATTGCTTGCCGCGTAGATAGGAGGCGGGTCAAAAACACACGGTAAAGAAATGGAGGCCATTGATTCTTGGATTCTGCAAACTTTCTTTGCTGCAGGTTCATCTGCACATAGATGGGAAAATTCATATTATTTGAGGAAATGTATCATATGCACACAGAAGATTATTATTTTCAGCGTCCGGGTTCAGCGGCAGTTTCATCGGGTTTGTCAAAAACTACAAAATAAGAGAGGGTGGTGAAGTTGTAATCTTAAATTCAAATTATTTCACAATGTTACCACAGCTCCAATCTGATCAGTCAATTATTGCACAAGTCATTTTCTCTTCTGGGAGCTGGTATCAAAAAATTATTTAATCAAGAGATTTTGATTTGATTTCCAACTGGTCCACGTCCTTCTTTACAAAGATGTCAATTTTTTTTTGAATCAATTAGCTGACACCAAATTTATATACACAAAAGGAACTTACTTTAGAAAGAACCTCAGAGATTTGAACACTTAAAGAAATGAATGGAAATTATTGACAAGCACTCTAATTGCATAATGTAGTCTACTGGATAATCTACTGGACCTCTACTTGTATAACCTGCAATATAAAACACACACTTCTGGGGCGAAATTCTCCGACCCCCAGCAGGGTTGGAGAATCGCCTGGGGCCGCCGAAAATCCCGCCCCTGCCGTGGAAGAGATTCGGGGGCGGGAATCACGCCACTCCGATCAGCGAGGCCCCTGCGGCGATTCTCCGGCCCGGATGGGTCGAAGTCCCGCTGCTGGGAGGCCTCTCCCGCCGCCGAGGTTTGAACCACCTCTGGTAGTGGCGGGATCGGCGCCGTGACCAGGCCCCCGGGGTCCAGGGGGGCGCGCGGGGCGATCGGACCCCGGAGGGTGCCCCCACGGTGGCCAGGCCCGCGATCGGGGCCCCCCGCTCAGACTCCGGGCTAGTGCCCTGGGTGCACTCTTTCTCCTCCACCGCCGCCACTGCCTCCGCCATTGCGGAAGTGGAAGAGAAACCCACATTGTGCATGCGCTGGTTATGACGTCAGCGGCAGCTGGCCGGCGAAAGCCTTTCGGCCAGCCCCGCTGCCGGGCGGCAGGCCTGAAAGGCCGCTGGCGCCGGTTTTTTGCGCCAGTCTTCTGGTGCCAACCGCTCCGGCGCGGGGCTAGCCCCCAAAGGCGCGGAGAATTCCCCACCTTTGGGGAGGCCCGACCCCGGAGTGGTTGGCGCCACTCCGCTACGCCGGGACCCCCCGTCACGCCGGGTAGGGGTGAATCCCGCCCCTGGTCTGAAATAAAAGCAGAAAATACTGGATAAACTATTCTGATATGGCTGCATCTGTGGAGCTAACAGCCAAGATTCTCCGATCTGAGTTCGCCCGCCACTACTGCCAGTGAGAACGGAGAATTTGGCGCTCAGCAAAAACTTAATTCACTGCAGAGAATCCTGCCGGCATGAATGAACAGAGAATTCCTGCAAACATTTCGAGTCCAAACAGCCCTTCGGCAGAAACCTATGCCCTGTTTCTGATCTGTTTTAATTCAATCTGTCGCATGTGAACATAGGAATTAGAAGCTGGAGTAGGTAATTCAGCCCTTCGAGCCTGCTCCGCCATTCAATCAGATTATGGCTGATCTCTTCCTGGTCTTAAATCCACCTCCCTACCTGTTCCCCATATCCCTTTAACCATTTGTTTTATCAAAAATATATCTATCTTCCTCTTGAAACCATTTAATGATTCGGCTTCACCGCACTATGAGGCAGCGAGTTCCACAAATTCCCTGCCCTCTGCGAGTAGTGGTGTCTCCTCATCTCAGTTTTAAATCTACTTCCTCTCAACCTATATCTGTGACCACTCGTTCTAGATTGCCCCAGAAGGGGGAACATTTGGTCTATGTTTATTTTATCAATCCCTTTTAGTATTTTATACACCTCGATCAGATTCCCTCTCATCTTTCTAAATTCCAGCGAGTATAAACCCAAACTATTTAATCTCTCCTCTTCCATCAATCCTTTCATCCCCGGAATCAATCTGGTGAACCCCTTCTGAACTGCCTCCAATGCCACTACATCCTTCCTCAAATAAGGAGACCAAAACTGGACACAATACTCCAGATGTGGTCTCACCAGCATCCTTATACAATTGCAAAAACACTTCTCTACTTTTATACTCCAGTCCTTTTGCAATAAACGCTAACATTCCATTTACTTTTCTTATTACATTTGTACCTGCATACAGACTTTCTGCGATTCATGAACAAAGATCCCTCTGTCCAGACACATCTTGAATCTGCTTTCCATTTAGATAATAATTTGCCTGACTAATTTTTCCGCCATGGATAACCTTACACTTATCCACATTAAATTCCATCTGCCAAATTTTGGCCCAATCTCCTAGCCTATCTATAACCGTCCAAAATATCTGAATCTCCTCTTCGCTGCCTGCTTTCCCACTATTTTAGTATCATCCACAAATTTTGGTATGTTACACTGTGAAGAAACTTTAATTTCCACTTCCATTTTATTCCTGAAAATTTTCTTCTGCTAGCATTGACTCCTCACTATAATATAGCACAGATGCTCTCCAACAAATCCCTCAATTAACTATTGGTCTCTGCGAGACAAGTCAGTGAGTGCCAGGGCGGCACGGTGGCACAATGGTTAGCACTGCTGCCTCATGGCATCGAGGACCTGAGTTCGATCCCGGCCCTGGGCCACTGTCCGTATGGAGTTTACACATTCTCCCCGTGTCTGGGTGGGTCTCACCCCCACAACCCAAAAGATGTGCAGGGTAGGTGGATTGGCCACGCTAAATTGCCCCTTAATTGGAAAGAAAATAATTGGGTACTCTCAAAGGCAGTGAGTGCCAGCAGGATATCTATGGATCCTAAGTTACCACAGTGGAAGGCGACTAACAAAAGCTCAATGGAATTATTGAGAGGTAATGCATCAGAACAGTGAGAGAATTTAATTCCTGGATCTATTCTCACTCTGTGCTTCCAAGTTTAATTTGGGGCTTGAGCCATAGTCGAGGTGAATGTCACAGCTAGTTAAAGTGTAGTATCAGTATTCTTTGTATACCCATTGATGTTATAATTGGTTGGGAAGATCCCAGAATGGAATTTTGGCTCAAAAGCCTGGAACTTTTACTTTTTTCAATAAAACATACATCACCAGAGTCACAGGACTGCTCATTAGTTTTAAAAAGGGAAAAACATTTACTAAAAGTGATAAAATTGGATTATGATACAATACTCCTTTACTCCTCATTTGGCTTAAGAAATACACACAGATTTTAGGATTAACATGAATTACAAAGTACAATGGTCTCTAACACAAAGTCCCTTTTAAGCACACAAGATGACTGTGGTCAAATACACACACACACACACACTCCGCTCTGAACCCAAGTTAGGCAGACTTTAAATGCATCAAGAAGCCCCTCAAGGTCCTTCCAGCAGCCTGCCAGCTCCTGGACTATAACGGTAATGCCATCACGGCACTTGGGACCTACCATCTAATCGTCTCCAACCGGAGCACCCATGCACGGCTAAGGTTTGAAATTGTTAAGCTGGACAGGGAATCCCTACTGGGCTCGCATGCCTGCAAAAAGTTAAACCTGGTGTAGCGGGTTTATTCAACAACATCCTCCAACGTGGATCTTCAAGCTGGCATTGACGACATCCTCGCTCAGTACCCAGATGTGTTTGACGGGATGGGCACTTTGCCGTATCAGTACAAGATCCTACTGCGACCTGATGCCAAGCCAGTGGTCCGTGCACCATGCCGGGTCCCGGCTTCGCTGAAGGAGCACCTGAAGGAGCAGCTCAAGTAGCTGCAGCAGAAGGAGATCATTTCCAGGGTAACCGAACCGACTGACTGGGTCAGCTCGATGGTGATGGTTAAAAACCCCTCTGGAGACCTGCGCATCTGCATTGATCCCAAGGATCTCAATCAGAATGTAATGCGGGAACACTACCTCATCCCAAAGCGGGAGGAACGGTTTTTCATGAAGTTAGATGCGTCACATGGATTTTGTCAAATCCAGCTGGATGAATCCAGTAGAAGGCTCTGCACCTTCAACACACCATTTGGCGGATACTGCTATAACCGTATGCCGTTTGGCATCGTCTCGGCATCGGAGATATTTCATCGCATCATGGAGCAGATGATGGAGGGCATCGAAGGGGTTCGTCATCATATGGTCCACGACCCCTGAGGAGCATGGTTCCCACCTCCAGCAGGTATTCCGCCGTGTCCACGCCAATGGCCTAAAGCTGAACAGGGCCAAATGTTGCCTTGGCATGATGACACTCAAGTTCCTAGGAGACCAGATCTCTCAGCAGGGCGTGTGCCCCGACACAGACAAGGTCAAGGCCATCGCAGCCATGAAGGTCCCGGAAGACAAGAAGGCTGTGTTGCGCTTCCGCATGGTCAATTTTCTGGGCAAATTCATCCCAAACATGACCTCACACACCACGACGGCCTTACGAAACCTAGTGAAGAAGTCCACTGCCTTTGAGTGGAAGGCGGCCCATCAGGCAGAGTGGTTGGAGCTGAAAGCCAAGCTCACCACTGCACCTGTATTGTCATTTTTCGATCCAGACAGGGAAACAAAAATCTCGACAGATGCGAGCCAGGATGGCATCGGTGCAGTCCTGCTGCAACATGATGACCGGTTGCCTACGCATCAAGGGCAATGACGCCCACTGAACAAAGATATGCACAAATCGAGAAGGAATGCCTGGGCCTTCTCACTGGCATTCTCAAGTTTCACGACTATGTCTCCGGCCTGCCGACATTCACAGTCGAGACGGATCACAGGCCCCTGGTCCACATTATCCACAAGGACCTTAATGACATGATGCCTCTGTTGCAGCGCATCCTCCTCAAACTCAGAAGGTATGACTGACCTGATCTGCACGCCTGGCAAGGAGCTCATCATTGCTGATATACTGTCCCGCTCCATCGCCATGCCTAGTGAACCACCGAACGTCATCCAGCAAATTGAGTCACAGGTTGACCCACAGGTGCAGCTGTGTGCTAGCACCCTCCCGGCATCTGATGAGAAGGTGATTCGTATCTGTGAGGAGACAGCCAAAGACTCCCTCTTGCAGCGTGTTATGCAATACCTAGCCAATGGCTGGCCAAAAGGGCAGTGCCCTCAATTTTTCAATGTAAAGGATGACCTTACAGTGGTTGATGGTATCCTCCTCAAATTGGACTGGTTTGTAATTCCACACAGTTTCCAGAGATTGGTGCTCCGTCAAATCCATGAGGGCCACCTGGGTGTGGAAAAGTGCAGATGCAGAGCCAGGTAGGCTATCTACTGGCCCGGGATCAGCCAGGACATCGCGAACATGGTCCTTAACTTTGCGACCTGTCAACGCTTCCAGCCAACGCAGAGTAAGGAGACGCTCCAGCAGCATGAAATCGAAACCTCTCCGTGGTCCAAGGCTGGCATTGACCTCTTTCATGCAAATGGTCATGATTATGTGTTAATCATTGATTACTTTTCCAATTACCCTGAAGTCGTGAAGCTCTCAGACCTCACATCTCGGACCCTGTCATCAAGGCCTGTAAGGAGACGTTCTCCAGGCATGGTATCCCACTCACTGACAATGGCCCGTGCTTCTGCACCATGAATGGTCTTTGTTTGCCCAGTCACATCAGTTCAAACACGGTCACTTCCAGCCCACACGATTCACAATCAAATGGAAAAGTTGAGAAAGGGGTGCACATAGTGAAGCAGCTCATCCGCAAGGCCGCGGATTCTGCATCTGACATTCACATTGCGCTGCTTGTGTACAGGGCGACCCCACTGTCCACTGGCATGTCGCCGGCTCATCTCCTGATCAACAGGGACCTGCAAATGACACTTCCAGGCATACACTTGCCCAACCCGGATCACCTCCTGGTGCTGCAGAAGGTGCAGCAACTCCAAGACCGGCAAAAACAGGGCTATGATGCTCATGCCACCGATTTGCCCGTGTTATCCCCGTCAGACACTGTTCAAGATCCCTGATGGAGGCTGGTCAGCTCCAGCTGTCATTGTTTGACAGCCTGCCCCCCGTTCGTATGTTGTACGTATGGCTGATGGTTCTGTTGTGCGACGAAACAGACGGGCGCTACACAAAGCTGCCTGCCCGCAACCGCTTTCTTCTCCAATTCCTTCTGTTGTTTTGCCACCACCTGATACCTCGACTCATGAGGCCACCAGTCAGGCTTCAATCCCGCCCATCAAGGTGCTGGCGTCCCCACCACCACCTCTCCTGGTCGACCAGGATCAGACGCAAGCCACAGAGACTGGACTTATGAATATTTGTTCTGTTTGCTATGTTGTGTTCTCGCATTAGACAGCTGTTTTCACATGTACAGATGTTCACATCCACTGCATGTATATATGTTAATATTGGCCTATTCTTGTAAATACATTCACATATGTCATCCAAACATTACAAAAAGGGGAGATGTCATGATATGCAGGCACACACACAACACACACACATAATGATATACAGACAAGCAGATAGTGGACACAGAGAACAGGATATGACCAATAAGCAGGCAGGACACTGAGGGGTGGGATCTGACTATAAAAGACACGAGGCACTCACACTCCGACTCTTTCCACTGATGAACATCTAGAGAGTCAGTCAAGGGTGTTGTTACAATCTCACACCTCCACCACGTGGCTAATAGCTAGTCTGGTTCAGTCAGACAGAACCACACTTAAGTTAACAGAGAGTCGAACTCATAGAGAACTGTGCTAACTGTGCTATTAGTTCAATAAACCTGATTGAACTAACTTCAAGGTCTGGAGTATCTTTCTGATCCAAGCTGCATCCAGTTGCAGCCAGTGTTTGACCAGTGTACCTAACACGACACTGACATTGTGCTCCAGGCTTTCCACTGTAGTTGCCACCCTAGCAGTGTTGGTCTCGGTGCCATACATTGCTGGCACCATCTCCTGTGCCCTTAACCTCTGGAACTCCTCCAGTCGGATATGGTCCCACTGGCGTTTTGCTGACATTTTCCTCTAAATCTCACAGCCACACTGCATCAGCTCCAGGATAGCCTGGTCCAGGCTCAGTATCAGGCTGGGACTCGGCTGCATCCTGGGTTCTAGCAGACCTCCGACTGCTGTCTCCCCTGGACATTCCTTCCTCCACCTGATGTGCATCAGCAACTGTGTGGTGTTCATCAGATCGTGCCCCAGATCTGCGGGATCGGTTTAAATGCTGATCCTCCTCATTCGTGAGGAGCTGCCAGGCACGGTCCCGGTGAATCAGCTGGTGGAACAGTCAGTTAGGGTGCAAAGCCTGTGGGGCATCATTAAGTGCCCTAATTAACATTAGATACCAGTGACGGCATCGGCGGTTCAGCCGTCAGGAAACACCCGGCAAATCCCCCTCGCTAATGAATTCAGTTAGATCAAGCCCGGTACATTATTTCTAATGTTTACCAATGCAAATATAAGTCCCTTAAAACTATGTTTGTTTTACTTTTTTTTAAAATAATTTTTATTCAAATTTTTCAACTACAAATTTTCTCCCAACAATAAAATAAACAGAGTATAAAAATAAACCGAAAGAACACCCCCCCCCCCCCATACGAAAATGAAAACCGCTTATTGTCACGAGTAGGCTTCAATGAAGTTACTGTGAAAAGCCCCTAGTCGCCACATTCCGGCGCCTGTCCGGGGAGGCTGGTACGGGAATCGAACCGTGCTGCTGGCCTGCTTGGTTTGCTTTAAAAGCCAGCGATTTAGCCCAATGAGCTAAACCAGCCCCTAAAAGCAATACAAAGCAATAAATTAATAACAATACAAAAAAACAAGTAAGTAGCAGACAAACTCGCAAAAACAAACCCCCTTAACAGGTCCCTAATCCACCCACCCCTTCCCCCCCCATCCCCCCCCCCCCCCCCCCCCCCCCCCCAACCACCACCACCACCACCCCGGGTTGCTGCTGAGATTGACCACCCTCTAACACTCCGCCAGAAAATCGAGAAAGGGCTGCCACCGCCGGAAGAACCCTTGACCGACCCCCTCAGGGCAAACTTGACCCTCTCCAGTTTGATGATGTCGTTAATCCAGGATTCCGGGCTCGGGGGCTTCGTGTCCCTCCACTGTAAAAGAATCCTACGCCGGGCTACTAGAGACGCAAAGGCCAGGATACCGGCCTCTCCCGCCTCCTGCACCTCGGGAGCACTGTCATCTTAACTGACTGGACCCTGCCCGCCAAAGAGAGTGGCAACGCGTCCCACCTCCTGAACACATCCTCCATCTGTTCCACCAACCTCGAAAAGTTTAGCCTATGCAGGGCCCCCCAGCTCCTAGCTATCTGGACCCCAAGATATCTAAAGTTCCTCACCGCCCTCTTCAACGGAGCTCTCCTATCTCCCTCTCCTGGTCCCCCGGGTGCAGCACGAG
This sequence comes from Scyliorhinus canicula, assembly GCF_902713615.1. Classification (NCBI taxonomy): domain Eukaryota; kingdom Metazoa; phylum Chordata; class Chondrichthyes; order Carcharhiniformes; family Scyliorhinidae; genus Scyliorhinus; species Scyliorhinus canicula. The sequence continues at coordinate 151,697,450 of NC_052151.1, read as the reverse complement.
CAGCTCACTCTTCCCCAAGTTGAGCTTACAGCCCGAAAAATCCCCAAACTCAAGTATCTTCAGCACCTCTGGCATCCCCCCCCCCCCCCCCCCCCCCCCGGCCGCCAGATCCGCAATGTACAGCAGTAAATCATCCGCGTACAGCAACAAACGGTGCTCCCCCACAATCCCCCTCCAGTTCTTCGAGTCCCTCAGTGCCATGGCCAAGGGCTCAATCGCTAACGCGAAGAGCAGGGGAGACAAGGACTGCATGCATCCCGGTCTTCATGCTCCCCAGCGCCTCTATCAGCTCCTCCAACTCGATTGGGGCCCCCATACCCTCCACCCGCTCATCCTCCACTCTTGCGAACTCCAGCTTCTCCTCGTCCCCCGGGACAGCCGAAAGTCTTCCAACCTCCTCCCATTCGTCACCACGCTCGCTACCGGGGAACTATACGGCAGCCTCACCCAGCTAATAAATCCCTCACCAAACCAAATCTCCTCAACACTTCCCACAGGTAGCTCCACTCCACTCTATTGAAAGCTTTCTCCACATCCATCGATTCTACTATTTTCGCCTCCCCATCCGCTGACGCCATCATCAAAGCATTGAGCAGCTGCCGCACATTAACATTCAGCTGTCTCCCCTTCACAAACCCAGTTTGGTCCTCGTGTATAACCATCAGGACCACATCTTCCACCCTCCTGGACAGTATCTTAGCCAACAACTTTGCATCCACGTTGAGGAGCGAGATCGGCCTATAAGACCCACATTGGAGGGGGTTCTTATCCCGCTTCAGGATTAGTGAGAATATTGCTCGAGACATCGGCGGCGGCAAAGCCCCCCCCCCTTCTCCCCCCCCCCCCCCCCCCCCCCCCCCCCCCCCCCGCCATCGCCTCATTCAGGGTCCTCACAAGCAGCGGGCCCAGCAGATCTGAGAATTTCTTGTAAAACTCCACCGGGAACCCATCAGGCCCCGGTGCTTTCCCGGTCTGCATGCTCCCCAGCGCCTATTTCAGCTCCTCCAACTCGATTGGGGCCCCCAGACCCTCCACCCGCTCATCCTCCACTCTTGGGAACTCCAGCTTATCTAGAAAGCGGTCCATCCCGCCCACCTCCCTAGGGGGCACCGACTGGTACAGCTCCTCATGAAAGGATCTGAACACCCCATTAATGTCCCGAGCACTCCGCACCAGGTTCCCTCCTGCATCTGTGACTCCTCCTATCTCTCTCGCTGCCTCCCGCTTCCGGAGCTGGTGGGCCAGCATCTGGCTTGCCTTCTCCCCGTACTCATATACCGCCCCCTGCGCCCTCCTCCACTGCGCCTCCACCTTCCGGGTGGTCAGTATATCGAACTCCGCTTGGAGACTGCGACGTTTCCTCAAAAGCCCCTCTTCCGGGACATCCGCATACCTCCTGTCCACCCTTACCATTTCTTCCACCAACCTCTCCCTCTCAACCCTCTCCGCCCTCTCCCTGTGCGCCCGAATAGATATCAGCTCCCCTCTAATCACCGCCTTCAACGCTTCCCAGACCACCCCAACTTGCACCTCCCCATTGTCATTAGATTCCAAATACCCCTCTATGCACCTACGGACCCGCCCACATACTTCCTCCTCCAACAGAAACCCCACATCTAACCTCCACAGCGGGCGCTGATCCTTCCCCTCCCCCAGCTCCAGGTCCACCGAGTGCGGGGCATGGTCAAATATGGCTATCGCCGAATACTCCGCCCCCACCACTCTCGAGATTAGCGCCCTGCTGAGGACAAAAAAGTCAATCCGGGAATAAGCCTTGTGGACATGGGAGAAAAAGGAAAACTCCCTACCTCCCGGCCTCAAAAACCTCCAAGGGTCTACCCCTCCCATCTGATCCATGAACCCCCTCAGCACTGAGGCCGCCGCCGGCCTCTTACCCGTCCTTGACCTCGAACAACCCAGGGCTGGGTCCAACACAGTGTTAAAATCCCCTCCCAAGATCAAGCCCCCCGTCTCCAGGTCCGGGATCCGGCTCAACATTCGCCGCATGAAGCACGCATCGTCCCAGTTGGGGGCGTACACATTAACCAGAACCACCCATTCCCCTTGAAGCCTACCACTCACCATTACATATCTCCCTGCACTGTCCGCCATCACACTCAATGCCACAAACGACAAGCTCTTGCGAACTAAAATCGCCACCCCTCGATTCTTTGCATCTAGCCCCGAGTGAAACACCTGCCCAACCCAGCTTCGTCTCAGCCTCACCTGATCCGCCACCTTAAGGTGCGTCTACTGGAGCATAGCCACGTCCGCACCCAGCCCCTTCAGATGCGCCAAGACCCGGGCCCGCTTCACCGGCCCATTCAGCCCCCTCACGTTCCATGTGACCAGCCGAATTTGGGGGGTCTTCCCCCTCCCTCTGCGCCGGTCAGCCATAGCTCTCCCTCGGCTCACCACGTGCCCACAGAACCCCCCAGGCCCGTTCCCCATGGTGGCAGACCACCCCCCTCCCAACCCCCCCATCACCAGCAGTTCCCCTTCAGCCTCTGCAGCAGTAACCCGGTACACCCCCCCCATTCCCCCCCCCCCCCCCCCCCAAGTCCCCCCCACCCCCCAAGCTAGGGCCCTCCCTAGCTGCGTAACCCCTTCCATTGTACTTCCGTAAGTCAGCCAACTCCTGCTGACCCCGGCTGCTCCCGCCATCCCAACGACCCCCCCCCCCCCCGATGCAACACAACCACCACTCCCCCCCACCCATTGCCGGCCCCGCCCACTGCCCCTCCAGCACGGGAGGAAAGCTCGCGCTTCCATCCCAAACCCCGCCCTCCCGATCCAACACGCGGGAAAAGACAGGCACATGACCCAACTGGACCGCGAACCGCTCCCCAACCCTCCACCAGTGAAAAAAAACGAAAAAGCACCCAAGTAAACAAATTAAAAGCAGAACAGAGAAAAGGCATCATCAAATACAACCAATAAAAGCGAAAGGATACCAAGGAGGACAAAGCCTCCGGAATGTGTACATCATTCCCCAGCCCCCAGTCCTCAGTTCGAGTCCAGCTTCTCTGCCTGGACAAAAGCCCAGGCCTCCACCGGAGAGTCGAAGTAGAGCTGGCGGTCTTTTTTTTTAAAATAATTTTTATTGAAATTTTTCGATACAAACATTTACCCCTATTACATTTTAAATTATAACACCACAAGTCCCCCCTGGAAAATCCTCCCCACGCCCTCCCCCGCGCGCACCCCCCCCACCCTCCCTCCCCCCCCCCCCCCCCCCCGCGCTATCAGTCTAGCAACCAAACCGTTTTTCCCTTTCTGCCGATGGCCTCGGGCAGTCATTGCCCGCGACCCCCCGCTGACGTGCTCCCTTCGTTGCTATCCGCCCCCCCCCCCCCCCCTCCCCCCCCCCCCCCCCTTTTCTCCCCGGGTTGCTGCTGTTTCGGCCTCCAGTTCCTATCTATGATCCAGAAAGTCAAGGAAGGGCTGCCACCGCCGGAAGAACCCCTGTACCGACCCTCTCAGGGCGAATTTGATTCTTTCCAATTGGATGAAGCTTGCCATGTCGTTTAACCAGGTGTTAACACTTGGTGGCCTTGTGTCCCTCCACTGAATCAAGATCCTTCTCCGAGCTACCAAGGACGCAAAGGCCAATATTCCGGCCTCCCTTGCCTCCTGTACTCCTGGCTCCACCCCAACCCCAAAAATCGCTAGCCCCCACCCTGGTTTGACCCTGGTTCCCACCACTCTCGATACCGTCCCCGCCACCCCCTCCCAGAACTCTTCCAGTGCCGGACACATCCAGAACATATGTACATGGTTCGCAGGGCTCCCGAACACCTAACACACCTGTCCTCCCCCCCGAAGAACCGACTCATCCTAGTCCCCGTCATATGGGCTCTGTGCAGCACCTTAAATTGGATGAGGCCCAACCTTGCGCACGACGACGACGAATTGACCCTCTCTAGGGCATCCGCCCATGTCCCATCTTCTATCTGCTCTCCCAGCTCCGCTTCCCACTTGTCTTTCAGCTCCTCTATCGGTACCTCCTCCACCTCCTGCATTATTTTGTAGATGTCCGAGACCTTCCCTTCTCCGACCCAGACCCCTGACAGCACCCTATCACTCGCCCCTCCATCGGGAAGCAAGGGAAATCCTTCCACCTGTCGTCTGGCAAATGCCTTCACCTGCAGGTGTCTAAACGTGTTCCCCGGGGGGAGCTCAAATTTCTCCTCCAGCTCCCCCAGGCTCGCAAACCTCCCCTCTATGAACATGTCCCTCAGTTGCCTGATGCCCGCCCTGTGCCAGCTCTGGAATCCCCCGCCAGTGTTCCCCGGGACAAATCTGTGGTTCCCTCTCAGTGGCGCCGCCATCAGACCCCCCACTTCCCCCCTGTGTCGCCTCCACTGCCCCCAGATTTTAAGGGTGGCCGCCACTACCGGACTCGTGGTATACCTTGTGGGGGGGAGCGGCCATGGTGCCGTTACTAGCGCCCCCAGGCTTGTATTGTCGCAGGACGCCCTCTCCATACGTTTCCAAGCTGCCCCCTCCCCCTCCATCACCCACTTGCGCACCATCGATGCGTTCGCCGCCCAGTAGTATCCGGAAAGATTGGGTAGCGCTAATCCTCCACTGTCCCTACTCCGTTCCAAGAAAATCCTTCTCACTCTAGGGGTGCCATGTGCCCACACATAGCCCATAATGCTGCTAGTTACCTTCTTGAAGAAGGCCCTGGGGAAGAAGATGGGCAAGCACTGGAACAGAAACAAGAACCTCGGGAGGACCGTCATTTTGACTGACTGCACCCTCCCTGCTAGCGACAGCGGTACCATGTCCCACCTCTTGAACTCCTCCTCCATCTGCTCCACCAGCCTTGAAAAGTTCAGCTTGTGGAGGGTCCCCCAGTTCCTTGCCACCTGCACCCCCAAGTACCTGAAGCTCTTTACTGCTCTCTTAAATGGGAGCCGCCCAATTCCCTCCCCCTGCTCTCCCGGGTGTATCACAAAGACCTCACTTTTACCCACATTTAATTTATATCCCGAAAAGTCCCCAAACTCCGCTAGTATTTCCATTACCTCCGGCATTCACCCTTCCGGGTCCGCCACATATAACAACAAATCATCCGCATAGAGTGATACCCGATGTTCCTCCCCTCCCCTTGTCAGTCCTCTCCACCCCCCTGAACCCCTCAGTGCCATCGCCAACGGTTCGATCGCTAATGCAAATAGTAAGGGGGATAGGGGGCATCCCTGCCTGGTACCTCGATGGAGCCCAAAATACTCCGACCTCCTCCCGTTTGTAACCACACTCGCCATCGGGGCCGAATACAGCAGCTTCACCCACTTGATAAATCCCTCCCCAAACCCAAACCGTTCCAGCGTCTCCCACAGGTATTCCCACTCCACCCTATCGAATGCCTTCTCCGCATCCAGTGCTACCACTATCTCAGCCTCCCCCTCCACTGCTGGCATCATAATTACATTCAACAGTCTCCGGACATTTGTGTTAAGTTGTCGTCCCTTTACGAAACCCGTCTGGTCCTCATGGATTACCCCTGGCACACAATCCTCTATTCTGGTTGCCAGGACCTTTGCCAACAGTTTGGCATCTACATTCAAGAGGGAGATAGGCCTGTAGGACCCGCACTGTACAGGGTCTTTGTCCCGCTTCAGGATCAAGGAGATCAGGGCCTGTGACATTGTCGGGGGCAGAGCCCCCCCCTCTCGCGCCTCATTGAAGGCTCGCACCAGCACTGGACCCACCAAGTCCACATACTTCTTATAAAATTCCACCGGGAACCCATCCGGCCCCGGCGCCTTCCCCGCCTGCATCTGGCCTATCCCTTTAACTAGTTCCTGCAGCTCTATCGGCGCCCCCAGCCCCTCCACCCGTTCCTCCTGGACCTTTGGGAACCTCAATCTATCGAGGGAGTTCTCCATTCCCCCCCTCCTCCTGGGCGGCTCAGACCGGTACAATTCCCTGTAGAAATCCCTGAAGACCCCGTTCACCTCCTGCCCCTTCTGCACTACGTTCCCTCCCTTCTCTCTCACTCCCCCAATCTCTCTGGCTGCATCTCGCTTGCGCAGCTGGTGTGCTAGCATCCTGCTCGCCTTTTCCCCGTACTCATAGACCGCACCCTGTGCCCTTCTCCATTGCGTCTCCGCCTTCCTAGTGGTCAGTAGGTCAAACTGGGCCTGTAAACTGCGCCGCTCCCTCAACAGCCCCTCCTCTGGTGTCTCCGCATATCTCCTGTCCACTTCTATAAGTTCCCCCACCAGTCTCTCCCTCTCCTGCCTCTCCTTCCTTTCTCTGTGTGCCCTTATGGAGATCAGCTCTCCTCTGATCACTGCTTTCAGGGCCTCCCAGACTACCCCCACCTTCACCTCGCCCGTGTCGTTCGTGCCCAGATATCTCTCAATGCCCTTCCGGACCCTTCCGCACACCTCATCGTCCGCCAGCAGCCCCACATCCAGGCGCCACAACGGGCGCTGGTCCCGCGCTTCCCCCAGTTCTACCTCTACCCAGTGTGGTGCATGGTCCGAAATCGCAATGGCCGAGTACTCCGTGTCCTGCACTCTCGAAATCAGCCCCCTGCTCAGTACAAAAAAGTCTATTCTGGAGTACACCCTGTGGACGTGGGAGAAAAAAGAATACTCCCTCGCCCTTGGCCTGCCAAATCTCCAAGGGTCTACCCCCCCCATCTGCTCCATGAACCCCCTTAGTACCTCCGCCGCTGCCGGCCTCCTATTCGTCCTGGAACTCGATCTGTCCAGCCCAGGGTCGAGCACTGTGTTGAAGTCCCCCCCCATGATCAGGCCTCCTGCCTCCAGACCCGGAATGAGGCCTAACAGGCGCCTCATAAAACCCGCGTCATCCCAATTCGGGGCATATACATTTACCAGCACCACATTCTCTCCCTGCAGCCTACCCTTCACCATCACGTACCTACCCTCCTTATCTGCTACCACCTGCGCCGCCACGAACGACACCCTCTTTCCCACCAAAATCGCCACCCCCCGGTTCTTTGCGTCCAAGCCTGAGTGGAACACCTGTCCCACCCACCCCCTTCTCAGGCGCACCTGGTCTACTACTCTCAAGTGAGTCTCCTGCAACATTGCCACATCCGCCTGCAGTCCCTTTAGGTGTGAAAAAACCCTTGATCTCTTGACCGGTCCGTTCAGCCCCCTCATATTCCAAGTAATCAACCGGGTCGCGGAGCGACCCGTCCCTTTCCCCTGTCTATTAGCCATGTCCTGTCCCCTGTTCGCCCCGGGTCGACCCTCCCCTTCTGACCCGTTCCCCATGGCGATGGCCCCCCCCCCCCTCTCTCCTCCCGTTCTTCCCTTCCCGTCCTCAGCCTTTCCAGCAGCAACCCGGTATCCCCCCCTAACCCCCCTTTCTCCTCCCCCCCCCCCGACTAGGACCCCTCCTAGCCGCAGTGTATCCACCATCGTACTCCCGAGAGTCAGCTGGTTTTCGCTGACCCGGCTGCCCCTGCCACACTCCGACTCCTCCCGATGTGGGGGGGGAGGGGCCTCCCCCCCCCCCCTTGCCATCCCTCTCTGACCCCGCTTCAGCGCGGGAAAAGCCGCCATTGCTGGCCACACCCCACTCTTCTCTCCTCCCCCTTCCTCCGTCCCGCGCGCGGGAAACAGGGGAGAGCCCGCGCTTTCGCCCGGCCACACCCTACCCCGCCATCTTCAATTCCACCCCCGTCCCCATCCATGCCGATAACAAAGCCCCCTTAAAACGAGAGGAAGAAAAAAGAGAAAAAGAAAACACGCATAACCAACTTGCTTCCCCCCCGTCCCGCCTCCCCAACTTAACAATATAACAATATGAATAACAAATCGCAAATAAATACATAAATACATAACTATGCCTGCATAACTAAATAACTAAATAACTACCCAATAATAACGTACTTAACCATCACCCTCCATCGAACAGAACAGTAACCATAACCCTTAAAGAACAGATCAAAAAACAGTAAAAAAGCCCCCCCTACAACAACAATAATTAAGGGAAGTTGGCAACGGGAAGAGACACACAAAAAGGAACAAAGAAACCCCCCATAACACAAGTTTCAAAGAAACCAAACGATCCATCAACTTTAACCAAGTTCCGACCTGGCCTAAGAAAGACATGGGCCACTTGATCAGTCAAGGGTACTCGGGTGGCCTCGACCGCCGGCGTTCCCAAGTTCTAGTTCAGGTCCAGCTTTTCCTCCCGAACAAAAGTCCATGCCTCCTCTGGGGTCTCAAAGTAATGGTGCTGGTCCTTGTAGGTGACCCACAAGCGCGCTGGCTGCAGCATTCCAAACTTGATCCTTTTTGCGTGCAGCACCGCCTTCGTTCGGTTAAACCGGGCCCGCCGCTTTGCCACCTCCGCACTCCAGTCCTGATATATCCGCACCGTCGAATTCTCCCATTTGCTGCTTTTCTCCCTCTTGGCCCACCTCAGCACTTTCTCCCGATCGCAGAGACGCTGGAACCGCACCAGCACCGCCCTCGGGGGCTCGTTTGCCCTAGGCCGCCTAGCCATGACCCGATATGCTTCTTCCAGCTCCAGGGGCGATGGACCGGCCCCCTCTCCCATCAGGGAGCTCAACATCTCTGCTACATATTTCGGGAGATCAGGCCCCTCCAGGCCTTCTGCTAGGCCCAGGATCCTCAAGTTCTTCCGCCTCATTCGCGTGTCCAGCTCCTCAAAGCGGCTCTGCCATTTCAGGTGGAGTGCCTCGTGCACCTCCACCTTTCCCACGAGGACCGTGGCTTCCTCCTCCCTCACCGCCATCTCCTGCTGCAGCTCTCTTATCGACGCCTCTTGGGTCGCCTGGGCCCCCATCAGCCTTGTGGTCGTCGCGTTCATGGACTCTAAGAGTTCCACTTTCAGCTCCGTAAAACACCGGAGGAGAGCGGCCTGCTGCTCCTCCGCCCATTTTCTCCAATCTTCTAGTGCGCCACCGGCCGCCATTTTGGTCCTCTTCCCCCGCTTTTTTTGGGGAGCTGCTGCCGCTTTTTTTGTCGCCCCACTCCGAGTACCGACCATAAAGTTGGTCTCACTCTCCTCAGGGAGCCTTCCCCCACCGGGATTCGTCTTTACAGTACCGTCGGGGCCCTCCAATCGGCCCTTAAACACCTTTGTCGCAGGAGCTGCCAAATGTGCGACTTAGCTGGTCATAGCCGCAACCGGAAGTCCAGAGCTGGCGGTCTTTATACGTGACCTTGTGAAGTACTGCCTTCGTCCGATTAAAACCAGCCCTTCTCTTTGCCACCTCCGCACTCCAGTATGTTTGTTTTCCTAACAGTATCAGTTTCCCATTTGCATCATAGGATCCCAATAGTTGCAATTTTCTGAGGCCCTTGCTTCCCTGAAGCAAACACCTCTGCCATCTCTCACTCAGGAGAACATTGATAATGGGGGCAAGGGAAGCAAGTAGTCTGCCCCCATTTAATCTCCCTGCATGCCCCATTTTGTTCAGTGAAAGGTGGGGGCGGATGGTAACATTCAGAGAGAATAATGAGTAACAACTGATGGCAGAATTGCTGTTCAGCATTTAAAACATATCATCGAAAGCAGAACTGCAATATTTCGACAGATTTCTCAACACCATATTGGCAGCTGGTAGCATTTACTAAATTTGGTCAACAAAACTGTTTTTTATGGTTTCAGCATGGCAGAGACACAAGTTCTATATGAATATTGTATCATTTCAATTCTGAAATAAAATTAACAGAAGTCCCAGTGGGCGGGTGGTTGCTTTTTATCTTGAAAAATGGTTTGGCAACTCAAAATGTCACCATAGCTTCTCCTCATTCAGTTCCCCAGTTGGCCAACAATCGCACTTAAAGGGGAACCTCTACGTTATTGTTGAATGGAAAAGTCTTACAAAAATGACAAAATAAATGAATAATCACCGTCAATATAAATCAAGCTGAGCCATGAAATAGAATTTCACTCACCTGGATCAATGTCTTCTTTGTTGACATCCTGTGTCAGCGTTGGCTTTGAAGGAGGTGAGGTCGCATAAAACATATTTTCATTAGCTTTAGTTCCAGTGGACACAGATGAGAACCAAGCAGTGTTGCTTATTTCAGTGGGTTGGAGAATGGTTGCACACTCTGTGCCAGTTGGAAGAAATTCCATTGTCATTCTCTCTTCAGGACTAGGGGGTAAAGGACCGGCTGAAGAAGACACTTGTGGGACAGAGCAAATTAAATCAATCATGTGAGAAGAGGAGGAGGAGGTCGCCAATGACGCAAACATCTCTGTTCCAGAAGGAATCTGAGGGGCTGTTACTCTTTCAATTTCCACCCTGCATGGATTCATACTTCTTCTGTCAGTGCTCATTTCTGTAACTAAGCCATAAATGCAGAAGGTTTATTCAGAAAGGTGACAATCATTTTCATATACTCAACCACTAAGGTAAGGCAATCACAATCTTACCATTCCATCTACGTTCTGATTTTTGATTCACTCTGCAAAGGTCTGGCTTTCAACCAGATTGGTCCAGATCTCGGAGCTGGATTCCATAGAATCCTACAGTGCAGAATGAGGCGATTTGGCTCATCGAGTCTGCACTGACCCTTTGAAAGAACACCCTACCCGACTCCCCCGCCCTATCCCTGTAACAATGTAACCCCACATCACTGGACACAAAGGAGCAATTTTTTTCTCATGTCCAATCCACCTAACCTGCGCATCTTTGGACTGTGGGAGGAAACCGGAGCACCCGGAGGAAACCCATGCAAACACGGAGAGAAAATGCAAACTCCAAAGACAGTCACCCAAGGCTGGAATTGAACCCAGGGACCTGGCGCTGTGAGGCAGAAGTGTTAACCTATGAGCCACCGTGCCACCCTTCCATGACCCCTCCTGCTTGAATTCCTTCACTTAATCTCTAACTATGACTCTGCCTTGATTTTTTGCACTCAAATATTTTACTTCAGTGACTCCATCCTGCCTTCCTTGTTGAAATGTTCTGATGAAGTGAGTGTCTTCCGATCCCGTTCCAGAGATTTGCTCTTTTGGTGGCTGGAATCTCCCCAAAAAGGCAGTGTTGGCTCAGGTGAGAAAAACAGTGTGAAGCTCGCAGGCTGCACAGCATATTGTCACCATATTGAACAGATTTCTACAGTTTCAAAGGGGAAATAAAATTCACACAGCTGGAGGGGCAGGGATTAAGAAAGCTGACAACACCGGGAATCCCATGATTGAGGCATTCTTTCTAAAGGGCGCCCTGATCTCCCATTTCAATAAAATTCCTCCCCTGCCACGCACATCCAGACGCCAAGGGGCAGTATCAGGGCACAGTGCCAGAGTGCAAGGGGGCAATGCCCAGACATTTCCCTCACCACCTGAGGCTATACTTACCTGTGCACCTCCAGCATGGTCATCTCGACTGGTTTTCATTTTTGATGATGTAATTTTCCATGACGCCACACCGGCTGGGTGGGAAGTTCAGATGAGAGTGGAAGTAACGGCGTCAAGCTGGCAAATGTGATGTTAATCTGTGCAAATAAGGTTCATGCCTTTCCTGGGAGTTAACCTGGTTATGTGACCAGCAGGGGGACAAGGAAGATCTCATTCTGAGGTATCGCCAGCGCAAAATCCTGCTTCGGCCTCTTGTGAGATTTAGCGGCCATTGTGGGATTTGTGCCCACAGTCACAGGATGGTTGGATTGTGGCCAGTGATCCCAACTCTCCACCCTTGACAGAAATTTGCTCCAACTGTTGCAGTTTCATCTTCCTCTGCTTCACCTGAAATATTTTGATTGCAATGATTCCAATTGCCTTTCCAATTATTCCCTTCAGTGAGAAGATTTGCTCACCCAGGGGATTCATTTAATCACCATTTTGTCACAAAATGTAATAAGACATGCCCCAGAGCACTGTTCTCCCATTTTATTTAACTGTGAAGCACCAATTGGCACAGCAGAATAAATATTGTGCTACTTAATTTAAATGTATTTAAGACACACTTAACAACTTTGTGTAGAACACCAGAAGGGACAACATTTCTTTCAAAAGCGGACTTTCAATGATACACACAACGCTGCAGTGCGGGGCTCTGGCCAATGGGGAGGGCCCTTACTGAGAGGTGACTGTGGAAACAACATGGGAGCACCAATCAGAGCCTGGACGCTCTGAATTTGCAGGACATCATGCTCTGAGTGATGGACCCCACTTTAGAACGGGAAAACAGTTTGCCAGATGTTGGGAAGTGGCTGAGACTTGGAGCAGTTCAGATTTCCTGAATCGGTGTGAAGTTTCTGAACTTTCATTGAAGAAAGGTGCAAAGCAGTAGCCAGGCTGCTAAATTCAGCCCAGTGGACAACCTGGGACAAGTAAGGTCGCTGACCTAACATCAGGGTGCGAGACTGCAAAGCAAGGAGGAGACACTGGCCAAGAGCCGTCGAGGGAAGCAGTGAGGTGACTCTCCACTTCCAGGCCAGGCTGAGGAGGGAGGGAGAGAGGGCAGGCAGGCAAACAAAGCATAGATGCCTAGCCAGCAGCAGCAACACTCACCAGGAGCATGTGGCTGTCGAGGCTTAAGGCCCGGCCACCCAGGTGAGAGCCGAGAGGTGAGCAGAGCAACATGGGAGGAATGTGGTGGTCAGGTAAGTGCCTGCGTCATGGTTTTCGGGAAATCGGGGAGCAGCATCCACCGGGAGCAGGGTGACTCAACCAGAATCAAAGACCAGCCAGGGTGGGAGTGAGAGGGTTGGGTAGCAACCAACATCCTGTTGTTTTCACATGTTCAATTTATTGCCTTTTGGGGGTCATTTTGTCTCTCTGATCGGTGCCGGATTCTTTTATGATACCCTTGACCATCGCCATCTCACCTTTCACAAACATTTCTGCAGTTATTCTGGTGGGATTTTTCCAGTGAACTCACACCAATTCTTTTCACAATTTCTGAAGATTACCAATTCTCTCATAAACTTTGTTCAACTGGTCACTGCTTTTGAGCAGCTCAGACAATCAACTGACTTTGCTTAAGGAGGGTTCACTCGACAGAAGATTTTAAAGCTTCATATTCATTGAAATCAAGACATTTAGTCAAGATGAAGAGACGCTATGGAAGTCATACAAGTTGAAGGCGAAGCAACAGGATGAATCTGGGCAAAAAGACAGTTTGGCATTTTGCTTTAAAAGATTTGCAGTATTGAGCAGTGCCCAAACTGCACATTCAACCTAAACAACAATATCCAAATAGGTTTTTGAAAAATACATTTTTTTCACGGGATGTGGGCTTCGCTGGCTAGGTCAGCATTTATTGCCCATCCGTAATTGCCCTTGAGAAGGTGGTGGTGAGCTGCTTTCTTAAATGACTGCAGTCCATGTGGTGTAGGTACACGCACATTGCTGTTAGGGAGGGAGTTCCAGGATTTTGACCAGCAATGTGAAGGAACGGCGATATATTTCAAAGTCAGGATGGTGAGTGGCATGGAGGGGAACCTCCTGGTGGTGGGGTTCCCATGTATCTGCTGCTCTAGTCTTTCTAGATGGTTGTGGTTGTGGGTTTGGAAGGCGCTGTCTAAGGAACCTTGACGAGTTACTGCAGTGCATCTTATAGATGGTACACATGGCTGCCACTGTGCGTTGGTGGTGGAGAGAGCAAATGCCTGTGGAAGGGGTGCCAATCAAAAGGGATGCTTTGTCCTGGATGGTGTTGAGCTTCTTGCGTGTTGTTGGAGCTGTACTCATCGAGCAAATGGAGAATATTCCATTACACTCTTGACTTGTGCCTTGTAGGTGGTGGACAGGTTGTGGGGAACCAGGAGGCGAGTTACTCGCTGCAGGATTCCTAGTCTCTGACCTGTTCTTGTAGCCACAGTATTAATGTGTCTAGTCCAGTTCAGTTTCTGGTCAATGGTAACCCCCAGGATGTTGACAGTGAGGGATTCAGTGATGGTAATGCCATTGAATGTCATGGGGCGATTGTTTGATTTGCAGAGCTTAAATCTGATGCGTTGTTGTGGAATCGCTCAGCTCTGTCTATGACTTGCTGCTTATACTGTTTGGCCCACAACTAGTCCTGTGTTGTAGTTTCACCAAGTTGACACCTCATTTTTCGGTATGCCTGATGTTGCTCCTGGCATGCTCTCCTGCACTCTTCCTTAAACCAGTGTTGATCCCCAGCCTTGGTGGTAATGGTAGAGTGGGGAAATGCCAGGCCATGAGGTTGCAGATTGTGGTTGAATACATTTCTGCTGCTGCTGATGGCCCACATCGCCTCATGGATACCCAGTCTTGAGTTGCTAGATCTGTTAAAAGTCTATCCCATTTAGCACAGTGGTAGTGCCGCACAACACAATGGAGGGTATCCTCAATGTGAAGATGGGACTTTGTCTCCTCAAGAACTGTGCGGTGGCCACTTCTACCGATACTGCCAAGGAGAGATGCATTTGCAGCAGGCAGATTGGTGAGGATATGGTCAAGTATGTTTTTCCCTCTTGTTGGTTCCCTCACCACCAATCTAGCAGCTATGTCGTTTAGGACCTGACCAGCTCGGTCTGTGGTACCAACGAGCCACTCTTGGTGATGGACATTTAAGCCCCCACCCAGAGCATATTCTGCACCCTTGCCACCCTCAGTGCTTCCTCCAAGTGGTGTTGGGCATGGAGGAGTACTGATTCATCAGCTGATCATGACAGGTACGTAGTAATCAGCAGGAGGTTTCCTTGGCCTTGTTTAACCTGAAGCCATGAGACTTCATGGTGTCCAGAGTCGATGTTGAGGACTCCTAGGGCAATTCCCTCCTGACTGTATACCATTGCGCCGTCACCTCTGCTGCGTCTGTCCTGCTGGCGAGACAGGACATACCCAGGAATGGTGATCGTGGTGTCTAGGATATTTTCTGTAAGGTATGATTCTGTCAGTATGACTATGTCAGGCTGTTGCTTAACTAATCTGTGCACATTGTCCTGTGTTGTCCTGCACATTTAGCACTGGACACTGGTTCAATAGTTACCCCCTTATAGGTGCAGTGCCTAGAGATCCGTGTGCTTCCTGCAACATTGGAAATTCCACTATCTTGGCAAAACCACATACCCAATCCTTCAATTTCTCTCTTTTTAGAGGGAAGACAACAAAGTCCTCTCTACTGGTGGACAGGGTCTGGATGACCTGGATCAGTGCTAAATGGTGATCTGAGAAATGATGGTAATGTTGCTGGTGATTGCTGTCCATCCAGGAAGGATTTGCTAATATAAAAATTGAGGGGCCATGGAGACCTAGATGGCCATGCCATCCTTGCCTGTTGTGATCTGCAGGTCCAGATCGAGGATGTGACACAGTTCTGTAACCAGCTCCGAGTGATGTACAGCTACCGCAAACGCTGCTCCTGGCTAAGGAGCAGGTAAGAGAAATGCTCTGTGAAGATGCTGTGTAAATAGGAATTCCTGCTGGGAACTCTTTTCTTTCTCCCTCTGGGAACAGTTGCTCCTCTCTGCTGCCTCTACACAGGCTTCTCTTTTCTACAGAAAACAATCCCAGATTCATCTATTGCTTTGCACAGCTCTCTTTTTATGAGACAAAGGGTTCTTTTTGGCAGCATACGAGTGATCTGACCAACTTTCAAATTCTACTCGAAAACTTCCTTTATTGACTTGCCATCTTCTGGACTAATTTCCGAAGTGAGGTGGTATCACATACACATAAGTACAGCACAGTGTCACAGTGGTTAGCACTGCTGCCTCAGAGTGTCAGGGACCCGGGTTCAATTCCAGCCTTGGGTGACTGACTGTGGCGGAGTCTGCACGTTCTTCCCGTGTGTGTGTGTGTGTGTGTTTCTTAGAGGTGCTCCGGTTTCCTCCCACAGTCCAAAGATGTGCGGGCCAGGTGGACTGGCCATGCTAGGTTGTCCCTTAGTAGCCGCCTCCCGGGTTGCAAGGTGCTTATGTTTATTGTTGTTCTGGATTGCCGTTTTTGTTTGATTTGCACAGTTGTTCCTGGAATTCTGGAAATGTTGTGGTGACTTTGGTGCTAAAACAGAAAATTTAAATATGATGGGTTAAACCATCCTCTATTTAAAGCTGGAAGAAGCGTTCTAAAATCGATGCTGAAAATGATAGGAAACCTATCAGAACCTTCCCTCCACCCCATTGCACCCAAAGGTTAGGTGGGGTTACAGGGAGGGGGAAGTGAGCTTGCATTCGCTGCTCTTTTGAAGGGCCAGTGCAGACTCAATGGGCCAAATGGCCTCCTTCTGCACTGTAGAGATTCTATGATGTATGTAATATCAATCTAAAAACAATCTATATAAATTACCAAGCTGGTTACTTAGCAGTGTCAAATTAAAAGGGCGCATCTATTAACTTCAACATCTTGGTAAAGGTATCTATAGAACAAGACAGAATTCTATTGAGAATTTACCAGTGGACTCAATCCTTTTACAGCTCTGCAGTATAATTCCATATTTCAGTATGTTACAGCCCCTGCATCTCACCGCTGGAGCTTTATTTGGTAACGAACATGTGTCGCAAATCCATATCTCCTGTGAATTGGGAGGGTTTGTCTCATCGCAGCCATTGGATTCTTTCAGCAAACTGGTACCTGATGTGTTGAGCAGCTTTTCACTGAAGTGAGTATAAGACAAAGTCTCAGGGTTTGAGATAGCCGCCTCCCGGGTTGCAAGGTGCTTATGTTTTTTGTTGTTCTGGATTGCCGTTTTTGTTTGATTTGCACAGTTGTTCCTGGAATTCTGGAAATGTTGTGGTGACTTTGGTGCTAAAACAGAAAATTTAAATATGATGGGTTAAACCATCCTCTATTTAAAGCTGGAAGAAGCGTTCTAAAATCGATGCTGAAAATGATAGGAAACCTATCTGAACCTTCCCTCCACCCCATTGCACCCAAAGTCAATGGAACTAGCAGAATATAACAAAATGTCAAGCAACATGGGGACTCCATTGGTGTGAGTACAAATGAAAAAAAAACTCAACAAATTGGTTCTCATCTCTAAAATGAGCTTGAGGATGCAAAAGCAAAGAAATGCTCAATTTTAAATCAAAGTAATGGTATTTTGGGACAGGTGCGGAAACACACTGGCAATTGGTCACGCAGGAGGGCGTTTGAAGGTTGATGATCAGGGCTGGAGTGGGGAAGGCTGGGGTAGGTGGTCAGGAGCTGGGGTGAGCTGAAGGCATGTTCGAGGGGCTGGGCTTCTGGAGAAAGGCTCTAACCTCGTGGAGCCAGCACTTCCTGACTCCTTTCCACTTATAAGTTTTCAGACCCTGGGAAACCCGATCAGCAGCAATGGATTTTAAACTGGGCTGTGGGAGCCTGATTTAAAAAGTTAATAATACCCCCTAGCTCTCATAGGCAGTATATTCACACACATAGATTTTTATGGCTGTAACAAAGGTGGCAGTTTGATGCGCAGTATATTGGGGCGCTTATTCCTTATTCAAGTCTTTAGCCCATCGTCCTTTCATTGTAGGGCGTGGGGAGGGCCCAAGGTTAATTGTGTGACCAATATTAATAGTGATTAAGATGAAAATCCCATAACGACTTTGAATCTTTTCTAAACTGCCATTGAGATATCCCCCACCAAAAACTGAGAAATAGGATTCTGAAGTGCAAAGTTTTAACCATTATTAGTTGTTAGAAATTACCTTTAGTCAAACAATTCAGGATTGAAAGGTAATTACAAAAAATGAAAACAATGGGTGACACAAAACACACATAAAAATACAATACCCTGTGATATGGAAAGATTCTCTGGAAAAATATAAGAATAAAAGGAATGGTCTGATTAAACCTGTTTGGATTGGATTGGATTTGTTTATTGTCACGTGTACCGAGGTACAGTGAAAAGTATTTTTCTGCAAGCAGCTCAACAGATCATTCAGTACATGGAAGACAAGGGAATTAAACAATATTCAAGAAAAGACAAGAAAATACATGAGAATACATAATAGGGCAACACTCCATCTTCTCTTTGCCATACATTGGATTCAGTCAGAGCATTTTCATCTGCACCTATCTCTTTCAAAAGTAATTGCTAACAGTATGTTCCAAAAGAAACTTCTTGGGCTGGGTTCTTTGTTTTTGGGACCTTGTCCCCACGTCTGCATCAAAGCTGTGGACTTTCCACATATTGCTAGCCCTGCAGGGGGCTAGCAGGGACACGGCGTAAATCCAGCAGCTGCAGATAGCATGCGCACGGCGGCGGCATCCAGCGGCAGCGCCATTCTCCATGGCGGACTCGGACCACGGAGCTGGACACTGAAAATAGACCCCCCCCCCCGATCGGCTGCGCGCACAACCCTGACCGCCCGCCCAAACATTCCCCAGCCGCATATAAGGGTCCCCTAGCCCTCCAATCAGCCAGCCCCTGACCAGGGTGGCCGCGGACTGAGACCGCAGCCACCATGCTAGTTTCCTGACTGGCAGGACCACATTAGATCCATGCCGTCAGGACTTCGGCCGGTCGGGGGCAATGAATGGCGGAGCGGGCCTCCAACAATGGCCCCAGGTAGGTCCTAGGTGGCGCGGCATCGTTTTTCGAGGCCCGCAGAATCAGGGAACCGGCGTCGGTCCTGATTCCATGCAGGAAAATGGATTCTCCGCCCCACTGCTGGCCACGATTTCAGCATCGGGGTGCGATCTGGAAAGCAGATCTGGGAAGGTTAATCCAAACGAACATTCCAGATTTACTTGCAAGTTAGCCTCCAAGCCACTGACTTGGAGCAATAGCATTGGTCCTTCACTGTCACTGTGAAAATCCTGAAACTCCAGCCTTAAACATCCCTGTGGGAGAAACCGCTCCAGGTGAACTGCAGCTGCTCCAGAAGGTCATTCACCACAACCTTCTTAAGGGCAATTAGGGATGGGCAATAAATGCTGACTCAGCCAGTTAATGCACACATCCGAAGAAAAACAATCCCCTGTTTCCATTAAATTTCCAAAATAATGCAGCTTATAAACACTTAACTTTTCACAAAATTTAACAAACCTTACCTTCTTGGCAACATGTTGGAATAAATGCAGTATCCTCGGATTGGCCACCATTGTCTTTCTGTTAAAAGGGAAGAAACAGAATAAAATAACTGACTGCTTTAGCAGCTGTGAAAATCCATCATCATGAGTTCTCACTGAACTCAACACAAATATCTTGTGATGCTGAACATTTACTCCAATACCAACATGTTTTTGCTGAAAACCTTTTTAAAGTATTCATGTATTTTAGTTTTAGTCCTGATTTCACATTCCTTCTAAAGTAAACTTTCAGCTAGTATTATGCATATTGTGGTGAATTTACTCTTACAATGCTGTTAGGTAGTGGGTTCATGATATTGACTCAGCACCAAAGAAAGAAAAGTGACATACATCAGGATATTGTGTGACTTGAAGGGAAATGTGGAAGTGATAGAACATAGAACAGTACAGCACAGAACAGGCCCTTCGACCTCGATGTTGTGCTGAGCCATGATCACCCTACTCAAACCCACGTATCCACCCTATACCCGTAACCCAACAACCCCCCCTCTTAACCTTACTTTTTAGGACACTACGGGCAATTTAGCATGGCCAATCCACCTAACCCGCACATCTTTGGACTGTGGGAGGAAACCGGAGCACCCGGAGGAAACCCACGCACACATGGGGAGGACGTGCAGACTCCGCACAGACAGTGACCCAGCCGGGAATCGAACCTGGGACCCTGGAGCTGTGAAGCATTTATGCTAACCACCATGCTACCGTGCTGCCCCAAATGGTGAAACCAAGAAGAAAATGCTGGAAAATCTCAGCAGGTCTGGCAGCATCTGTAGGGAGAGAAAAGAGCTTCGACAAAGGGTCATCTGGGCCGGGATTCTCCAAAATCACGACAAGGTGTTGACGTTGGCGTAAACACCGGAGTGTTTCACGGCGGAGTCAACGGGCCTCTTGGCCCAGCGATTCTGCAACTCACAGGGGGCAAGCACGGTGCCAGAGTGCTTCACGCAGCTCCAGCTGCCGATATGGGCCCCAGCATTTCCAGCCGCGGATCCGTGCATGCGAACGGTGGCATTTTTCACGCCGTGCCCCATGCAACATGACAGCGACCTACAGCGGCCCGCCGCAGAATACGAATGCAGGCGCCCGCAGATCGGTTGCCCCCGATCGTGGGTCTGGCCATCGTGGAGGCCCCCCAGAGTCTGATCCCCCGCCACCCCCACCAGGACGGCCCCCACAGCTGCAATACGGAGCTCCCACCGGGTGATACCATCCGGGAACCATGCCGGCGGGACTTGGCGGAATACAGCGGGAACTCAGCCGGTCGACCGCGGAGAATCGCCGCGGGGGCTTCTTTCAATGGCCCCCGACCGGTGCCGCGTGCGCTCGACTGGCATCGATTCTCCGCTTGCCGGAGAATTGCGTCTCAGCGCCGGACCTGATCGCGGGCATTCTCCGCCCCCGCTGATCACGATTTTGGCTCGGAGAATCTCGCCTTAGGACTTAACACATTAGCTCTTTTCTCTCCTTACAGATGCTGCCAGACCTGCTGAGATTTTGCAGCATTTTCTTTTTGGTTTCAGATTCCAGCATCCGCAGTAATTCGCTTTTATTTGGAGGGGATGGTGTTCCTCAGCACCTGCTGCACTTGACCTTTTCAGTGGTAGGGGTCATGGGTTTGGGTCATGCTGCCAGATAAACCTTGGTGACTTGCTGTGATGCATTTGTAGTCAATACACATTTCAAGCATGGTCAGCAATTGGTGGAAGGAATGACTGTTTAAGAGGTGGATGGGATGACCATCACATGTACTGCTTAGTTTTGGGTGGTGTCAAGCTTCTTAGGTGTTGTTGGAGCTTCACTTTTCCAGGCAAATGGAGGGTATTCCCTCACAGCCCTGACTTGTGAACCATCAGCGGTAGAGAGGCTTTGAGGAGTCAGGCACTGAGCTGCAGAATGTTGAGCCTCTGACCTGCTCTAATAGCCGTGGCATTTATATGGCCAGTCCAGTGAAATTGCTCAACTTACAGTAATCTACAACAGAACTAAAAGCAGTTTTGTGATTTTGGACTTTAGTCCTTTAGAGGAAAGCATAACTTATATAAATAAGATGTACAAAATTATCGCATTTAAACATCACGGGGTTTGAAACATTTGTCCCCTCAGCCTTTTCTATTGCCTACAAGACACAAGTGGAAATGCTCTCCACTGCCTGGATAAATGAAGCTCCAACAACGCTCAAGATGCTCAATACCATCCAAGCCAAAGCAGCTTGCTTGCTTAATTGGCCCCACTCCACCACTGTCAACATTTACTCCTTCCACCGGTGAACAGTGACAGCTGTGAATACCATTAACAAGGTGCACTGCAGCAGCACCCCAAGGCTCTTTGACAGCGCCTTCCAATCTTGTGATCTCTGCCACCTATAATCTAAGGGCGGGAGGTCAAGTTACACACTCTCCTGACTTGGAATTACATTACCGTTCTTTTATCGTCACTGAACTTTCCTTGAACTCTCAGCCTAACAGCAAGATGGCTGCACCCACACCAATTAAGGACTGGAGTGATTCAAGAAGCCAACTCACCACCACCTTTTCAAGGGTAATTAATGATGGCTAATAAAGCTCATTTTAATGAGTAAAATGTAAAGTTAATAAGATCGAAGTAGAGTTTGCTGAAAGTGAAGGGACAATATAAATATTGCTAACCTTTCTGTCTCGTCTCCCCTCTCTTCGCATTGATGTACTTCCTTCCTCATTGATACACCATAGGCAGTGGTGGCCCTCTCGTACTTTGCTCAACTACATTACCCAAGAGCATGATCAGCTGGCTGTGAAACTGTAGAAGGCAGCGCACTTCTGCCTGATGAAGTTTTTACTTGACACTCCTCAGCCGTGCTGCTCTGCATTCGGGGCTGGTTTAGCACACAGGGCTAAATCGCTGGCTTTTAAAGCAGACAAAGGCAGGCCAGCAGCACGGTTCAATTCCCGTACCAGCCTCGCCGAACAGGCGCCGGAATGTGGCGACTAGGGGCTTTTCACAGTAACTTCATTGAAGCCTACTTGTGACAATAAGCGATTTGCATTTAATTTCATGCACACCATTTCGGTTGGATGTCCCATGATAAGAAATGGGAATGCTGACGTATCTTCTTCTTGTGGATAATTCTGGTAGAATCCTTGCTGAACCTGCTGAGATTAGTTAACTCAGCACCGACTGCTGATCTCTCCGACCTTTCTTGCTCAGAAACAGACTGCTTGTTTTAAATCCCTGAGTCTTCAACACAGCTATTAGTTTACTCTGTAATACATGGGGAGAAGCTAGATTTTCTAACCAAAATGTACATTTTGCTCATATCAATTGTCAACTTGTGATTTGGAGCAGAGGTGCATAGAAAATGAAAACTATTAAGTTTAGCAAAAATAAAGCCTTGCCACGTCATGAGAGGTAACTTAGTTGGTTGTCGAGTCAACTGCCATTCTCTAACATACCTGCATGTAGTAGAGGACTTCATCATCTTCTACCCCCCAAGCTGAAAAGTGACCAGTGCTCATCCGAATTGGTACAGGACTGCTCTTTATCGTGTAGGTGCAGCCTGTACTGGGAGTATTTACTGATGATACTTTTGGAGGAGGGGTTGAAAGAACCTTTTTTCTGTAAAATAATTCCAGAAGCAGTTCAAATTAGTATAACTATCATAGCTTTCACGACTTTCTGAACACGTCCATTTTCAGAAAGCTCCTGCCTGTATACATTTATAATTAGACAATAATGAATGACAAAAGTGTTCTAGTCAACAACTCACCTCTTGCAAAATGAACTGCAAGACGTTTATGAGTGGTCGCCCCCAAGGCAAAACTTCCAAGTCAAATTATTACCATTACTCAGCAATAAATATTGATTTAATGTTGACGTTAAACAGAATCAAAACATTAAGAGCTTCATCGGTAGTTGGTGCAATGTGCATACACACAGTTGAGCAGAGCACTGATGTGTTAAATCATAGAGATGGGAACATAGAATTCAAGCAGAGACATAGCATTGACTCCACAACTGCTTGAGAGGTTCACAAGATGTGTTATTTGTTTGAGGGGAATAAGTAATTTAAGAAGATGGACTGAATTTCATAGCATACGCTTTAATGATTGAGTCAATTGGGATCACTGTATAAATGAAGTTTAATTTATTGTGTGATTATATTGGAGTATCCAACATCCTCAACAATAGCACATTTTACGTAAATCAACTTAGTGCATCACTTCTGTATGCGGATGCAAACAGTTTCTGGAACATTCCACTAGATTGTACAGAAACAAATAAACATCATAAACAGTCTAATGAAATCAATAGACTTATACATAGAATAAAAGTAAAACAATTATGTAATTAGACAAATTAAAATAAATATTTTCAATAAGCCAATGTGGGGGCAATTCTCCCGGCCATTAGCCTGAGCCAGGATTCCCCCTGGTTGGCCTGTTGAATTGGCGTGAGGCACAAAACATGATTCTCGCCCGGTAAGTCTCCCATTGCAAGTCTCCCACCCTGCTCCCTCTGGCGAGATCAGGTCCTTGTCCAGAAACGATGAGAACCTGATCAGAAGTCATTAGCATCTACTTCAGTCTCATTAGCACGATTGGCGTGGAATTCTGAGACTGCTTGGGATGCTTCCGTGTCCCCCTCTCCCCGCCAGCTGGAAGTCCCGTGAGCGCAAATCATTACTGGTCCCTAAAAATGGGATCAGGCCAGGCACCAGGGACACTGAGGGCCAGAAAGGGGGTGAGTACCCTCTCTACAATTACCTCCAGTTTGCTGAGGGGGTCCTTCAATGGAGGTGGAGATCAGGAGGCATGTTCTGGGCTGGATGGGCTCAGGTAAGGGGTCATGTGACAAGTCTTTCCTCTGTAGTCTTGAAAACCTTGAAACTCCCTTTCAGCTTGTAAATTCCAATGACCTGTCTGATGAAGGTAAAAGTCTTCTCTTTGTTCTGTTGGAAACCTTCAAAGTTCTTTTTTCACATTCACTTTCATTCCCCTTTAACTTTTTCAAGCTTCTGGGCTTGCTGAGAAGCCTAAATGCTTTGAACAGCATTGCTTACATTCAATTTTGAGGACAGCTTGACTGACAAGTCCAGACTATTTCAGGCTTTGTTGCCGCAAAGGGGAAAGCTATGGAGATTCCCAAACTCTGGATTCTTGTAAAACATGATGAGAGAATTATTAGGAGCTGTTACTCATTCAATAAAAGATGGTGATCCGCCCAAAACCTGTGCAAACACTGCTGGTGTCACTACACATCACATGACACATAACCAGCAGGAATGGATTCTCTGGTACATAACACCTTTCCCCTTTACTTCATTAGTGCAATGACAACAATTAATATGTATACAACAGATCCACTGTTATTTCTACACATATATACAATTCAATAAGAGTCTCTGTGGTGGACATTTATTCCTTTTTGGTAGAATTCAGTGTTTTTGAACTTGACTACTTGCGACCTTTCTGCAGATGGTACTTCTTGAGTAGTTATTTCAGTATCTGTCACTATAGGCATTGAAAATTCCTCAGAAACAAAATCTGAACCCGTTACTGTCTCTGGTGTCTGCCCCGAAGTATAGCTCTAGGACTTCTTGAGAACCTCTTGAGAAATTTCATCAAACTTACTTGGTGCCGATCACCATGATGTCGCCAAAGTCTTCCACTGTCCATCTGTATGGTGTATGATATTGGATCTGTCTTTGTTCGGATCATAGCAGGTACTCATTTCACATTGGTGGTGTAACACCTAGCTAGCACTCTCTCTCTCTAGTTCAATACTTGTCTTTTAGAGATTTTATCCCTCCTACCAATTTGTGCTTGTTGATGTCATTTGACAATCTGTAAAGTATCAGGGGGAGTTAACAAATCACACTGTCTGTGGTTTCTTCTTGAACACCAGCATTGCCGGTGAACTTTGCGTGGTAGCATGTGCAGTGTTCTGGTAAGATATTAGAAATTTGTTTACTCTTAGAACATAGAACATAGAACAGTACAGCACAGAACAGGCCCTTCGGCCCTCAATGTTGTGCCGAGCCATGATCACCCTACTCAAACCCACATATCCACCCTATACCCGTAACCGAACAACCCCCCCCCCTTAACCTTACTTTTATTAGGACACTACGGGCAATTTAGCATGGCCAATCCACCTAACCCGCACATCTTTGGACTGTGGGAGGAAACCGGAGCACCCGGAGGAAACCCACGCACACACGGGGAGGACGTGCAGACTCCACACAGACAGTGACCCAGCCGGGAATCGAACCTGGGACCCTGGAGCTGTGAAGCATTTATGCTAACCACCATGCTACCCTGCTGCCCCTAATCTTCTATTATCTAATGCCCCTATTATCTTCTTGATAATATTTCCTGATTTTTCGATGCTTTGATAGAATGCTTTAATGACTGCACAAAATGTTCGGTCAATCCATTTGTTGCTGAATGATATCGAGCTGACTTGATATGGTCTGTATTGTTCCCCTTAAAGCTGTCCTCAAATTCCTTCAAAATAAATTGAGTATCATTATCACTGACAATCTGCTCCCGTATGCAAAAACTTCTGAATATTCCGTCTAGTTTCTCAATGGTCTGCCCAGTCGTCATTGAATTCATTATCGCGACTTTTTGAGTGTGTGTCCACAACCACTAAGAACATGTGACCCTCCAATGGACCGTCCAGTGTATTCTCTGCCATGGATATGTTGGTCATTCCCACAGATGTCATGGTTGGAACTGTGGAGTGTTCCTTAGTTTTGCACAAGATTGGCATTGCCCAACTTTCTCTTCAATTTTCATGTTTAACCCTGGCCATCAAAAATAACTGCTTGCCAATTTCTTCACCACACCAGGATGCCCCTCATTTAGTTGGTCAAGGACTCTGCTACGTGAGCACAGAGAATTAAACACACGGATTCCGATAATAAATCTCCATTCTGAACTGTCAACTCAAGTCTTTGTGTGATGTAGGGCTTGAGATCTGTATTTTTCCTATGAATGTCTGACAGCGTTCCTTTTTGGAGCAAGCCCCATCACTGGATTGGTCCTTTAATAGCTTTGAACTTGAGATGAAGTCACAGGTACTCTATCCACGATCAAGAAATACAAACTATTGACAAAATGTTCTTCAGGGTCATATTTGACTTGTAACACCAATCATGTTAAAGCGCCAGCATTTATATGCTGTGCTGACTTGTGATATTGGATATTGTAAGTATGTATTGACAGGATCAATGACCATCTTTGCAATCTACTAGCTGCCAAAGAAGGTATATTTTTAGACAGGCCAAAGATTTTAGTCTAGAGTGGATATTCTGTCAAAAGAGTAAAATGACATCCATAAAGGCACCAAAAATGAGCGTAATTCATCTCCACACCAATAAGGATGCGTGAAATAAAAGCTATTGGTCGTTCATCTGTTAAGGCATAAGGCGCGAGACAACTGCACCAAGCCCATAGGGTGAGGCACGCAAGCAAGTTGCATCTTTGTCTTGGGATTGCAATGAACCAACAGCTCTATCATCTGTAAAGCTTCTTTCGCTTCATTGTATAGATTTTCATATTTTTCTGACCAATGCCATACCTGTTTGACACATAGCAAAATGTGTAAAATTTGGCACAGATTTACCATTATAATTGAGCAATCCTAAAAGCAACCTTAATTGTTACATTTTGAGAGTGTGGATCTTCTAAGATTGCTGACATTTTCTTCAGCTCCTTGTGTAAACTCTCTTTGTTGATGACATGACCAAGATAATTTATGGATGACTTGAAAAAGTTGCATTTTTCCTTTATAACTCTCAGGCTGAGGCTCTGTAAACGCTTTCTGTGTTTTGCGCACAAGTACCTTGTGTTGCAGTTTTCTGCAGTTTTTCTCCATTTAAATAATAATCTGTTCTTTCATTCTTCCTTCGAAAATGGACTTCACATTTTCAAACACTATGCTCCATTTGCCAACTTACTTAACCCTATCAATATCTCTTTTCAAACTGTCTGTATCCCTCTCACAAGTTGCTACTAATCGGAAAATGCTTTCACCTTCTTCCTGACTATGGCAGTAGAACCAAAACCTTTCTGCAATCAGGAATGGTTTGGGATAGAAACGCCCCTCCGAGGTTTTCATTAATACAATATAGGAGGTAATCCCTGGTTTTGCTGGTTGAATTAGATTTTGTAGCAGCATAGACATTTTACAGCCAACTGGGCTGAGAAATGTTGCGATCTTTAGGTCCTCGAGTGTTTGATTAGCTATTATTTTTTTTTTGGAATAATTTTTATTCAAGTTTTCAACAACAAATTTTTATCACAACAGAGAAAAACAGTAACCCCTCCCCTCCAATACAAAAACAATAAATTAACAAGAAAAAGAAATAAGCATAAAACCATGCGAACAAACCCTCATGACGAACCCGTAGCCCCCCCCCCCCCCCCCCCCCCCCCCCCCGGCTACCTTCCCCCGATTCCCGTCCGTTTTCCCCTGATTCTTGGCTACCTGGCTATTCTTCCTCTTGTTCGTTGGCCACAAACAGGTCCCGGAACAGTTGCATGAATGGCTCCCACGTTCTGTGGAAGCCGTCGTCCGACCCTCGGATGGCGAATTTGATTTTCTCCATTTGGAAAGATTCCGAGAGGTCGGACAGCCAGTCTGCAGCTCTGGGTGGTGCTGCTGACCGCCAGCCAAACAGGATTCTATGGCGGGCGATCAGGGAGGCAAAGGCAAGGGCGTCCGCCCTCCTCCCCAGGAATAAATCTGGCTGGTCTGAAACCCCGAAGACCGCCACTATCGGGCATGGCTCCACCCTCACCCCCACCACTTTGGACATAGCCTCGAAGAAGGCTGTCCAGTACTCCACAAATCTGGGGCAAGACCAGAACATGTGGGCGTGGTTGGCCGGGCCTCTTTGGCACCGTTCACATCTGTCCTCCACCTCCGGGAAGAACCTACTCATACGGTTTCTTGTTAAGTGGGCTCTATGTACCACTTTTAGCTGCGTCAGGCTGAGCCTTGCGCACGTGGAGGTGGAGTTGACCCTATGCAGTGCTTCGCTCCAGAGTCCCCACCCTATCTCAATCCCCAGGTCATCCTCCCATTTCATTCTTGTTGCGTCCAGTACGGTGTCGTCCCTTTCTACCAGTCGGTCATACATGTCGCTACAGTTCCCTTTCTCTAGGACACTTGCGTCCAGTAGGTCTTTCAGTAGTGTCTGTCGTGGCGGTTGTGGGTACGTCCTTGTCTCCTTTCGTAGGAAGTTTTTGAGCTGCAGGTGCCGTAGCTCGTTCCCCCAGGCTAGTTGAAATGTCTCTGTCAGTTCGTCCAGTGTTGCGATCCTGTCGTCCGTGTATAGGTCCCTGACTGTCAGTGTCCCCCCGTCCTGCCTCCACCTTTTGAAGGTGGCGTCAGTCAGTGCTGGTGTGAACCTATGGTTGTTGCAGATGGGAGCCTTGTCCGACATTTTGGTCAGGCCAAATTGCTGCCGCAGTTGGTTCCAGGATTGGAGGGTGGCTGTCACCACTGGGCTGCTGGAGTGTTTTTTCGGTGGGGATGGGAGTGCTGCCGTGGTGAGGGCCCGGAGGGAGGTCCCCATGCAGGAGGCCTCCTCCGCATGCACCCACTCGGCTTCTGGCTCCTGGATCCATCCCCTTACTCACTCGGCTGTTGCCGCCCAGTGGTAGAATTGTAGGTTTTTTGTAGGTCCTTCTTTGGGATCCTAGCATTTTTACCCCCCCATACGAACGCCATGATAAGTTTGTCCAGCGCTTTGAAAAAGGCCTTGGGGATGTAGATTGGAATGGATCTAAACAGGAAGAGGAACCTGGGCAGTACGTTCATTTTGATCGTCTGGACTCTCCCTGCGAGGGAGAGTGGGAGTGTGTTCCATCTTTGCAGGTCCTTTTTTACTTCCTCTGTCAGGCTGGTGAGGTTCCATTTGTGGATCCCTTTCCAGTCATGGGCTATTTGGATCCCCAGGTAGCGGAATTTGTGTCGGGCTTGTTTGAACGGCAGCCCCTTTAGTTCTGCCCCCCCCTTGCGGGTGTACTGGGAAGATCTCGCTTTTGCTCATGTTGAGTTTGTAGCCCGAGAAGGCTCCAAACTCTTTCAGGAGCGCGATGATTCCGTCCATGCTGCTTTGTGGGTCCGAGATGTAGAGGAGCAGATCATCGGCATAGAGTGAGACTCTGTGCTCTCTGCCTCCCCTTCGGATCCCCCTCCAATTTTTTGCTGCCCTGAGCGCGATTGCTAGCGGTTCGATTGCTAGTGCGAACAGCAGCGGGGACAGTGGGCATCCTTGTCTGGTGCCCCTGTGCAGCTGGAAGTATTGGGAGTTGGTATTGTTGGTCCGTACGCTCGCCATGGGAGCGTTGTATAGGAGCTATACCCAAGCAGTGAACCCTGTTCCAAGCCCGAACCGCTCCAGTACCTCTATGAGGTATTTCCATTCGACTCTGTCGAAGGCCTTTTCTGCGTCCAGGGAGACGATCACCTCTTGTGTTCTCTCCCCGGAGGGGGTCATTATCACGTTCAGCAGGCGCCTGATGTTCGAGGTAAGCTGTCTACCTTTGACGAAGCCCGTCTGGTCCTCTGTGACCACCTCAGGTACACAGTCTTCTAGCCTTTTGGCTAGGATTTTGGCCAGTATTTTGGAGTCTGCGTTCAGCAGAGATATGGGTCTGTATGACCCACATTCCGTTGGGTCTTTGTCTTTCTTAGGTATCAGCGAGATTGAGGCCTGTGCTAACGTGGGTGGCAGTGTGCCCCTAGCTAGCGAGTCTGTGAACATCTCCCGCAGGTGCGGGGCCAGCGCTGACGCAAATGTTTTGTAGAAGTCCGCCGGGAATCCGTCCGGTCCCGGCGCCTTCCCCGTCTGCATGGAGCTAATGCTGTCCATGATCTCTCCCAGTGCTAGTGGTGCTTCCAGGTCCCGTTTTCTGCCCTCTCCCACGACTGGTATGTCCAGTCCATCAAGGAACCGGTTCATCCCAGCCTTCCCAGTTGGGGGCTCTGAGGTGTACAGCTCTTGGTAGAAGGCCTTGAAGGTTTTGTTAATCCTCTCTGGTTCTGTTTCCAACGTGCCTCCGGTACCCCTGATTTGCGCAATTTCTCTGGTGGCTGCCTGCTTTCTCAGCTAGTGTGCCAACAGGTGGCTGGCTTTGTCTCCGTGTTCGTACAGGGTCCCGCACGCCTGGCGGAGTCGGTGCACTGCTTTCCTGGTGGAGAGCAGGTCAAAGTTCCTTAGTAGTTCTTTCCTCTCCGCCAGGAGCTCTACGGTCGGGGCCTCGGAGTATTTACGGTCTATCTCCAGTATGGAGTCGACCAGTTTCTGCCTAGCCACCCTTTCCTCCCTATCTCTTCGCGCTTTGAAGGCAATGATTTCCCCTCTTAGTACGGCCTTAAGCGCTTCCCAGAACGTGGAGGGTCAGACTTCCCCGTTTTGGTTGTTCTCCGTGTACTCTGCTATGGCCCGCGCTATCCTTTTGCTGAAGGCCTTGTCAGCTAGTAAGGCACCGTCCAACCTCCATGTGGGACGCTGGGCCCTTCCTGTCTCTAGCCGCACGTCCATGTAGTGTGAAGCGTGGTCTGATATCACAATTGCGGAGTATTCCACTTTGTCTATCCCTGGAAGCACCGTTTTCCCCACCACAAAGAAGTCAAAGAAGTTGTGTACTGGGGAGAAGAAGGAGAATTCTTTCTCCCCCAGGTGGGCGAACCTCCAGGGGTCCACTGCTCCCATCTGCTCCATAAAGTGACTGAGTTCCCTTGCCATGCTTGAGGTTTTCCCCGTTTTGGGGTTTGATCTGTCCGTCTTTGGATCCTGTACACAGTTGAAGTCCCCCCCCATGATTAGTCAGTGCGTCGCTATGTCCGGGATTTCTGCCATGGTCTTTTTGATGAAGCTCGTGTCGTCCCAGTTGGGCGCGTACACGTTGACTAGACCTACCGGCGCCCCATCTAGGGCCCTGCTGACCATGACATACCGCCCCCCTGGGTCTTGCCGATCAGGATCGCCACCCCCCTGGCCCTTGTCCCATAGCAGGAATGGTAGGTTTGTCCCACCCAGCCGTTTCTTACCCCCCTCTCTTCCCTTCTTTCCTTTACCACTTTATTTTATTTATTTATTTATTAATTATTCCCCCCCCCCCCCTCTTTTATGCAACTCCTCTCAGGTGGGCTTACTTTTGATGGGAGAGAGTGTAAAAAGAGAGAAAATAATATATATACCCCTCCCCCCTCTCTCTTTAACAGTTTTCTTTTGTTTTTTTTAATAAAAGTCCTTTTTGTTTTCTTCCTTTCCCCACTCACCCAGGAGAGAGAGAGAGAGAGTGAGGCTTTTGTGCAGTCTCTTTGGCCTTGCCTCATGGTGGTTGCTGCCGGTTGGGGGGGGGGGTTGGGTCGGTCCCCGCTGTTCGGTCCCCGCTGCTCCGTTTGGGCTCCCGCACTTCGCACCCCGCGTCCTCCCGGTGGGGGTGGTTAGGTCGCTGGTCGCTGCCGCCGGCTGGGCCCCGCTTCGGTCCTGGCCTGCGTGGGGGGGGGAGGTGGACCTGCCGCCGCCGAACCGCTCCTGCTGCCGCCGCCGAGGATCCTCCGCCGACAGGTTTGTTGGGGGGGGGGGGGGTGCGTCTTCCCTTCCCTTCCCTGCTCTTTGTCGCTGCGGAGAGAAAGGCCCCGGCTTAGTTCCCCTGCGGGAGCCCCTCTCCGTACGACCGCCCCGCTTGCCGACCGGAAGTCCAATCTTGATTAGCTATTATAAACAACAGGAATCATTCTTCATATGAATTCCATGTTTCATAATCCTCATCAAACGTATCCATGGGCCCATTGTTCCCGCCATTTTTGGATCCTGGCTCCTCGGATCTATACTTCCTACCTTCCAATTGTTATGAAAGTATGTCACAAATGATCCCTTCAACAAGCAACTAGGAATTCTTTCCCCTTTTTGGGTGAGTGCACTTCAACTTGTTTTCCCGAGTAGTGTCCCGTGCAGAGTTGGAAGACTTCAAAATCTTCGCTCGCCGCAGCCTATGTAGCTTCATCACGTGTGAAGTCCCTGCACCCCATACCCCACTCACTACAATGCAAGCATGTCTTCATCGACTGCCGGTCTTCTTACTCATGGCTGTGGTTCAAAATATGTTTAAACCTTTTGCATCGGTGGCAGTACCAATGTTGTGTTATGCTGAAATTGTGCATCCTTTAAAAATGGTGGCCCAATCTCTGAGGATCCAGCCTTGCCAGCTTCTATGGGTCCAATGGTGTGAATCACCCGGGCTCCAAAATAATTTCGAAGTGTGTGTGGATCGTGCCATCCAACCGACAGGAATCGAACCTCGTTTCCTCCTGGAGATCACATTTTGAAATTTTTGGGGAGAATTCCACCCAATGTAAATGGCTGCAACTCATGTTCGCAAATGAACTTGTACTTCATTAACTTTACCTTTCAGCAGCTATCCAGATTTAAATGCGAGTCGGAGGGCGGCACTAACCTTTTTGGCATGTTTTCATTGATCGGTGTTTCAGCCAAACGTTTGCGCTGCCCTTGGTTAGTTGAAAGACTCGTGCTGGGCGTTGGATCCTGGAATTAGACACAAAGTGGAAGAGATTTTGTGGAGTAGAACATAGAACATACACGGTAGAAGGTGGCCATTCAGCCCATCAAGTCTGCACCGACCCACTTAAGCCCTCACTTCCACCCTATCCCCGTAACCCAATAACCCCTCCTAAACTTTTTGGTCATCAAGGGCAATTTATCATGGCCAATCCACCTAACCTAAATGTCTTTGGGACGAAACCGGAGCACCCGGAGGAAAGCCACACAGTCACGGGGAGAACGTGCACACTCAGCACAGACAGTGACCCAGCGGGGAATCGAACCTGGGACCCTGGTGCTGTGAAGCCACAGTGCTAACCACTTGTGCTACCCTGCTGCACGTTAACTCTAACACTACTTTAATAGCTACTGAGCAAGTGCATAATGTACTATATCATAATGATGTACTCAGAGAGAGACGAACCCCACCCAATGCCAGTGCCTATGTATTTATATTGTGTACCTTGAATGCCCTATTACGTATTTTCTTTTCATATACTAAATGATCTGTTTGAGCTGCACACAGAAAAATATTTTCACTGTACCTCGGTACACGTGATAACAAAGAAGTCCAATCCAATCCAATTTGTGTATAATTTAATAACTGAACTGTAAGTAAAGATAGGTGCCGTATGCATAGACTGTGATTCTAGCATCCGCCCACTAGGTGCCGTGGCAACAGGAGAACATCACTGGAGCGCACGAGATGTGCAGCAGAACATAGATAGCAGGCGTAGAGTCCAGTCACGTATCGAATAACTCCTTTTTCAATAGTAATACTAGTTAATCATTATCATTTTTATTTAGCCATAGTATCCAACTGTACTTATCATTCACATCGTAGAAACCTTTATGGTGTGTAGTTAGTTAATAAATAGATTTGTTCTTGCCGTATGTTCACTGATTCAACCGCAAAGACATCGCCATCCGTGAACATAGAGAACATTACAGAAGGGAATTTTCGAAACTCTTCAGAGGCTTTAGAAAATTGAAAACTGTACACATCACTCTCAAGATGGATGCATACCCATGTGTCCATTTACCGCCAGGAAGGTCTCACATTTCACTTTTAAAATCAAATAAGGAGTGAGATTGAGATGATGCTTCAACAACAGGTTATTTCACTCGTCACTAAACCAACCAGGTGGTGCTCCAGTATATCACCACTTCCAAAATCAAATGGCTCTATCTGAAGCTGCATTGACCTGCCTTACACAACTGAACATGGCGGTGGAACAAGAAATACATCCAATGGCGATGCTGAATGAGAACCCTTGTGAAGAATGCAATCTTTACCAAGTTTGACGCAAACAGTGATTCAGCAATTATTGCTGGATCAGGAGTCAAAACTTCCAACCACTTTCATCACATTTCAGGGACATTACTGGTTCTATCATCTGCCTTTTGGCATCATGTCCATGCTGAAAAGTTTCCAAAGAACAATGTCTTGAAGGTATGGAATGTGTCATATGCCAACCACATGGACAACATTTTGATCCATGAGTCAACAAAGGAAGAACATGAAAAAAGGGTAATATTAAAAGTAATACAGGCAACAGGAAGCACTGAAGACCCACAGAAGACAAAAGCTAGAAGAGAATTTCCACTGGCCAGGAATATCACCAAACTACAAACGTTTATGAATATTATCAACCAACTGGAAATATTCGTACCTTATCTAGCTCAAGTAAATGATCGTCTAAGACAACTTTTGTGACAAGACCAGACACGAGCCTCAACAGCAATGAATCAAAATGATGTAGAAATCTTCGGAGATCCAAGCTCACTGATGCTGAACTACTAACTATTGTAGCGGCAGATGCATTAGCAACAGGACTGAGAGCTTGTTATTCCAGATCCAGACCTGTCAATCATGCCTCAAGTCCCTTCACTGAGACTGAACAGTGCTTGCTGTCATTGAGAAAGATTTGACCTGGGCA
Organism: Scyliorhinus canicula; assembly: GCF_902713615.1. Lineage (NCBI taxonomy): Eukaryota > Metazoa > Chordata > Chondrichthyes > Carcharhiniformes > Scyliorhinidae > Scyliorhinus > Scyliorhinus canicula. Next base: position 151,662,980 of record NC_052151.1, on the reverse strand, counting down.
TGTGAAAAAAATTCTGATTACGTCTTGGATCTACAGTTCAAGATCAAAACTGATCACAAACCAGTAAAATCGGGCGTTGTGAAGAATGGGATCGGCGCCGGGCGCTGATCCATTTCCGATGCTCCTGCCCTCTGCTGGCTGTGGGATTGAGGTTTGTGCCTGCGTGTCAGTGGGAGGATGTAAATGGGTCTTAATGACTTAATCACTTAGCGGGACTGGGCACCATATTTTTTGGGCCCTCATGATTCTCCAGCCCTCTGGGCCGGCGATCACTTGGGCAATAATCACTACAAGTTTTTCCCAGGGTGGCCCTGACATGGTGGACCTCGCCGTGGACCATGGGCAGTTGCCCCTAAAGTCCATCCGTGGGTCACCTCCTCCCCACATGCTCACCCCAGCAAACCCCCTAGATAAAGAGAACCTCCACAGAGACCCCCTAAATAGGTAGATCCTCCACCGACCCCCGCAGAAATGACATCCCTGTCAGGGGGCCCCAGAAAAGAGAGTCCTATCAAGAAGCCATAAAGAAAAGAGACCACTTCAAAGAAATTTGTCAATTTCCAGCTGAGCACTTCAAAATCACACAAGGGTGAAGGGTCAGAAGGAGGAGGGGGTGATTAACTCTTTTTGAAGTAGTTGATGTTTGTAAACATTGTGGTTAGAGTTACTCAACCATGAAAGAATATGAATGAAGCAAGGTTGACAGCTGTGTTTGTGTTGAATCTGCCAATCACAGACTAGTGTGGGAAATTAATGAATGGCTTGCAGTTTAAGGTTCTGAGGGGTTTAAATACAGGTCACTGGTTTCTCTTTCCAGGAATAGACACAAGGTGCTTCCTCTGTCTGAGCCAACAGGTGTATTGCCCAGGTAAACATTACAACAGTAATTTTTTCACTGCCTCTGTCTGGACAGTTCTCTAGCCTCCAGAAAGGGATTTCTTTTCTTGGGGGCTTCCGGACAGGTTTTTCGCTTTTCTGGGGGAATTCCTGACAGGGGTCTCTTTTCTGGGGTCTGTGGGTTAGCTCCCTATTTAAGGGATCTTTGTGGTGGTCTCCCTACTTATGGGTCTTGGGGGGGGAACGGGTTGGGGCTCCTCCGTATTTGGAGAAGGGGAGGACTCAGAAAATCTGGGGCAGAGGGCTGATTTGTGATGCGAGGGGGGTGGCCAGCCACGGGATCTCGTTATCGGGCCTCCCGCTCAAAATGGCGGCCCAATAGTGGGATTCTCTCTGCAATCACCATGCATAAATTTGCATGGTGAAGGATAGTGAATTGCTTCCTGATCTGTGCTCCCAGCTTGGAGGGGGCATGAGGGGGAGATAGGAGAGAAAGATGAGAGTTCAGAGCTAAGGAAAGTAGAACATTCAAGAAACTTTGGGTTGGTGAGCTGGGAAAAGGAGGAGAGCAGCAGAAGCATCCGATCAGACTTCTCAACGTTGGTGACAAAGAAATGCATTCATTCCTCATGCTTATTGTTGGTGATGAGGGTGGGAGATACAGGGTAGAGGGGTTCAAGAAGATACTTTGCAGTAGAGAACAGAAGCTGGGGGTTATCTTTGCACTTGGCAATGATCCTGGAATGGTGAGCAGTTTTAGCAGATGAAAGCAGGAGCTGATCATACTTTATATGGTCCAGCAGATGAGAAATACTGAATGGCTTGTTGGACATATCTATTTAAGTCTGAATCCCTTGGATATAAAGAGGCTGAGATGATAGTTGTACCGTGTGCAATGTCCAGAGTGAGAGAGAGCAATGGTTTTGTTGTGTACTAAGCTGTAAAAGGTGCAGGTGAGGTTGAGGTTGAGCCATTCGTTAACTGCAGAAATGTTGTGATGAATCAACGGCCAAAGACTGGCAATTGAATTTTGAAAGTGCAGTTGCAAGTGAATTGAGGATCAGTCTTTCCCAGGGAAGCAAAGGAGGTAGCGTTAGGACATGGAAGAAGGATGTTGTGGAGACTGATACAAGGAATTGATCAGAGATACCTTTCAGTATTTGATATGATTGAGGTAGTGAAGTCACACTGAGATGGCAAAGTGAAGGGTGTGGCGGTGAACAGAGTTGGAGAGCTTGGATGGAGTGGAGATTACGAGAGGATAAGTGGGCAGTGAACTCAGGAGAGCATGGTGAGTTGAGATGGAGGTTGAAATCAGCAAGAATAACAAATTGATCGGTGTTGATCTTCACAGAGTAACACAGAGAAGCTATCATGGTGAGAAAATGTTATGGTGCTTGGGGCATCAGAAAAATAAGGATTTTAAATGAGAGGTGAAAAAGGTGGGACTAAGTGAAATGCTCAGAAGAGGGAAAAGTTCCAGAGGAGTAAGAGCCAAGGTGAGATTGGTTAGAAGAACCACACCACCACCGCAATGCTTTATAAAATTCATTTATGGGATGTGGGCATCACTGGTTAGGCATTTATTGCCCATCCCTAGTTGCCCTTCAGAAGGTAGTGGTAAGTTGCCTTCTCGAACTGCTGCAGTCCTTGAGGTGTAAGCACATCCACTGTGCTGTTAGGGAGAGATTTTGCCCCAGAAGGGAAAGGGAAGTGGTGGAAGGTGTAACCATGCAGTGGGGAGGGTGGGGGTGGCTTCAGGGAACGTGTTATCACCCCTCAGCCAGGATTTTGTTACGGCTATGATGTTCTTGCATTTGTCCATAATATATTCTTTTTTTAAAAATTTAGAATACCCAATCATTTTTTCCAATTAAGGGGCAATTTAGAGTGGCCAATCTACCTATCCTGCACATCTTTGGGTTGTGGGGGTGAAACCGACGCAGACACGGGGAGAATGTGCAAACTCCACACGGACAGTGACCCAGGGCCGGGATTCGAACTCAGGTCCTCAGCGCCGTAGGCAGTAATGCTAACCACTGTGCCACCGTGCTGCCCTTCCATAATATATACATGATGCTGATAGAGATTGTTTAGCTCAGTTGGCTGGACTGCTGGTTTGAGACGCGGAGCGACGCCAACAGCACAGGTTCAATTCCTGTACCAGCTGAGGTTACCCACGAAGGCCCTACCTTCTCAACCTTCCCGCGCCTGAGGTGTGGTGATCCTCAGGTTAAATCACGACTAGTCAGCTGTCTCTCTGAAAGGGGAATGCAGCCTATGACCTTCGGGAACTATGGCGGCTTTCTTTGTTCCATTCATGGATGACAAGCTCCTTGCCTGAAGCACTGGTATAATTCGCAGGGTCAGCAGTGGGATGGGTGATTTGGACGGGAAAGAGATTTATGAGATTAACCCCCTATTGGATGCGCTGGGTGTGAATGTCAGTGAGATAGTGGGATTGTGCAATTGGGGTTGTTGCTCATAATGTGTCTGGAGCAAACGCCGTTTGGAGCCCTTCAGAGTACATCAAGGGAGGCAAGGTTGATATACGCGCTTATCTCAGGAGACAAAATTGGCAAAAGGCAGAATGGTCAGAGTACTACTGGTTTGAAGTAAGGAATTGAGTGGGCAAAGTATCTGAAAAGGGAGAAATGAAAGATGGCATTACAAAAAAAGAGAAGGGTCCAGGAGGGGCAAAGAGAAGCAGGTTTAAACAAAGCGAGAGAAAAGTGGACAAAGAAGTGATGGGTCCGGCCCAGAGAGGCAACCAAAATGTGCACACAAATGAACACAAGGAAAACTCAGGTTCCAATGGCAGGTAGGAGGCAGAGTAAAAATCTTCTTAGTCCATCAGTCTCGGCTGGATTCAAACCACAAAGTTCAGAACTAAAATGGTAATGAAGACAAATTTCACACAGTGTCTATTGGGCGGGCTGTGGGTGGGTCCATCTGCTTCACCCAGTCAATGTTTGTGGTCAGGCCTCATTTACACTGAATAGGTGAGCTGCCAGCACTAATCACAGTGTTCATCAGCAGCTGGATGATTGGGAGGGTGGGGAATCTGATGGGGCAGCTGATCAGAAATCAGTTGAGTGCAGCACTCAGTGGGGACGAGTGACAGTGTCGGGGAGTGAAATGAGGCAGCAGTTTACAGCAGCAAGGAAATGTTTCCAATCCTGCCAACAAGGAGGGGACATATTGGACGCTGTTAAGGTTCAAAACATGTGAGTGACCACAGTAAAAATAAAGAGCAGACCGACTTTCACCTTTCCCTAACTGAAGCGAAGGTTCATTGTCTAGACTTGTAGCGGCCAGTGTTTGTGAGTGGGTTGAGAGTGGTAGCAATGCAGACGAGCATGAAAATGGCACCGAGGTCCTGATCCAATCTGCCGATATAAATGAGATCTCCAGCCGTTTCTGGCAGAGGCACTGGATGCCTAAATTGAGGTCCTGTGAAAATTGTAATGGAAGAAACTCCAGCGACAAGTTGGCAGCTAGGTGTTGGCATGATATGTATATTGACTGTGATGTAAAGAGTTAACCAGTTAACGATAATGCTTCTTACCACTAGAGGGAACCACAGAACAGTCATATATATATATATATATATACATTTCATGTGACTTCTAGGATGCTGGGTAGAAAATGGTTAGGCATAAGATAGATCGGTTGTATTTGAGAGTTCTGTAGGTAGAGATAGCATAGCTTAGTTTAGTAACCTTATACTTTGGGAATACATACAAATCTTATTTAGTAGTGTTAATAAATTTGTTGTGTTCATTAACAAAGCTCGTTGTTCTTTGGTCAACACTATGCATCCAAGCCATCCAGGTAAAGCAAAGCAGAGAACAACACAAGTGTGTTATGTAATTTTGACTCTGTTATCACCCAGTAAATGTCTAAAACCAGGACAGCCTTTCTGTGGGATGGGAATGAACTGGAGGTATACAGAAAATGCAAGTGGTTTTAACACTGAAGTCTTTGAAACAACCAGGATGTTTTATCTTGTCCTGGATTGCCATCACTCCCACAAAGCAAATCCCATGTACATGAAGCTGACCCTAATCCCAACACATATACAGAGTTTACTCCACCTTACCTGCACAGGCATTTCCTCTATTAGCACCTCTTTCTGTGGTTCACGTTCTTTACCCTGAACCCAAGACTGAACTGCATGGGTCACTGGAATTGACAGATCTTGAAACTGAGCTCCGAGTGAGAGCAATGGCTGGATATGTAAACTAGCAGCAGGTTTATGGTCAGGTTTACTGTTTTCCTGAAAGGAGAAATGGGGCAGAAATTATGTTCACTTTAATAATAAATGACTCGTGAACAGACATTGAAAATAATGCCACCCATGGACAGTAATGCCTTGCAATCAGAATAAAGTTCACCTTTCTAACTAACTGATTCAACAGTCTGTGCTGATGAGTTGAAGGGTGTAAAAATCTGCACCAATGCAACTGTTAACTTTACTCCTTGAAAAGGCCGTCACGATGAGATTGTCTACTGACGAATCCGTGCAGTGACCACCAGGAAATGATGGTAGGGTGCAAAGACTGGAGGCAGGATTCTCCAGTCCGCCAGCCGGGTGTTCCTCGGCAGCACCCTCGTCAGCAACGGGATTCTCCGTTCTGCCACCTGCCAATGGGATTTTCCATTAAGGCCACCCCACTCTGCCGGGAAAGCACCAGGCGTGGCTGCACTGCCGGTGGAATGGAGAATCCTGCCGGCGGAGAATCCCACCCAGGGTTTATTAACAGACGTAAACTAGACTACTCCACTCCCCAAAGGTTTCTCCCCTCCCCTCCCTTCACTTTGGCCGGGGTTTTTAAACTACACAGGCTCCCCTTGTTAAGGGGAAGCCCCGCCCTGTTACTGGGGAAGTTCGTACTCAGCAGAGGGCACAGAGAACCTGATGGTCCACACTCCGTGACCACCGTGGGGGCTGTAACATTTACACTGATCCAGCATTTCCAGAAATGTGTTGTGGGTTTAGAAGGTACTATCTAATGAACCGTGGTGAGATCCTGCAGTGCATTTTGTAGATGGTACATACTGCTGCTACTGGCAGGGTGGTTAGTGGTGGAGGGAGTGAATGTTTGTGGATGGGGTGGCAGTCAAGCGGGTGTCAAACTTCTTGAGCATTGTTGGAGCTGCACTCATCCAGGCAAGTGGAGAGTATTCCATTACACTCCTGACTTGTGCCTTGTAAATGGTGGACAGGCTTTGGGGAGTCAGGAGGTGAGTTATTCGCTGCAGGATTCCTAGCCTCTGCTCTTGTAGCCACAGTATTTATATGGCTAGTCCAGTTGAGTTTCTGGTCAATGGTAACTCCCAGGATGTTGATAGTAGGGGATTCAATGATGGCAATGCTGTTGAATGTCAAGGGGCGATGGTAAGATTCTCTCTTGTTGGAGATGGTCATTGCCTGGCGTAACGCGAGGAAGATATTCGGAAATTGGGTCTAGAAATGAGACTCCAACGTAGTAGGCAATTTAGGGGTTAAACAGACTGAGGGGAAGAAAAGAACCTGCCAACTCAGAGGGATGCCCCCATACCTGGCCGAGTTACATTGTCCCATTCAAACTTAAACTCATAGTGGTAATACACAGGATGCCCCAGATCCATTGTTCTTTGGGGCACTCCTGTCTGATCAGCTATTAGCCCATTACAGAACCTGGTGGCCTCTTTTTCTGTCAATGGGAGGTTAGTTGCATATCAATAGCATGGCTCTGTTCTTTTGTATAAACAGGAGTGGGAAATCAAGCAGCCAAGATAACGATAATGTGTTCAAGCATAGAAACCCCAGTGAGAACCTTTGTTTGAGGTGCTATGCAGAGCTTAGTGAGGGAGAAAGAAAGAATGTTGTTCTGAACAGTTACACAAACAGAAGACTTTGAAAATCAACCAAGAGAGATCATGAAAGTTGCCACTGAGGTAGTCATTGAAAAAGGATTCAGAATGAATTTTCCTTGTTTTTGTGGAAGTGGAATGAGAGCTACATGTTTATTTAAAGTGGTGTTTAATGGGAACTAATGCATTAAGGATAAGAAACTGAGCACCAGTGAGCAGGTTATTGCAGACTATTGCTAAGAAAGTGTCTGTTGATGACCCCTCCCATCACTTTACTGATGATTAAGAGTAGACTGATTTGTCCCTCTTTTCTGTACAAGACACACATGGCCAATTTTCTACATTCCCGGGTAGATGTCAGTGTTGTAGCTGCACTGGAACAGCTTGGCTAAGGATGCAGCAAGTTCTGGAGCACAAGTCTACAGTACTATTGCCGGAATATTGTCAGGGCCCATAGCCTTTGCAGTATCCAGTGCCTTCAGCTGTTTCTTGATATCACGTAAATTAAATCAAATTAGCTGAAGACTGCTATCTGCGATGTTGGAGACCTTCGGATGCAAGATGGAACATTCACTCGACACATCAGGCTGAAAATTGTTGCGAATGCTACAGCCTTCTATTTTGCTGATGTGCTAGGCTCCTCCATCATTCAGGATGAGGATATTTGTCTAGCCTTCCCCTCCAGTGAGTTGTCTAATTGTTCACCAATATTCATGACTGGATGTGGTTGGACGGCACAGCTTAAATCTGACCTGTTGGTTGTGGGATTTTTTAGCTCTGTCTATCACTTTCTGCTTGTACTGTTTGGCGTGAATGAACCAGATGGGTTTTTATGGGTTTCATGGGCGTTCAGAAATTGCTGTTTTTGAAAAATTGAATTCAAATTCTACCGTCTGCCATGTTGGATTCATACCTGGGTCCTCAGAGTATCACCCGAGGTCTCTGGATTGCTAGTTCAGTGGCAAAACCGTAACCTCCCCGATCTGCCGGTGAATAGATTGATGGATTGATGGAAAGCTGTGTGGCCTTGGAGTTTTGAATAACCACAGGTTTACGGTGGGTAGAATCTGGAATGTTTTCCAGGAGTGCTATGGAACAATTAAGACTTGAGGTTACAAATGCATGAATGATTTTCAACAGCAGACGAAGCAGGAGCGGAGTTCCGGCGATATTAAGAGTTATATGAGTTATAAGAGTTTGGTGTCTTAGTGATGACACCAAAGTTGTGGATCGTCCGGTTCAGCCTCAGGACATTGTCAGGGAAACGGTTAGAATCTGCAGTTAGGGTGTGAGTTTGTAGCGAGGAGTGGACAATGACTTTGATCTTTCCAATGTTTCACTGGAGAAAAGTTCTGCTCACCCAGTGCTGGATGTCAGAAACGCAGTCTGATAATTTAGTAAGGGTAAAGAGTCAAGAGAGATGCCGGTGAGGTCGAGCCGGATGTTGAAAATTGATGCTGTGTTTGTGGATAATGTCACCAAGGAACAGCATGAGAAATGAGAAAGGGACCAAGGATAGATCCTTGGGGACATCAGGGATAGATCCTTGGGAACAGGAAGTGAAAGCACTGCCGGTCATGCTCCGACAGCAATGAGGTAAGTAAGAATGGAACCAATTGCATGCAGTCCCACTCAGTTGACTGATGGCTGAGGGACCTTGGAAGAAGATGGTGTGGTCAACTTTGTAAAGGACTGCAGAAAGGTCTTGAAGGATGAGGAAAGATATTTTTTGTCACATTTACATAGCATGCCATTTGTAACTTTGGAAAGCAGTACTGTGGCAGGGAGGAAATTTAATTCATAGAATCATAGAATTTACAGTGCAGACGGAGGCTATTCGGCCCATCGAGTCTGCACCGGCTCTTGGAAAATGTGGCCACTTAAGCCCACACCACCAGCCCATCCCCATAAGGCAGTAACCCCATCTAAAATACCTAAGGATAATTTAGCATGGCCAATCCACCTCATCTGCACATCTTTGGACTGTGGGAGGAAACGAGAGGAAATCCACGTGACACGGAGAGAACGTACAGACACTGCACAGGCAGTAACCCAAGCCGAGTATCAAACCTGGGACCCTGGAGCTGTGAAGCAACTGTGCTAACCACTGTGCTACCGTGCCACCCCCAATTGGAAACGCAGGACGTGATTCAGAGACTGTTGCACCTGGAACAGATCCGGGCACAATGGATGAATCGCACGAGAACCCCAACTGTGGCTCCGCACTGGGGACTCTGACGATTGTTAGTTACCTGACTCGCTTTGTCCGAAGTGATCTGAATCTCACCCTTACTAGGCGAGATCCAGATCTGCAAATTTAAATGCCCGGATGCTGGATTCATCCAACACCCTGGACTCAAAGGCCCTGCCCTTGAGACCTCGTCAGGGCGTCGTTTAGTACTGGTCCACACAAATGTGGGCCAGGCAGAACGTACCTCAGGGGGGTTTCACCGGCCATTGGTACCCTGCCACTCCTGATGGCACCTGGGCATCTTGACACTTACACCCTGGTACCCTGTCAGTGCCACAAGGCACCAGGGCAGTGCCATCCTGGCACTGCTCAGGTACCCAGGTGGCATTGCTATGGGCACTGCCAAGGTGTCAGGCTGGCTGTGCCTGGGTGCACAGGAGCCAGGTTGGCACTCCCAGTGGTCGAGCAAGGTGAGACCTTGCCACTTAGAGATGGGGTGAGGGGCCTCGGCAAGGGTAGATGGGGTGTGAAGGGGGGGGGGGGGGGGTGGTCAGCAAAGCAGGGCGGCCAGGCCTGAAAGTTGGGGTGGGGAAAGATCAGGGCTGTCGATCAAAATGGTGTCCTGATCTGAGAGCAGCCGCTCCTTTTGGCGAGTTGAGGTTGGATACACCCGGGAGGGTTATTGCAAGGACAACTGCAGCCTTGGCGGAGAGAAACTCCCAAGGCCAAAAAACATGGCAAAGTGCTGCTGCGGGCTGCTTCTCAGCACTTCAGCCGCCAAGAAATACCTTGCTAAATGCACCTGACTGCGGCCTTAGTTTTAAGTTTGCTGAATGCACCCATGGAGCTGTGGGAAAGATAGATATGGATTTGTGTTGCAACAACATATTCACGACTTTGGAGTGGAAATGGAGGAACAAGAAACAGTGGGTGTCACTGAACAAAAGTAGAATGAACATTAACAAAATGTGATCAAGAACTTTTTCAATGTAAACATTTCCAAATGTAACCATCTCCTTGACTGAACCTGTTCACCATTACTGAAGCAGTGTGATTTCAATGGAGAAGTGTTGGTGTTAATGACCACCTCTGCTATTGAGTCTTCAGTGCATTGCAAAAGTCCCACATTATGTTATGTTCTGTGCTCTAACCGTTGTAATGATGCACACAGAACATATAGTTGTTTAACTAGGAAGATGATTTATTAACATATGGAAAGATAACTAATGAACTATAACACATTATGGCTCTTGAATGAATTTGGTGAATTCTCCTGGAGCTACACTAGGTGCGACTATCTGCTTGTATGACTTACTACCAACTGGTGGGTGTCTTGAGTCACGTGATATATCTCTAACGCCACCTGCTGTTTGGAAGTCATACCAATAACTATCTGCACTGATAGACAACTATATACATTGATGTGTACATGCATATCACCACATCCCCCTTCCTTTGGAAGTATTAATATTTACAAATGTGACTGTTATTTAAACAACCTGATAAGCATGATAACTTTAAACATATATTGTACACAGTTTATTACAAGTTCAGTCTGTCAGGTTTGCAACATAATCTGATTAATCTCTTGGGTGATGGCTGAATCTGTGATCATGTTCCACCTTCATTTGTTGTTGGTGTTCCTGCATGTTCTATATTCACTGCTGGGGATCCTTCTCTGATTGCTGGCTCTGGTGGGCGGTCTGTGTCCTCTTCAAGTGTTTTGGGATTGCATACCAGCTCTTCTGCTGGACTCAACACAAAAAGACGTTGCAATTTTAACAGCACTCTTAAGTTCCTTCACAAGACTGAACCATCCTCAATAAGAACCAAAAACGAATGTGGACCTGCCTGTTGCAATATCTTTGCGAGCCTTGCCCATCCATTTCCATTGGCATCCTCGAGTCTGAACTCATAGAATTCTTTCTGCCTGCTCTTTTCATATAACTCCAGTCCTTGATCCACAGGGTGCGTTGCAATGGAAGGCAGGGTCATTTGCTGCTGTCTGGTCATTAGCAGCTGTGCTGGTGATAGTCCATTCACAGGTGGCGCCAAACGAGAGCTTAGAAGCGCCAGATAGATGTATTCCTGGCTATCAATGGCTTTTTTTAGCAGCTGTTTTACAATGTGCACACCCTTTTCTGCCTTCCCGTTTGACTGGGGATAAATGTTGTTTTTCTTTCGAAAAATTTACAGTACCCAATTACTTTTTTTCCAATTAAGGGGCAATTTAGCGTGGCCAATCCACCTACCCTGCACGTCTTTGGGTTGTGGTGGTGAAACCCACGCAGACCCGGGGAGAATGTGCAAACTTCACACAGACAGTGACGCGGGGCCGGGATCGAACCTGGGTCCTCAGCGCCATCGGCAGCAGTGCTAACCACTGAGCCACTATACCGCCCATTTGACTGGGGATATAGAGGACTTGAGATGATGTTCCTAAAATCATAGGGATGGGCAAATTCAATCCACTCATAATTTTTGAAACAGGGACCATTGTCGGACATAACAATGCTTGGTATGCCATGCCGGGCAAAAATCACTTGAGCATGTTGTATGACACACTAGGCAGTCGAGTTTGCCAACTGTGCTACCTCCGGATAATTTGAGAAGTAGTCAATAACTACAAGGTGGTCTTTCCCATTGAAGTGGAAAAGATCGATGTCCACTTTCTGCCACGGACCTGTGATGATTTCAAGTGGAATTTCTCACACGCATCACAGTGGTCGACCATGCTTGCAATGTCATGGGTGATCCCTGGCCAATAAATTGTATCCCTGGCTCTGCGCTTGTACTTCTCAGTGCCCAGGTGCCCTACGTGGAGCTTCTTAAGCATGAGCAGCCTCAAGGAGTGCGGAATCACAATCCTGTGCTGTCGCAGAAGAAAGCCATTTCCCTCACTCAATTCTTTTTTTTTCTTTTTATAAATTTAGTGTACCAATTCATTTTTTCCAATTAAGGGGCACATCTTTGGGCTGTGGGGGCGAAACCCACGCAAACACGGGGAGAATGTGCAAACTCCACATTCAGATGGAACCTGGGACTTCGGTGCCGTGAGGCTGCAGGGCTAACCCACTGCGCCACTGTGCTGCCCTCCCTCACTCAATTCTGACTGCACATTGTAGTAACCCGAGCAGGAACCCTTTAGCCATCCCTCTTGGAAACACTTGATTGCTTTCTGTTGGACTCCGTCCGTGGCTGTTTCTGCCTTTATTAGGCGTGACTTCTCATCGGAGACTGGAAACGACACAGCGATTGACTTGTAGTGAAAATGAAAATGAAATGAAAATTGCTTATTGTCACAAGTAGGCTTCAACTGAAGTTACTGTGAAAAGCCCCTAGTCGCCACATTTCGGCGCCTGTTCGGGGAGGCTGGTACGGGAATTGAACCGTGCTGCTGGCCTGCCTTGGTCTGCTTTAAAAGCCAACTCGTTAGCCCTGTGCTAAACCAGCCCCTATCGTTGCACATCCTCATCAACCAGAAGTACATCCTTGTTGCCCGTGGCTCGTGAAAGTGTGTCAGCGACAGCAAAGTGCTTGCCATGTGTATAGAGAAGGTCACAATAGTAGCGCTGGATCTTTAGCATCATCCGCTGGATTCTTCTGCACAATGGTTACAAGTGGCCTGTGGTCAGTCTCCACCAGAAAAGTCGGAAGCCCATACACATCATCATGGAATTTTTCCAAACCCCTGACTAACCCAAGGCATTCTTGTTCAATTTGCGCGTATCTGCGCTCCATTTCAGACATCACTCTGGACGCGTATTCCACCGGCAGCCAGCTATCGTCTGCATCCTGCTGCAGCAACACCGCTCCAAGGCCGTCCTGAGGGGCACCGGTCAAAATCTTTGTCTTTCTCGCCAGGTCAAAGAATGCGAGCACTGGGGCTGTCGTCAGTGAGGTACGCAATGCTTACCACTCCTGCTCATGCTTGGGAGACCACTGAAATACTATGTTCTTTTGTGTCAGCACCAGTCCTACACCACGCCCCAGCTGATGTTGTTAGGTTACAGCATGAAAGCACTGTCAAAATAACAAACTCACAACAGAAAAAAAGGTAATTTTCATAACATAATTCCTGTAATTTGTGATGCACACTATTTTTAATCTTGCAATCTGTTAATATTCACTCGGTTTAGCTTTAACCTATTCTATGGCATGGCACTGGCCTACAAATGTTACAGCTAAATCTATTTGTTAGTACTCACAATTTCCGGAGTTGAACATTTCATCAGGTCATATATGTTTTTAACTTTATTGTTGTATAAGCCAAACTTTGTGGAGCTCTTCGAGGATATTTTTATCCTTCTGACTGTAAACTGGAAAATAACAAGCGAGTGCATTTGATTACATATGTCACTTACTGCTGTGAACTGGAACAAAACTGTTCTCAGATTTTATAATTGCTAAAAGGAATTCAATTTCAATTTCTTATATGCCAAAGACATTCTCAGGTTTATTGCAGTGAGTCACTCCTGTAAGTGGTCTGACTTGCTCTGCAATGGGAAGGAGAAGGCTGGTGATCAAAAAAAAATCATTCCACTCTTTGGACAAGAGATTTGATTTTGCCAAATAATTCTGAAATGTTGCAATTTGCTTGGGAAACTTAAACTTCATTGGAATGGCACGAATCATTTAATAAAACGAGATATTCTCCTAACGTGTTACACTTAAGGAATTTAGAAAACAAATGTAATCTTCAAGCTGAAGAGAACTGGAAGGCGGGAAATAATTGGACCAGGGTTAAAATGACCGTGGAGATGGGGGTCATGAAACTGAGTGTCACTGAGTCTAGTTCTCTGAAAAGCCATTGACCTGAAACGTTAACTCTGTTTCTCTCTCCACAGGTTCTGCCAGAGCTACTGAAATTTCCAGCATTTTCTGTTTTTATTTCAGATTCCGCTGCACCACAATATTTCTGATTTTGTGAAAACACTGGGGTCCGAAGGAAGCATTGAAGCTTTACACCATACACCTTCTTTCAGTCTTTTCTTATGCATGACGTTTAATTTGTATTTATACACATTAGATACAGCAGGGAGGTTCTTTAGCGCCTGATTTGAGGCATTACGCAGTCTCCTAAAAGTGGAAACTAGTTTCTGAAATGCATGTGTACATTTCCAATGGGATTGAGTGTGCACCTAACAACCTTCAGAGCAGGTAGACTATGTCATTGTTGCCACCTTGAGATGCTACCCTTCCAGCATATGCCTCACCTTAACCTCACACATGATGTTAAATAGCAACACTCCCCAACCATCTCCTTCCACCAGTAATGCTACTTAGAAGAATCATAAACCACTTACAGGTTAATTGCTAGATTACATGTTCTGGTTGCGGGCACAATAGAATGTATTTTTTTTAAAGCTTTTTTAGATTTGTCTAAAGTTTCAATAATGTACAGGAAGGTCTCTGATTGGTGCTGAAGAACTTTTTCATGCTGAAACAAGTTGCTTCCATGTACGATTGGCCTGGGTCAGCTAAGCACCACAATTGTGCACCAGACCACCTGTGAGCAATGCCATCGGAGGTCAGCTGGTATAAATCTACATTAATCATAGTTATGCAGCACTATTAGAAATTATAAAAAATCACCAATCATTCACTCAACCCATATCACTATTATCGCTTTCATTGCAGTAAAGGTTTATAATTAATGAAATAATTAACTGACAATCAATATCAGTGACTTGGCTGATGGGGCCAAAGGTATGGTTGCTAAATTTGTTGATGACATAAATATATCTGAAAACAGATAGGGATAGGTTTGGTGAGTGGGCAAAATGTGGTAAATGGCCTGTAATGTTGAAAATATGAATTTGTCCACTCCTGTATGTCTCGAAGCCACAGGAAGACTGAAGACATTCATGCAGATCCTGAAACAGTTCGGAACCTTCTCGGGTTACAAACTCAACCTGGGCAAAAGTGAGACATCCCAGTGATCCACAAGTGGTACCTGAACAGACTGGTGGAGGAAGTCAAAAAGGACCTACAGAGGTGGGACGCACTGCCACTCTCCCTGGCAGGGAGAGTGCAGATGATCAAAAAGAACGTGCTGCCAAGGTTCCTCTTCCTGTTCAAATCCATCCCGATCTTCATCCCCGAGACCTTCTTCCAAAATGCAGACAGCTTAATCATGGCATTTGTGTTGGGGGGGGGAGGGGGGGGGGGGGGGGGGGGGGGGTAAGAACCCAGGAATTCCCAAACCAACACTCCAAAGGAGGAAAATCAAAGATGGCCTGGCATTTCCAAACCTGGGCAGCAATGTCGGAAAAAGTGAGGGGATGGGTAAACCAACCCATTTCAGAGTGGGTACAGATGGAGGAAACCTCCTGCAAGAGGATGACCCTCCGGGTCTTGGCTACAATTGTATTCCCAGCCCCCTCGGCAAAATACACATCCAGCCCAGTGGTAGCGGCCACACTGTAAACGTGGGCCCAATTAAGACAGCACTTCGGGCTGACTAGGATGTCCTCCATGGCTCTCATCTGCGGCAATCACAAATTCCCCCCAACTATGCTAGACACTACCTTTAGGAAATGGAGACGGGACGGGAGCACATTGACCGGCAGGGACTTTTAAGTAGGGCATAGACGGCGACACTGAACGAACTGATAGAGGAATGGGAACTGCCGACAGGACAGGAAATTAGACACCTGCAAATAAAGCACTTCCTCTGCAAAGAGACAAGAGACAGTAGGGTACTCCAGGGCCCCAGAGACTACACTATTAGTGGACCTGATAAATATGGACAGCAAAGAAGGGGATTCTGTAGGAAAATGCATGGACAGCTACTGGACAGAATCCAAACATCACTAGACGAGACCAGATGGAAGTGGGAGGATGAACTGGGGACAGAAGTGGGTTGGGAACTCTGGAGTGAAGCACTGAGCAGGGTCAACTCCACCTCCTCCTGCGCAAGGCTCAGCCTCCTGCAGTTCAAACTAATGCACAGAGCAAATCTGACCAGAACCTGAATGAGCTGGTTCTTCCCGGAGATGGAGGACAAATGTGAACAGTGCCAGAGAGGCCCAGCCAACCACACCCACATGTTTTGGGCTTGCCCCAAGCTTGCTGGGTTCTGGACAGCTTTCTCCGAGGCAATGTCCAGGGTTGTGGGGGTGAGGGTGAAGCCATGTCCAATAGTGGCACTCTTCAGGGTATTGGAGCAGCCAGAGCTACACATGGGGAAGGGAGCCAGCGTCCTAGCTTTCGCTTCCCTAATCGCATGCCGGAGAATCCTGCTCGGCTGGCAATCAGCAGCACCACCCAAAGCTGCAGACTGGCTCACTGACCTCTCAGAATTTCTCCACCTGGAGAAGATTAAGTACATCCGAGGGTCAGAGGAAGGCTTCCTAAATGCATTGGGGCAGTTTGTCGGCCTGTTCCAAAACCTGTTTGAGGGTCCCTCCCCCCCGCCCCAATCACAGGGGAAACACAGCCAAAGTTGACGGAGGAAGAAAAGAAAGAGGGGGAGGGGAGAAGAGGGGGGGGGGGGGGGGAACACACCAACCCCAAAACCGACTGGGGGGGACACAGGGGGGTTGGGGGGAGGGGCAGGGAGTAGCGAGCTGGGGGAGAACCACAAGCCGAGCCAGATGGCGACAGACTGTATATAAGAGAACTTAAAGGATTTTTCTGTATTGTACAGTGAATGAACATGTCCAGCAATGCACATAACTGTTTAAAATTTTTGAAAATGCCAATAAAAAGATTTTTTTTAAATAACTGCACTAGAAAAAGTTCAGAGGAAGGTCACTCAACTTACTCTTAGGATGAGGGGCTTATTTTACAAGGAAAGGTTGGGCAGCCTGTGTCCATTGGAGTTTAGAAGAATGACAGGTGACCTTATTGACCACACATAAGATCCTGAGGGGACTTGGCAAGGGGGATGCTGAGGGGATGTTTCCCTTTGTGGAAGAGACTAGAACTAGGGGACCAAAATAAGGGGTCTCCCATTTAAGATGGAGATGAGGGCGGCTTCCAGTTGCGGCTATGCGGAGCTAAGCCGCACGTTCGGCAGCTCCCGCCAGGAACGGACCTTTGGGCTCTTTTAGGGCCCCCAGCGGCACTTTTTTGACGATTCCCGACGTGGGAAGGAGTCAGCAGCAGTTCCCCATCGGTATATGGCCTGGACGAGGAGTGGGGTAAGCAAGAGAGCGGTGGCAGCGCCAAAGAAAAAGCGAGGGAAGAAGCATAAGATGGCGGCTGGCGGAGACCTAGAGGAATGGAGGTAGTGGGCGCAGGAGCAGCAGGAGACTCTCCAGCGCTGCTTTCGGGAGCTCAAAGTGGAGCTGCTAGAGCCGTTGAAGGCTTCCATCGACAAGCTGCTGGAGGCTCAGACAGCCCAGGGGGTGGCAATCCGGGAGATCCGACAGCAGGCCTCTGAAAGAGAGGATGAGGCCTCAGCCCTCACGGTAAAGGTGGAGGTGCATGAGGCGCTCCACAAAAAGTGGAAGGAGCGGTTCGAGGAGATGGAGAACCGGTCGAGGCAGAAATATTTGCGGATCCTGGGCCTCCTGGAGGGGTCGGACTTGGGAGCCTACGTGGTTGTCCTGCTGAATTCGCTGTTGGGAGCTGGGTCCTTCCAGGGGGCCCTGGAGCTGGAGGGGGCCCACAGAATACTGGCCAGGAGGCCCAAGCCGAATGAGCCGCCACGGGCGGTGCTGGTGTGGTTCCACCGGTTCTTGAACGGGAGTGCGTGCTTAGGTGGGCCAAGAAGGAGCGGAGTAGCAGGTGGGAGAACGCGGTGGTGCGGATCTACCAGGTCTGGAGTGCGGAGGTGGCTAAGCGGAGGGCCGGGTACAACCGGACGAAGGCGGTGCTCCACAGACAGAGTGTGAAGTTTGGCATGTTGCAGCCGGCGCGTCTGTGGGTCACCTACAAGGACCGACACTTTTACTTCGAGTCTCCGGAGGAGGCGTGGGCCTTTGTGCAGACCGAGAAGTTGGACTCAAACTGAGGGTTGGGTGCGGGGGTCTGTATGTAACTGTGTTATTTTCTGAGGGGGGGGGCTTTCTGTTAAATGCTGGTTCTGTGTTGTTTTCAGGGCGGGTGGGCACTGTCTTTTTGCGTGGGTTCGGTGGATGGGCTCGAGGTGGGGGGTAGATTTGTAGTGTGGGGAGCTGATGGTGGGAAGGGGGCTGGGGCCCCGCGAGGGGCTTGGGCCAACAATGGGAGCTGCCTTAGAAGGGGCGGGGTCGGACAGATGGAAAGCGCTGAGGGTGGATGGGGGCGGGGTTGGAGCTGAGAAGCGCGGGCTTTTTTTTTCTTTTTTTCCCGCGTGAGAGCGGGGGGGGGGAGGAGGAGAGCCTGCTGGTGGGCACTGGGGAGGACGGATAGCCCCACGCTGGGAGGGGTCGGAGGAGTGGTGGGAGTTGCCAGGGTCAGCAGGAGTCAGCTGACTTACGGGAGTATTATGGAGGGAGTAACGCGGCTAGGAGGGATCCTAGCTTGGGGGGGTGGTGGGGGGGGGGGGGGTACCGGGTTGCTGCTGGAATGGCCAGGAAGGAGCTGGAGTATGCAGGGGGGTCAGGATGGGGGTTTGCCGCCGTGGGGAACGGGCCGAGCGGGGGCGCTGGCCAGTGGCGGGCAGGGGAAGGGTTATGGCTAGTCGGCGGGGAAGGGGGGCAGGGAGCCCTCTGATCCAGCTGATAACTTGGAATGTGAGGGGACTGAATGGGCCGGTCAAACGGGCCTGTGTGTTTAGGCTGAGGCGGACGTGGCCATGCTCCAGGAGATGCACCTGAAGGTGGCGGACCAGGTTAGACAGAGGAAGGAATGGGTAGGCCAAGTATTTCATTCGGGGCTGGATGCAAAAAATCGGGGGGTGGCGATCCTGGTGGGAAAGAGGGTGTTGTTTGAGGCGTCAAATGTGGTGGCTGACAGCGGTGGGAGGTATGTCATGGTGAGCGGCAAACTGCAGGGGGAGCGGGTAGTGCTGGTGAACGTATGTGCCCCGAACTGGGACGATGCGAGTTTTATGCGGCGCATGTTGGGCCGCATTCCAGATCTGGTGACGGGGGGGCCTGATAATGAGGGGAGGGGGGGCTTCAATACAGTGCTGGATCCCCCATTGGATCGATCCAAGTCCAGGACGGTAGGAGGCCTGCGGTGGCTAAGGTGCTGAGGGGGTTTATGGACCAGATGGGAGGGGTGGATCCATGGAGGTTTGCGAGGCGGAGGGCCAGGGAATTTTAATTCTTCTCCCATGTGCATAAGGCCTATTCCCGGATCGATTTTTAAAATTCTGAGCAGGGGCTGGTTTCGAGGGTGGAGGATGCCGAATATTCGGCGATAATCATTTCAGATCATGCCCCGCACTGGGTGGACCTCGAGCTGGGGGAGGAGAGAGACCAGCGCCCGCTCTGGCGCTTGGAGGTGGGGCTGCTGGCAGATGAGGAGGTGGGCGGACGGGTTCGAGGGTGTATCAAGAGGTACCTGGAGGCCAATGATAATGTCGGAGGTTAGAGTGGGGACGGTCTGGGAGGCATTGAAGGCGGTGATTAGAGTGGAGTTGATTTCCATCTGAGCCCATAGGAAGAGGAGAGAGCAGAGAGAGGGAGAGGCTGGTGGGGGAGTTGGTGAGGGTGGACAGGAGATACGCGGAGGCTCCGGAGGAGGGATTGCTGGGGGAGCGGCGTAGTCTTCAGGCCAAGTTTGACTTACTGACCACCAGAAAGGCGGAAGCTCGGTGGAGGAAGGCACAGGGAGCGGTTTATGAATATGGGAAGAAGGCGAGTAGGATGCTGGCGCATCAGCTCCGTAAGCGGGATGCGGCCAGGGAGATTGGTGAAGTTAAGGATAGGGGAGGGAATGTGGTGGGAAAGGGGGGGCAGACATCAATGGGGTCTTCAGGGACTTTTACGGGGAATTGTATCGGTCTGAACCCCCAGCGGAGGGGTGGGGGGGGGGGGGGTGGGAATGGGGTGCTTTTTGGACCGGCTGAGATTCCCGAAGGTGGAGGAGGGGCAGGTGGAGAGACTGGGGGCACCGATTGAGCTGGAGGAGCTGGTCAAAAGGATTGGGAGCATGCAGTCGGGGAAGGCGCCGGGGCCGGATGGGTTCCCGGTCGAATTTTATAAAATATACGCAGACCTGCTGGGTCCCCTGTTGGTTAGGACCTTTAACGAGGCAAAAGGGGAGGGGGGGGGCACCTGGACTCCCAGGTACCTAAAGCTCCTCTCTGCCCATTTTAGTGGGAGCCTACCAATCACCTCCTCCTGGTCCCCCAGGTGCACGACGAACAGCTCGCTCTTCCCTGAGAATCTTCATCACCTCCGGCATTCCCCCCACTGGGTCCGCCACTTGTAGCAATAAGTCATCCGCATAAAGCGACACTCGGTGCTCCTCCCCACCCCGCACCAGTCCCCTCCAGTTCCTCGACTCCCTCAACGCCATGGCCAGGGGTTCGATCGCCAACGCAAAGAGCAAGGGGGACAAGGGACACCCCGTCTCATCCCTCGGTATAACCGAAAGTACTCCGATCTCCTCCTATTCATGGCCACGCTCGCCATCGGGGCCTCATATAACAACCTCACCCATCTGACAAACCCCTCCCCAAACCCAAACCTTTCCAGCACCTCCCACAAGTACTATGTCCCGGGCGCTGATTTCATTGATCCTTAAACGGGACAAGGACCCCCTGCAGTGTGGATCACACAGGCCGATCTCGCTGTTAAATGTAGATGCCAAGCTGTTGGCGAAGATCTTGGCCACAAGGATAGAGGACTGTGTGCCGTGGGTCATCCACGAGGACCAGACGGGGTTCGTGAAGGGTAGGCAGCTGAACACCAACATACGGAGGCTCTTGAATGTCATTATGATGCTGGCGGTAGCGGGGGAAGCGGAGATAGTGGTGGCGCTAGACATAGACATAGACATAGAATTTACAGTGCAGAAGGAGGCCATTCGGCCCATCGAGTCTGCACCGGCTCCTGGAAAGAGTCAACACCACCACCCTATCCCCATAACCCAGTAACCCCACCCAACATTAAGGGCAATTTTGGACACTAAGGGCAATTTATCATGGCCAATCCACCTAACCTGCACATCTTTGGACTGTGGGAGGAAACCGGAGCACCCGGAGGAAACCGATGCACACACGGGGAGGATGTGCAGACTCCGCACAGACAGACAGATAGACAGAAAGACAGACAGATAGACGCGGAGAAGGCCTTTGATAGGGTTGAGTGGGGGTACTTGTGGGAGGTGCTGGAAAGGTTTGGGTTTGGGGAGGGGTTTGTCAGATGGGTGAGGTTGTTATATGAGGCCCCGATGGCGAGCGTGGCCATGAATAGGAGGAGATCGGAGTACTTTCGGTTATACCGAGGGACGAGACGGGGTGTCCCTTGTCCCCCTTGCTCTTTGCGTTGGCGATCGAACCCCTGGCCATGGCGTTGAGGGAGTCGAGGAACTGGAGGGGACTGGTGCGGGGTGGGGAGGAGCACCGAGTGTCGCTTTATGCGGATGACTTATTGCTACAAGTGGCGGACCCAGTGGGGGGAATGCCGGAGGTGATGAAGATTCTCAGGGAAGAGCGAGCTGTTCGTTGTGCACCTGGGGGACCAGGAGGAGGTGATTGGTAGGCTCCCACTAAAATGGCAGAGAGGAGGTTTAGGTACCTGGGAGTCCAGGTGGCCAGGAGCTGGGAGGCCCTACACAAACTTTTTAAAAAAAAATAATTTTTATAGAAAAATGTTGAATTTATACAACAACATCGAACCACAATAAAATACCAACAATAACAATAATGATAGCAATCATAAACGTTCGCCCCTCCTCAATGAACAACACAACATATTAACAACTTAAATTAATACAATGTTAAGTTACATCGTTGTGGCGATTTCGGAGACATGGGTAGAGCAGGGACAGGAATGGTTGTTGCAGGTTCCAGGATTTAGATGTTTCTGTAAGAACAGAGAGATGGTAAAAGAGGGGGGGGTGTGGCATTGTTAATCAAGGAAAGTATTACGGCGGTTAGAAAGGACGCTTGAGGACTCGTCTACTGAGGCAGTATGGGCCGAGGTTAGGAACAGTAGAGGAGAGGTCACCCTGTTGGGAGTTGTCTATAGACCTCCGAATAGTCCCAGAGATGTAGAGGAAAGGATTGCAAAGATGATTCTTGACAGGAGCGAGAGTAACAGGGTAGTTGTTATGGGGGACTTTAACTTTCCAAATATTGACTGGAAATACTATAATTCGAGTACTATAGATGGGTCAGTTTTTGTGCAGTGTGTGCAGGAGGGTTTTCTGACACAGTATGTAGACAGGCCAACAAGGGGCGAGGCCACATTGGATTTGGTACTGGGTAATGAACCCGGCCAGGTGTTAGATTTAGATGTAGGTGAGCACTTTGGTGATAGTGATCACAACTCGGTTATGTTTACTTTAGCAATGGGCAGGGATAGGTATATACCGCAAGGCAAGAATTATAGCTGGGGGAAAGGCAATTATGATGCTATTCGGCAAGATTTAGGAGGTATAGGATGGGGAAGGAAACTGCAGGGGATGGGTACAATCGAAATGTGGAGCTTTTTCAAGGAACAGCTACTGCGTGTCCTTGATAAGTATGTACCTGTCAGGCAGGGAGGAAGTTGTCGAGCAAGGGAGCCGTGGTTTACTAAGGAAGTTGAAGCACTTGTCAAGAGGAAGAAGAAGGCTTATGTTAGGATGAGACATGAAGGCTCAGTTAGGGCACTTGAGAGTTACAAGTTAGCCAGGAAGGACCTAAAGGGAGAGTTAAGAAGAGCGAGGAGAGGACACGAAAAGTCGTGGCGGATAGGATCAAGGAAAACCCTAAGGCTTTCTATAGGTATATCAGGAACAAAAGAATGACTCGAGTAAGATTAGGGCCAATCAAGGATAGTAGTGGAAAGTTGTGTGTGGAATCAGAGGAGGTAGGGGAAGCATTAAATGGGTATTTTTCGTCAGTGTTTACACTGGAGAAAGCCAATGTTGTCGAGGAGAACACTCAGGTTCAGTCGACCAGGCTAGATGGAATTGAGGTTCAAAAGGAGGAGGTGTTAGCAATTTTAGAAAATGTCAAAATAGATAAGTCCCCTGGGCCAGATGGGATTTATCCTAGGATTCTCTGGGAAGCCAGGGAGGAGATTGCAGAGCCTTTGTCCTTGATCTTTATGTCGTCTTTGTCGACAGGAATAGTGCCGGAAGACTGGAGGATAGCAAATGTTGTCCCCTGTTCAAGAAGGGGAGTAGAGACAACCCTGGTAATTATAGACCTGTGAGCCTTACTTCGGTTGTGGGTAAAATGTTGGAAAAGGTTATAAGAGATAGGGTTTATAATCATCTTGAAAAGAACAAGTTGATTAGCGATACTCAACACGGTTTTGTGAAGGGTAGGTCATGTCTCACAAACCTTATTGAGTTTTTTGAGAAGGTGACCAAACAGGTGGATCAGGGTAAAGCTGTTGATGTGGTGTATATGGATTTCAGTAAGGCGTTTGATAAGGTTCCCCACGGTAGGCTATTGCAGAAAATAAGGAAGTATGGAATTGAAGGTGATTTAGCGGTTTGGATCAGTAATTGGCTAGCTGAAAGAAGACAGAGGGTGGTGGTGATGGCAAATGTTCATCCTGGAGTTCAGTTACTAGTGGTGTACCGCAAGGATCTGTTTTGGGGCCACTGCTGTTTGTCATTTTTATAAATGACCTGGAAGAGGGTGTAGAAGGATGGGTTAGTAAATTTGCAGATGACACGAAGGTCTGTGGAGTTGTGGATAGTGCTGAAGGATGTTATAGGATACAGAGGGACATAGATAAGCTGCAGAGCTGGGCTGAGAGGTGGCAGATGGAGTTTAATGCGGAAAAGTGTGAGGTGGTTCACTTTGGAAGGAGTAACAGGAATGCAGAGTACTGGGCTAATGGCAAGATTCTTGGTAGTGTAGATGAACAGAGAGATCTCGGCATCCAGGTACATAAATCCCTGAAAGTTGCCACCCAGGTTAATAGGGCTGTTAAGAAGGCATATGGTGTGCTAGCCTTTATAAGCAGGGGGATTGAGTTTCGGAACCACAAGGTCATGCTGCAGCTGTACATAACTCTGGTGCGGCCACACCTGGGAGTACTGCGTGCAGTTCTGGTCACCACATTATAGGAAGGATGTGGAAGCTTTGGAAAGGGTTCAGAGGAGATTTACTAGGATGTTGCCTGGTATGGAGGGAAGGTCTTACGAGGAAAGGCTCAGGGAATTGAGGTTGTTTTCGTTAGAGAGGAGAAGGCTGAGAGGTGACTTAATAGAGACATATAAGATAGTCAGAGGGTTAGATAGGGTGGACAGTGAGAATCTTTTTCCTCGGATGGTGATGACCAACACGAGGGGACATAGCTTTAAATTGAGGGGTGAGAGATATAGGACAGATGTTAGAGGCAGTTTCTTTACTCAGAGAGTAGTAGGGGTGTGGAACGCCCTGCCTGCAATAGTAGTAGACTCGCCAACTTTAAGGGCATTTAAGTGGTCACTGGATAGACATATGGATGAAAATGGAATAGTGTAGGTCAGATAGGCTTCAGATGGTTTCACAGGTCGGCGCAACATCGAGGGCCGAAGGGCCCGTACTGCGCTGTAATGTTCTATGTTCTATGTTCTATAACCGTAGAAAAAAAATAGAAACTATAATACCCCCCCTCTCTCCCCCCCCCCCCCTCTCTCCCCCCTCTCTCCCCCCCCCCCCCCCTCCCCCTCTCTCCCACCCCCCCCCCTTCCATCCCCCGGTTGCTGCTGCTATTGACCAAGATACCTATCTTTGAGCCAGGAAGTCCAGAAAAGGCTGCCACCGTTTATAGAACCCTTGTATTGATCCTCTCAGGGCAAATTTGACCCTCTCCAATTTTATAAATCCCGCCATGTCACTGATCCAGGACTCCACACTTGGGGGCCTCGCATCCTTCCACTGCAGCAAGATCCTCCGCCGGACTACTAGGGACGCAAAGGCCAGGACACCGGCCTCTTTCGCTTCCTGCACTTCCGGCTCCACCGCAACTCCAAATATCGCGAGTCCCCACCCTGGTTTGACCCTGGATCCCACCACCTTCGACACCGTCCCCGCCACCCCCTTCCAGAATTCTTCCAGTGCCGGGCATGCCCAGAACGTATGGGCGTGGTTCGCTGGACTCCCCGAACATCTGGTGCACCTGTCCTCACCCCCAAAGGACCTACTCATCCTAGTCCCGGACATGTGGGCCCGGTGCAGCACTTTAAATTGGATGAGACTAAGCCTCGCACATGAAGAGGAAGAATTGACTCTCTCCAAGGCATCCGCCCAAGTCCCGTCCTCTATCTGCTCCCCAAGTTCCTCCTCCCATTTAGCCTTCAGCTCCTCCACTGACGACTCCTCCACCTCCTGCATTACCTTATAGATGTCAGACACCTTCCCCTCTCCGACCCACACCCCCGAAAGCACTCTGCCCATCGCCCCCCGCGAGGGCAGCAAAGGGAACTCCTCTACCTGTCGCCTAGCAAACGCCTTTACTTGCAAGTATCTGAACATGTTCCCTTGGGGGGAGCCCAAATTTATCTTCCAGTTCCCCCAGGCCCGCAAACCTCCCGCCAATAAACAGGTCCCTCAATTTACTGATGCCCACCCTTTGCCACCCCCTAAATCCCCCATCATTGTTCTCCGGGATGAACCGATGATTTCCACCCAATGGAGCCTCCATCGAGACCCTGCTTCCCCCTATGCCGTCTCTACTGTCCCCAGATTCTTAGGGTCGCCGCCACCACCGGGCTCGTGGAATACCTCTTAGGAGAGAGCAGCAACGGCGCCGTTGCCAAGGCACCCAGGCTCTGCCCTATACAAACTTAACCTTACAAGGTTGGTGGAGCAAATAGAGGAGGAGTTTAAAAGATGGGACACGTTGCCGCTGTCACTGACGGGCAGGGTGCAGTCAGTCAAGGTGACGGTGCTCCCGAGGTTTTTGTTCCTGTTCCAGTGCCTCCCCATCCTTATCCCGAAGGCATTTTTTAGGAGGGTCAACAGGAGTATTACGGGATTTGTGTGGGCGCATGGGACTCCGAGGGTGAGAAGGGTGTTTTTGGAACGGGGCACGGATAGGGAGGGGCTGGCGCTGCCCAACCTCTGTGGGTAC
The DNA here is from genome assembly GCF_902713615.1 of Scyliorhinus canicula. NCBI lineage: Eukaryota > Metazoa > Chordata > Chondrichthyes > Carcharhiniformes > Scyliorhinidae > Scyliorhinus > Scyliorhinus canicula. The sequence continues at coordinate 151,636,985 of NC_052151.1, read as the reverse complement.
TGTTGGGCTGCCAACGCAGTGATGGTGCATAAGTGGGTAATGGATGGGGAAGGGGCAGCATGGAAGAGGATGGAGATGGCGTCCTCTGTGGGCACGAGCTTGGAGGCGCTTGTATCAGCGCCGTTGCCGCTCCCTCCAACGAGGTATACCATGAGCCCGGTGGTGGCGGCTACCCTCAAAATGTGGGGGCAATGGAGACGGCACGGGGGGAGATGGGGGTCTCGATGGGGTCCCCGATACGGGGGAACTACCGGTTTGTTCCAGGGAGAATCGATGGCGGGTTTCTGCGTTGGCACAGGGCAGGAGTTAGGAGGTTGAGGGACCTGTTTGTAGATGCGAAGTTTGCGAGCCTAGGTGAGTTAGAGGAGAATTTTGGGCTCCCCCCGGGGAACATTTTTAGGTATATGCAGGTAAGGGCGTTTGCCAGGCGGCAGGTGGAGGGGTTCCCTCTGTTGCCGCCGCGTGGGGTCCAGGACGGGGTGCTTTCGGGGGTGTGGGTTGGAGGGGAGAGGATTTCGGACATATACCACATGATGCAGGAGGTAGACGAGGCCTCGGTGGAGGAGCTGAAGGGTAAATGGGAGGAGGAGCTGGGTGAGGAGATTGAGGAGGGGACGTGGGCTCTGGAAAGAGTGAACTCCTCCTCTTCTTGTGCGAGGCTTAGCCTCATACAGTTCAAGGTGCTACATAGGGCTCATATGACCGGGGCGAGGATGAGCAGGTTCTTTGGGTGCGAAGATAGGTGTACTAGGTGCTCAGGGAGCCCAGCGAACCATGCCCATATGTTCTGGGCATGCCCAGCGCTGGGGGAATTTTGGAAGGGGGTAGCAAGCACGGTGTCGAGGGTAGTGGGATCCAGGGTCAAGCCAGGCTGAGGACTCGCAATATTTGGGGTTACAGTGGTGTCGGGAGTGCAGGAGACGAAAGAGGCCGGTGTTCTGGCCTTTGCGCCCCTAGTAGCCCGGCGGAGGATTCTTCTTCAGTGGAAGGATGCGAGGCCCCAAGCGTGGAGGCCTGGATCAACGATATGGTGGGGTTCATCAAATTGGAGAGGGTAAAATTTGCCCTGAGGGGATCAGTACAGGGGTTTTTCAGGCGGTGGCAGCCTTTCCTGGCAGAACGGTAGGGGAAAAAAAAGGCCAGCAGCAGCAGCTGCAGCCCGGGGGAGGGGGGGGGGGGGGGGGGGGGGGTCGTTTCGGTGGGTTGGGTTGAAGGGCCGTGTACATATCTTCTTTGGTTATGACGGGTGTTAATCTCTTTCTTCTTTTTTTTATTTAACGGGGGGGGGGGGGGGGGGGGGGTTTGTTCTTTGTTGTTTTTCTTAATTGTTAATATTTTTGTTTTTTGTTAAAATTTTCTGTTATTGATATTTTGTGAAAGTCTGAATAAAAATTATTTTAAAAAAAATAAAAATAAAATAAGATAGAGATGAGGAGAATTTTTTTCCTTTTGAGTGCCTTTAGTCTGTGGGGCTGTCTTCCCAAGGAACTGGTGGAGGCGGGGTCATTGAATTGTTTTAAGGCTGAGTTGATAGATTCTTGATTGATAAGGGAGTCACAGGGGTAGTAAAGAAGGTGGAGTTGACACCACAATCGGATCAACCATGATCTTACTAAATGGTGGAGAAGGCTTGAGGGGCCGAATGGATTACTCCTAATTTGTATGTTTATATGTTCATACGCTTGTCCGTTCATAATCTCTGTGTTGTCAGCAGTTCCATGCTCATATTTTCATTTTTTTCAGCTCATTTAAGATAAAGTAAATTTTCAATATTGTGTGGATTTTCTGAAAGGCAATTGATAGCATGAACATAATATTCATAAAAATCACAGAATCTTAGAACGGTTGCAGTACCAAAGCTAGCTGTTTAATCCTAGATGCACTCACCCACCTTTTCACTGTAGCCCTTAAAAATTTTTCTTGTCAGGTAATTGTCTGATTTGCTTTTGAAGTAGAGATGCCGGCGTTGGACTGGGGTGAGCACAGTAAGAAGTCTTACAACACCAGGTTAAAGTCCAATAGGTTTGTTTCAAATCACTAGCCTTCGGAGCACTGCTCCTTGCTCAGGTGAATTGCTTTTGAAGGCCTTGATTGAATCTATCTCCTCCATGTTCTCAGGTCCTGCATTCCAGATTCTAATCACTTGTTAAAAACATTTTTTCCTATGTTGCCTTTGCTTCTTTTGACAATCCCCCTTCAATCAGTGTCCCATAGTTCTTTTTAAAACAATAATTTGCAATTAAGGGGCAATTTAGTGTGGCCAATTCACCTATCCTGCACATAGAACATAGAACATAGAACACTACAGCGCAGTACGGGCCCTTCGGCCCTCGATGTTGCGCCGACCTGTGAAACCATCTGAAGCCTATCTGACCTACACTATTCCATTTTCATCCATATGTCTATCCAGTGACCACTTAAATGCCCTAAAGTTGGCGGGTCTACTACTGTTGCAGGCAGGGCGTTCCACACCCCTACTACTCTCTGAGTAAAGAAACTGCCTCTGACTTCTGTCCTATATCTATCACCCCTCAATTTAAAGCTATGTCCCCTCATGTTGGTCATCACCATCCGAGGAAAAAGACTCTCACTGTCCACCCTATCTAACCCTCTGACTATGTTATATGTCTCTATTAAGTCACCTCTCAGCCTTCTCCTCTCTAACGAAAACAACCTCAAGTCCCTGAGCCTTTCCTCGTAAGACCTTCCCTCCATAACAGGCAACATCCTAGTAAATCTCCTCTGAACCCTTTCCAAAGCTTCCACATCCTTCCTGTAATGTGGTGACCAGAACTGCACGCAGTACTCCAGGTGCGGCCATCTTTGGGTTGTGGGGGTGAGACGCATGCAGACAGGGAAAGAATGTGTAAACTCCACACGGACAGTGACCCGGAGCCGGGATCGAACCTGGGTCCTGGACGCCATGAGGCAGAAGTGTGTCCCCCATAGTTCTTGATCCTGTCACCAATGGGAACAGCTTCTCTCTGTCCGGACACCTCATGATTTTGAATACCTCGACAAGATCTCTTAATCTTCAATTCTCCAAACTGAACATTGGCTTCAAGCTATTCTCTCCGTACATACATGCTGAAGTTCAATCCTCCCATTGATTTAAAATTATACTTGAGTATTCAACAATACTAAAGTTCAAAGATCTGGGGCGGGATTCTCCCCTACCCGGCGGGACGGGGGGTCCCGGCGTAGGGGAGTGGCGCCAACCACTCCGGGGTCGGGCCTCCCCAAAGGTGGGGAATTCTCCGCACCTTTGGGGGCTAGCCCCGTGCCGGAGCGGTTGGCACCACACCGACTGGCGCAAAAACCGACGCCAGCGGCCTTTCAGGCCCACCGCCCGGCAGCGGGGCTGGTCGAAAGGCTTTCGCCGGTTCGCGCATGCGCCGGCGGTGACGTCACCACCGCCGCATGCGCTCTGTGGGTTTCTCTTCCGCTTCCGCCATGGCGGAGGCCGTGGCGCGGCGGAGGAGAAAGAGTGCCCCCAGGGCACTGGCCCGACCCCTGAGCGGGGGGCCCCGATCGAGGGCCTGGCCACCGTGGGGGCACCCCCTGGGGTCCGATCGCCCCCCGCCCCCCCAGGACCCCGGGGGCCCGCTCGCGCCGCCGATCCCGCTGCCACCAGAGGTGGTTCAAACCTCGGCGGCGGGAGAGGCCTCCCAGCGACGGGACTTCGGACCATCGCGGGCCGGAGAATCGCCGCAGGGGCCTCGCCGATCGGAGTGGCGAGATTCCCGCCCCCGCCACTTCCCGGGTGGCGGAGAATCTCTGCCACGGCTGGGGCGAGATTTTCGGCGGCCCCAGGCGATTGTCCGACCCTGCTGGGGGTCGGAGAATTTCGCCCCAGAAATTGGGGGGCGGGATTCTCCGTTAGCCGTCACAAAAATGAGGAAAGGTGTTTGGGCGGAGAATCGGTTCCAACGCCAAAATTGCGACAGGTGCCGATTTGATGCCAAATTGCAATGCTCCAGCACCTAGACAGTGGCATCAATGCCTTTCAGAACGCATGTACGGTAAACACCTTTTGCATATCATTAGTGGACCTGACCCGGTACTCTCTGGGGCCTCCGCAATTCTCCGCCTCCGATGGGCTGAGTTCCCGACGGTGCGGTTCACTTCACTTGTGCTTTTAAAAATCGTGAAACCGGCGTGACGGCAGCTGAGGGAGGGAGAGGGGGTATGGAAGGTGTCCATCATTGCCATAGTTTGTTGACCGTTGTGCCACTGGCCGGGGGGGGAGTATAATGTGTATGTGCGGCTGCAGTTTGTCAGCTTCCCGAGTGTCGATCACCTGGTGAACCCTGCACTGGTTTCCATTGCAATCAATTATGTTCCACGCGGCACCCGTCCAAGCCCCTTAATTGTAGCGGAATCGGTCCGGTGTGACGTCAACACTCAGTCTCAGAAACGGGGAATCCTGCCCTTTGTCTCCCTTTCAATCCATTTAACTTTCTCCAGCTGTTAGCCATAATGAACTAATGATCATTCCTCTTATTGAGTCTTTGATGCACAGGAAGACTACTAGAGTAGGGCAGCTGACTTTGAACTGGAGGAAGGAAACACAACTTGGGCGGCACCTGTCCCACTAATAGCTAATCAGATCAGTGACCCATCCCACTGATCTCTGTTTTTAATTTACAACAAATGTCTGAGGGGGCAAAGGAGTTAAGTCCATTGAAAACTGTACTGTTTATGTTACTGCATGAAACCACTTGTCAAAATAACAAACTCATAAGAAGGAGGAAGTACTTTTCATAATGTGATGTTGGGACCCATGGCACACCAAGTTATTTTCTTTAATCTTGCTATCTGTGAATGCTCAGATTAGCATTAACTTAAAAACACAGCACTGGCCTCTAAAGGATATATCTCAATCTATTTGTTAGTACTCACAATTTCTGGATTTGAGCATTTTACCAGGTCATATATGCGTTTAACTGAAGTGTTGTATAAACGAAACTTTGACGACCTCTTCAAGGATGCTTTTACCCTTCTGACTGTGAGCTACAAAACGCAGCAAGTGAGCACATTTGATCATGCACATTTTTACTACTATTAGCAGGATTAAAATATTGTTCAGGGCTTTTATAATTACCACAAAGAATTAACACACACACACAGCAATATTCATTTCAACATTTTGTGTGCCAAAGCTCATCTCAGGCTTAATGGAGTCAATCACTCTGAGTTGGTTTATGCATGGGAGGTAAAGACTGGTACATCACCATAGAGCATGATACTGGTGATTAAAGGAAACCATTCTGCTCTGGAGACAACATGTTCACAGATTTTTCCAAATATTCTTGTTGGGATATGCTCAGGAAACTCAAACTAGAGTTTTCACGACGGCGGCAAACATACCTGGTCGCTGCCGTCGTGAAACAGGCGCCAGATGCCCGTTTGGGGCTTCTAGGGGGCCGTTTGGGGCAAGAGCACCACGACTGTGCTCGGGAGGGGACAGGCCCACGATCGGTGCCCACCGATCGTCGGGCCGGCGTCCAAATCGGACGCACTATTTCCCCTCCGCCGCCCCGCAAGATCAAGCCGCCACGTCTTGCGGGGCGGCTGACGGGAATGACGGCCAACACACATGCGCGGGTTCATGCCAACAGCGTCATGTCGACAGCGCGCATGCGCGGGTTGGAGCCGGCCAACCTGCGCATGCGTGGCTGACGTTATTAAGCGCGCCGGCCGGGTAATTCTTGGTGCGACGCCCCCGTGGCCGAGATTTACGGAGCGCCGCTCCTAGCCCCGCCGGGAGGGGAGAACTGGGGGCGAGGAACGGCCTCAGAGGCCGTCGTGAAACTCGGCCAAGTTCACATCGGCCGTCCCGAGTTTTCCCGGGAGCGGAGAATTCCGCCCCATATCTCTGTTAGGTTTCATTAAGTCTTTACGCGAGAGATCGAAGAAATAACAGAAAACAGAACTCCTGAACATCTTGGGCAAGAAGAATAAATGTTCAATTTGTATCTAAATGTATCCCATGTCAAAGATGGATATGGTCAGCAACCGGTTGCTTGTGAATTTGGGATTTTTTTTTAAAGATTTAATTTTGTTTGCGTTTCAGGGTTTTGCCATCCTAGTAATGTTAGATTTATTCATCCTTACAAAGGATTTCCTCTGGGAGGAATGTCATTGTACAAACACTGGGCGGAATTCTCTGCCTCGTGCCACTGGGAGCAGAATTCCCGGTGAGGCGGAGAATCCCGGTGAGGCGGAGAATCCAGCACTGGGGAGAAAACAGAATCGACGCTGGGCTCCGTCCTTTTAAGTTACTCCCACCCGCTGTTGCTGGCGGGATCGAGGTCCAAGGTTAAGACCCATTTGTATCCACTCTCGGGAGGGGGGGGGGGGGGGGGGGGGGTCTGATCACCCCCCTGTACTCAGGGGTTGAGGGGGGGATCCACAAAATCCAGGGGTGGGGAACTGAATTGTGATGCGGTGAGTGGGGGTGGAGGATGATTTACATTGTGGGGGGGGTAGCCAGTCGCAGGACCCTGGTACCGGCGTCTCATTCAAAATGGCGGCCCGATAGCAGGATTACCAAGAGAATCCCTTGTAATCCTTGTCATAAATAAATTTTCATGATGAAGGGAGAACAAATCAGGTAGAATTCAGCTTCGGCAGGAGAATATAGTCCCCCAAACGGAGAATTTCGTCCACTGTGGTTAAATAATGGGATCAGCTAACAGGGCACTCATCATTTATCAATAATAAGTTCATATGTTCATAAGATATGAGCAGAATTAGGCCATTCAGCCCATCGAGTCTGTTCCTCACCTGCTATCTACAATGTTACAGGCCAAGAGCTGGATTGCGAAATCAGCCAGTGCAACTCCTCCCTGAAACACATGACCTCGGAGCGGGAGTCGGCAATTTAGCCTCCCGAGCCGAACACCCTGAATGTGATCATGGCTGATCCCATCCTGGCCTCAACTTCACCGTCCTGCCCATTCTCCATAATCCTTCAACTCATTACCAATTAAATATCTGTCTGACTTCTCCTTAAATCTATCCCTGCATCCACCACACTCTGGGGTAGTGAATTCCACAGATGCACAACCCATTGGGAGAAGTAGTTTTTCCTCAAATCTGTTTTAAATTTGCTACCTCTTATTCTAAGACTATGACGTCTCATTCTAGAAAGCCCCAGAAGAGGAAGCATTCACTCCACGTCTACTTTATCCATACCTTTTAGCATCTTGTGTACCTCAATCTGATCTCCTTTCATTCTTCTAAACTCTAGAGAGTATACGCCTAAACTGTTCAATCTCTCCTCATATGACAAACCCCTCAGACTGGATTCTCCGCCTGCCGGATGCTCCATTTTTCCGGCAGCCCAGGGGTTTCCCAACGGCCCACAATGGGAACTCCCATTGACTGACCGGCGTAACGGAGCATCCCGCCGGCGTGCTGAACCAGGAATGTGGCGGGGAGGAGAATCCTGCCCCTCATCTTTGGACTAAATCTACTGAACCTCCTCTGAACTGCTTCCAATGCCACTAAACCTTTTCTCAAATAAGGCGACCAAAACTGTGTACAATACTCCAGGTGCGGTCTCACCAATGCCTTGTATAGTGGCAACAACACTTCCTTACCTTTATACTCGATTCCTTTTGCTATAAATGCCAACATTCCATTTGCTTTCCTTATTATCTGCTATCGCCAACCAAACTCCAAAACACCAGCTACATTATATTTAGAACAGCAGTTAACGATAGTAAAAATGCCTGTGGCCCGGATGAGCAGGTTCCTTGAAGGGGTGGAGGTAGATGTGGGCGGTCTGCAGGTGGGCCTGTGAATCATGTCCATATATTTTTGTCATGTCTGAAGCTTAGGGGATTCTGGCAGGGGTTTGCTGACGTCATGGTGGAGGTACTGAAGGGGTAAGGGTGATTCCGAGTCCAGAGGTGGCAATTTTTGGTGTGTCAGAAGACCCGGGAGTCCAGGGGGTGAGAGAGGCCGATGTCTTGGCCTTTGCCTGCCTGGTAGCCCGGAAACAGATTTTATTGGCATGGAGGGACTCGAAGCTCCTGAGGTCGGGGGTATGGGTCAGTGACATGGCTGGGTTTCTCCGGCTCGAGAAGATTAAGTTCGCCCTGAGGGCATCGATGCTAAGGTTTTGGAAAAACTAAGCTGTCAGCAGTGGGTGGGGCGGTGGCGGTGGGAGGTGTTAAAAATGGGAGGCATGGGGAGGGTGGGGGGGTGGGGGGGGGGGGCGGTTGGCTAAGGTGGGAGAAGGTTTTTTTTGTTTTTTAAAATAAATTTAGAGTACCCAATTATTTGTTTCCAATTAAGGGGCAATTTAGCGAGGCCAATCCACCTACCCTGCACATCTTTGGGTTGTGGGGGCGAACCCCACGCCAGCACAGGGAGAATGTGCAAACGCCACACAGACAGTGACCCAGAGACGGGATCAAACCTGGGACCTCGGTGCCGTGAGGCAGCAGGGCTAACTCACTGCGCCACCGTGCTGCCCAGGTGGGAGAAGGTTAGTGGGAAATTGGGATTGGGGAGTTGTTTATGTTAGCCATATTGGCTGGGTTTATTCTTTACATTTTGTTCTTTTGATATCTTGTTGTTAAAATTGTTAAAATTATAAATGCATCAATAAAAATATCTTTTAAAAAACAGGAGCAGATATATATCTACAATACTTACAGGGACATGAGTCTGAGAAGCAGGCAATCCCATTTTGCTCACACCTTGGCTGGCCATTTGAACTGGATCTATTATCAAAATTTTAAAGAAATATAATGCAATAACATAGAACATAGAACATAGAACAGTACAGGCCCTTAATGTTGTGCCGAGCCATGATCACCCTACTCAAACCCACGTATCCACCCTATACCCGTAACCCAACAATCCCCCCCTCCCCTTTTTAGGACACTACGGGCGATTTAGCATGGCCAATCCACCTAACCCGCACATCTTTGGACTGTGGGAGGAAACCGGAGCACCCGGAGGAAACCCACGCACACACGGGGAGGACGTGCAGACTCCGCACAGACAGTGACCCAGCCGGGAATCGAACCTGGGACCCTGGAGCTGTGAAGCATTTATGCTAACCACCATGCTACCGTGTTGCCCCAATAAATGTCTTCATTCTGTACACATTGAGCAGTTTGTGTATGAAAGTTCAACAGTTTTGTGAAAAATATGTATCTTTAACACCATGGGGACCGATTAGGATGGTGGATTGTTTTAAGTAGCTGGTAGCTAGATATTAGCATATTTATAATCCATAGAATCCATACAGTGCAGAATAAAGCCATTTGTCCCATCGAGTTTGCACTGACCCTTCTAAAAAACACCCTACTTAGGCCCACTCCCCCATCCTATTCCCGTAACCCCATCTAACCTCCATATCCTTTTGGACACTGAGGTGTGATTGAGCATGGCCAGTCCACACAGCTTGCACATCTTTGGATTGTGGGAGGAAACCGGAACCCCCGAAGGAAACCCACACAGACACGGTGAGAATGTGCAAACTGCACACAGACAGTCACCCAGGGCCTGAATCGAACCCAGGTCCCTGGCGCCATCAGGCAGCAGTGCTAACCGCTGTGCCATCGTGTCTATTCCTGGTTTCTACCACTATATGATTTTCATTTAAGAAAATTATAATATATGTGTATAAATGTATAACACACAGGATATGCCATATCCCACTCCCAAAACAAATCATACTGATCTCACAAAAGGAATACAGTGAGCTTCGCTAAAAATAATCTCACTTTGGCATATATAGTTAAATAAGACATTTGAATTTAAATTCTAATTTTTCTGAGGTGAAAATCTTTCTTTCTTGAGAATGCTATAATATGAGTAAGAGCACCACTGGGATACATAGGTTTAAACCTTGTTCAGGCAATAAGGAAAGATCCTTGTTCTGCTGTTTTGAAGAGTTTTCTATAATATGATTCTGAACCATCTTAACACAGTTTTCAGTTGATATTAAGTACAGCACAAACTTCTATCTATAACAGTGAAACCATAATGTCTGAAATGGAAACATCACTTAAGTAGTGCTGTTCTGCAGTAATATAACAGAGTTATGTCATACCTGACATGGATCTGCTTGATAGAGACGCTGTGACTGAAATGAGAAAGCTTTCGATTTTCCAGAAATACCATTTTATACCTCAACTAGATTCACTGAAATATAAGTAAATTGAAAATAAGCCTTCTCATTTGATAAATTGCCTTGCAAAACAATCCATTTGTTAAGTAAACAGAGGTAAGCTTGATGACACAATAGACAATGGGATGACATAATCTTGATTGTACCTCATAAATTATACATCACTTATGACTTTTTTAACTCAAAGAAACTTGCATAACTAGGGATTCAGTACGCTGCTGCATAACAGCATTTGCACAGCCTATTATTTTAATTTGTATTACCTCATTACCTGAGTTAAGTGGTCCTTCACCATCATTCTGGCTGAATGATGCCTGTGTCTTTCAATAAGGTAGAGCAAATCAAATAGCCCCAAATCTTTCACTACAGTCCCAGAGGTTGCTCTCTACTTTGAAAGCTGAATGGTGGTGTTTTAACCTGAGGGTCACTGCACCTCCGGCGAGGGGCAAGGTCGAGAAGGCAGGGCATTCATGAATAACCTCAGCCACTATGGGAATTGAACCTATTGGATGTTGGCGTCACTCTGCATCACGGACCATCTGTCCAGCCAACTGCGCAAACCGACCCCCAAATACAACCTGATTAGATAATGCTGTCACTGACTCTCATGTATAGTGACGAGGGTCCATTTCACATGCAAAGCCCCTTCAAGGTGATCCATACCGAAAATTAAATTCAGCACTAAAAAAAGAGGCGATGCACTTGAGGTGCCATACCAAGCCTGTGGGTCAAGAGGTGGCATGTTGAATTGACTAAATGGCCATGGAAATGTCTCTCCCAATGAAAGATCCTCTTATCTCAATTCAGGATACGGTACTCGGTCTGGTTGATGATGTATACAAATACTCTTTATATTTCAAGAATTTACTTAATACATTTGCACAAAATTAAATCAAAAAGTACAGAGAAAAGTCCTTGAGATACGGGAGAGTAAAAGAAAATGGCTTCAAAATAAAAGTAATTCCAGAAAAGACTTACAAAGTAAAAATAATTTCAGCAAATGCTTTGTCAGAAGTCTTACAACACCAGGTTAAAGATGAACAGGTTTATTTGGAATCACGAGCTTTCGGAGTGTAGCTCCTTCATCAGGTGAGTGAAAAGATAAGTTATACAAACACAGCATATATACTGTCATGTGAGTGTCCCTTTAAGAAACGTTTGTATTATCACATGGCTTCAGTGATATCATTGTGTGGGTGGAGCAGGGCTGTGGCTCTGGGTTTTACTTTCGGTTTACACTCTTAGAAGCCGGATTCAGAAAAAGAAGGCTTCTCCTCTCTCTCTCTCTCTGTATGTTAAAAGGTGTCAAGATCACTTGATCATTTAAAAGTGAGAACTGTTTTCTGTAAAGAATTCAAACCTACTGTTTTGTTAAAAGGGTTTTCCTGGTTTTATTGGATGTTGTTATCAAGTTGAAACAGCAGAAAAGGAAGTTTTTAAGGGTTTTATATGTATATATATATACAGAGAACTGTAGCTGTGTGGGGATATATGTTTGCAGTTGATTAAAAATGCTTACTGTGTGTGTTTATAAAATGTTAACTGAATTCGTAGAATAAACTGTGTTTTGTTTAAAAATGCTTAAGGCCTCTTGTTGAATAATACCTGAAAGGTAGGCCTTTATGCTCCACATAACCAAAATCTATAAATAGTTGTGGGTCAGGTGAACTCGTTGATATACTTTGAAGTTTTCTAAACCCTGGTTAATAACAATAGACAAAGCCAATGATGCAAGATGATACTTTGAATGTGAGTCTTTGCAGGTAATTAAGTCTTTACAGATCCAGACTGCACGACTGGAGAGAGGTATAATCACAGGTCAAAGAGTGTGAATTGTCTCAAGCCAGGATAGTTGGCAGGATTTCTCAAGCCCAGGCCAGATGGTGGGGGTGGGGGTGGGGGGGGGGGTTAATGTAATGCGACATGAATCCAAGGTCCCAGTTGAGGCCATACTCACGCATGAGGAACTTGGCTATCAGTTTCTGCTTGGCGATTCTGAAGGCCGCCTTGGGGAACGCTTAACCAAAGATCAGAGGCTGAATAGCCTTGACTGCTGAAGTGATCCGTGACTGGAAGGGAACATTCCTGCCTGGTGATTGTTGCAGGACATGGTAGCACAGTGCTTAGCACTGTGGCTTCATAGCACCAGGATTCCAGGTTCCATTCCCGGCTTGGGTCACTGTCTATATGGAATCTGCATGTTCTCCCCGTGTCTGCGTGGGTTTCCTCTGGGTGCTCTGGTTTCCTCTCACATGTCCCAAAGACGTGCTGTTGGACACTCTGAATTCGCTGTGTACCCGAACAGGTGCCAGAATGTGGCGACTAGGGGTTTTTCACAGTAACTTCACTGCAGTGTTAATATAAGCCTACTTGTGACTTCTGGTGGCTGTGATGGAGTAGGAAGCCACACATTTGGGAGCTCCCGTTTTAAAGAGACTTTTCAGCTCTTTTGAGAGCTCAAAACGGAAATTTTTCGACGTCTCCCAGTGGGGGAAGGTGTGCTGAACAACTTTCCCCGCAGTCAATGCCTCGAACTCGGAGTGGAAAGGGGGAAAAAAACGGCAGCAGCTCCTCAGAAAAAATAGGGGAAGGGATCCAAGATGGCCACCGACAGAGCTCCAGAGGAATGGAGGCTGTGGGCCCAGGAGCAACAAACTGATCTCCTGCGCTGCTTTAAAGAATTCAAGGATGAGGTACTGAGCTCTCTGCAGGAAACAAACAGAAGGCTGTCAGAGATTCAGTCCACTCAGGGTGCTGCCATCAAGGAGTTGCAGACGCAGGCCACTGAATGAGAGGAGGCTGTGGTCCTCGTGAGTAAGGTGGAGGGGCACGAGGCACTCCACAAGAAGTGGCAGGAACGCTTCGAGGAGCTTGATCACCGCATGAGGCGGAGAAACCTGCGGATCTTGGGCCTTGCGGAGGGGCTAGAGGGGTCGGACCTGACAGCCTACGTGGCTGTAATGCTGAACTCGCTAGTGGGGGCCGGGTCTTTCCATCTGCCCTTTGAGCTGGAGGGAGCGCACAGGGTGCTGGCCAGGAGGCCCAAGGAAGATGAACCCCCACGTGCGGTGCTGGTGAGGTTCCACCGGTTCAGTGATCGGGAGTGCGTGCTGCGCTGGGCCAAGAAGGTGAAGAGCAGCAACTGGGAGAATGGGGTAGTACGGATCTACCAGGACTGGAGTGCGGAGGTGGCTAAGCGGCGGTCCGGATTTAATCGGACGAAAGAGGTGCTTTATAGAAAAAAGATAAAGTTCGGAATGTTGCAGCCCGCGCGCCTGTGGGTAACTTATTTGGACCGGTACCATTATTTCGATTCCCTGGAGGAGGCGTGGGCCTTCGTGCGGACGGAGAAACTGGACTTGAAGTAGGGGTCGGCTGTAATATATTAGTGCTGGATTCTGCTGTTGCTGTGTTCTCTTTTTCTTCTGTTTTTCTCTTCTTGTTTTAGTACTTTTGCAATTTTGATATGGTTATTTACGGAGGGGTTGTTCTGCTATGTTTTTGTTTTTGTGCTGTGGGGCATTGTCTGGGCTGTGTATCTTGAGGGGAGGGTCGGGGGGGTCTGTTGTATTCTATGTCGGAGTGGGGGTATGGAGTGGGGCTGATATTTGGGAGCTGCGTCAGAAGGGTGTGGTGGGGCAGGGCGAAAGCGTGGGCTTTCCTCTGGTTTCCCGCGCTGCGGGGCTGGGGGGTGGAGACGGTGACGGGGGAGGCGGGGCCTTAACTGGTTCTTCCCCGCGCTGGAGCGGTGCCTGGAGGAGGGATAGATTGGGGGATGACCCCACTTCGGGAGGGATCGGGCTATTGGCGGGAGTTTCTGGGGTCAGCAGAAGTTAGCTGACCCACGGAAGTACAATGGAGGATGGTTCGCGGCTGGGAGGGTTCCTAGCCTGGGGGGGAAGGGAGGGGGGGGGAAAGGGGAATACCGGGTTGCTGCTGGTAGGGTCAAGAAGGAGCTGGGAGGGCTGGGGGGACAGAGGTGAGGGGTTGTCGCTATGGGGACTGGGTCGGGCAGGGGGTGCTGGCCTGGGGCGGGCAGTCGATGGGCTATGGCTAGCTGATGGGGGAGGGGGGGCGGGACGCCCTCTGATCCGGTTGGTCACCTGGAATGTGAGAGGGTTGAATGGGCCGGTGAAGCGGTCGAGGTTACTGGCTCACCTGAAGGGGCTAAAGGCGGATGTGGCAATGCTTCAGGAGACCCACCTGAGGGTGGCGGACCAGGTCCGCCTGAGGAAGGGATGGGTGGGGCAGGTTTTCCACTCTGAGTTGGATGTGAAGAACCGGGGAGTGGCGATTCTGGTGGGGAAAAATGCGTTGTTTGAGGCATCGGAGGTGGTGGCGGTTAAGGGGGGTAGGTATGTGATGGTTAGGGGCAGGCTACAAGGAGAGAAGGTGGTACTGGCTAGTGTGTATGCCCCAAATTGGGACGATGCGGGCTTTATGAGGCGTATGTTGGGACGGATCCCGGATCTGGAGGCGGGAGGTCTGATCATAGGGGGGGACTTTAATACGGTGTTGGATCCTTCACTGGATCGGTCCAGCTCTAGGACGGGTAGGAGGCCGGCGGCGGCCAAGGTACTGAGAGGGTTTATGGATCAGATGGGTGGGGTGGATCCATGGAGGTTTGTGAGGCCGAGGGCACGCGAGTACTCTTTCTTCTCCCACGTACATAGGGTCTACTCTCGGATAGGTTTCTTCGTGGTGAGTAGGGGACTGATTCCGAGAGTGGAGGAGGCCGAGTATTTGGCCATTGCAATCTCCGACCACGCTCCGCATTGGATAGAGTTGGAGATGGGGGAGGTGCGGGACCAACGTCCGTTGTGGCGGTTGGATGTGGGGTTGTTGGCGGAGGAGGAGGTGTGTAGGAGGGTCCGGGCAAGTATTGAGGGGTACCTCAAGGTGAATGATACGGGGGAGGTTCAGGTGGGGATGGTCTGGGAAGCCCTGAAGGCAGTGATTTGTGGGGAGCTGATATCCATCCGGGCACACAGGGAGAGGAGCGAGAGGAATGAGAGGGATAGACTGGTGGGAAAGATGCTGGAGGTGGACAGGAGGTACGCAGAGGCACCAGAGGAGGGACTGTTGGGGGAGAGGCGCAGCCTGCAGGCTAAATTTGATTTGCTGACCACTAGAAAGGCGGAGGCACAGTGGAGGAAGGCACAAGGGGCAGTGTACGAACATGGTGAAAAGGCGAGTAGGATTCTGGCTCATCAGCTCCGTAAGCGGGATGCGGCTAAGGAGATTGCTGGAGTGAGAGACAAGAGTGGGAATGTGGTGCGGAAGGGGGTAGAGGTGAATGAGGTCTTCAAGGACTTTTACGGGGAACTGTACCGGTCAGAGCCAACAGGGGAGAGGAGGGGAATGGAAAGGTTCCTTGACAGGCTTTCTTTCCCGAAGGTGCAAGAGGAGAAGGTGGAGGGGCTGGGTGCGCCAATTGAGCTGGAGGAGCTAGTTAAGGGGATCGGGCAGATGCAGTTAGGGAAGGCACCGGGGCCGGATGGGTTCCCGGTGGAATTTTATAAAAAGTTTATGGACCTAGTGGGCCCCTTGCTGGTGCGGACACTCAACGAAGCGTGGGAAGGGGGGACTTTGCCCCCGACGATGTCGCGGGCACTGATCTCGTTAATTTTAAAGAAGGACAAGGACCCCCAGCAGTGTGGTTCATACAGGCCCATATCTCTCCTCAACGTGGATGCTAAGGTGCTGGCAAAAATCCTGGCCATCAGGATAGAGGACTGTGTGCCAGGGGTTGTGCACGAGGACCAGACAGGTTTTGTGAAGGGAAGGCAGCTGAACACGAATGTGCGGAGACTGCTGAATGTCATTATGATGCCGGCTATTGAGGGGGAGGCAGAGATAGTGGTGGCGCTGGATGCGGAGAAGGCCTTCGTTAGAGTGGAGTGGGGGTACCTATGGGAGGTGTTGGGGAGGTTTGGATTTGGTGAAGGGTTCATTAGATGGGTAAGGCTGCTATATGAGGCCCCGATAGCGTGCGTGGCCACGAATAGGAGGAGGTCGGAGTACTTCCGGCTTTACCGAGGGACCAGGCAGGGTTGCCCCCTGTCCCCCTTGTTGTTTGCACTGGCAATCGAGCCTCTGGCGATGGCGTTGAGAGATTCAGAGGGGTGGAGAGGCTTGGAGCGAGGTGGAGAGGAACATAGGGTGTCGTTGTGTGCCGACGACCTGTTACTGTATGTGGCGGACCCGGTGGGAGGGATGCCGGGAGTGATGGAGTTGCTAGCCGAGTTTGGGACCTTTTCAGGTTATAAATTAAACTTAGGCAAGAGCGAGGTGTTTGTGGTGCACCCTGGAGACCAGGAGGAAGGAATTGGTAGGCTCCCGCTTAGGCGGGCAGGGGAGAGCTTTAGGTACCTGGGGGTGCAGGTGGCCAGGGACTGGGGGACTCTTCACAAGCATAACTTCACCAGACTTGTAGATCAGATGGAGGAGGAGTTCAAGAGGTGGGACATGCTGCCATTGTCGTTGGCGGGGAGGGTACAGTCCGTCAAAATGACGGTGCTTCCGAGGTTCTTGTTCCTCTTTCAGTGCCTGCCCATATTTATCCCCAGGGCCTTCTTTAGGAGAGTGACCAGCAGTATTTTGAGCTTTGTGTGGGCACATGGGACTCCGAGAGTGAAGAGGATGTTCCTGGAGCGAGGAAGGGATAGAGGCGGGCTGGCGCTGCCCAACCTTCTGGGGTACTATTGGGCAGCCAATGTGTCAATGGTGCGTAAATGGGTGATGGAGGGGGGAGGGGCTGCGTGGAAAAGAATGGAGATGGCGTCATGTAGAGGTACGAGCCTGGGTGCCATGGTAATGGCACCGTTGCCGCTCTCCCCTAAGAGGTTTACCACGAGCCCGGTGGTGGCAGCGACCCTAAGAATCTGGGGACAGTGGAGACGGCATCGGGGGGAAACAGGGGGCTCGATGGAGGCTCCACTGGGTGGCAACCATCGGTTCATCCCGGGGAACACGGATGGGGGATTCAGGGGGTAGCAAAGGGCGGGCATCAGTAAATTGAGGGACCTGTTTATTGGCGGGAGGTTTGCGGGCCTGGGGGAACTGGAAGATAAATTTGGCCTTCCCCAAGGGAACATGTTCAGATACTTGCAGGTAAAGGCGTTTGCTAGGCGACAGGTAGAGGGATTCCCTTTGCTGCCCTCACAGGGGACGATGGACAGAGTGCTTTCGGGGGTGTGGGTCGGAGAGGGGAAGGTGTCTGACATCTATAAGGTAATGCAGGAGGTGGAGGAGTCGTCAGTGGAGGAGCTGAAGGCTAAATGGGAGGAGGAACTTGGGGAGCAGATAGAGGACGGGACTTGGGCGGATGTCTTGGAGAGAGTCAACTCTTCCTCCTCATGTGCGAGGCTTAGTCTCATCCAATTTAAGGTGCTGCACCGGGCCCACATGTCCGGGACTAGGATGAGTAGGTTCTTTGGGGGTGAGGACAGGTGCACCAGATGTTCGGGGAGTCCAGCGAACCACGCACATATGTTCTGGGCATGCCCAGCACTGGAAGAATTCTGGAAGGGGGTGGCGGGGACGGTGTCGAGGGCGGTTGGATCCAGGGTCAAACCAGGGTGGGGACTCGCGATTTTTGGAGTTGCGGTCAAGCCGGGAGTGCAAGAGGCGAAAGAGGCCGGTGTCCTGGCCTTTGCGTCCCTAGTAGCCCGTCGAAGGATTCTGTTGCAATGGAAGGATGCAAGGCCCCCAAGCGTGGAGACCTGGATCAGTGACATAGTGGGATTTATAAAATTGGAAAAGGTCAAAATTTGCCCTGAGAGGATCAATAAAAGGGTTCTATAAACGATGGCAGCCTTTTCTGGACTTCCTGGCTCAGAGATAGGTAACTTGGTCAATGGCAGCAGCAACCCGGGGTGGGGGGGGGGGGGGGGGGGGGGGTGCATTATTGTAGTGTTTATTCTGTAACTTTATAGTGTGTTAACTTGCGTTGTTGTTAAAATGCTGGGTTGTTCATGGAGATGGGGGCGAATGTATATGATTGTTAATATTATTGTTATTTTCGGTATTTTACTTAGGTGCGTCAATGTTGTATAAAATCAAAATTTTTCAATAAAAATTATTCAAAAAAAATATATATAAGCCTACTTGTGACAATAAAGATTATTATTATGCCCATTCATCCTTTGTCACAGCGTTTGCATGGTCTCACCAATGTACCACACCTCGGGACATCCTTTCCTGCAGGGTATGAGGTAGACAATGTCGGCCGAGTCGTACGAGTATGTATCGAGTACCTGGTGGGTGGTGTTCTCACATGTAATGGTGGTACCCATGTCGATGATCTGGTATGTCTTGCAGAGGTTGCCATGGCAGGGTTGTGCGGCGTTGTAGTCATTGTTACCAAGCAAAGGTTGCTCAATTTACTCGCCTCCTCTAGATTCTCCTCTTCATATTAATGCCTGATTGAAATATTCCAATGAATTGCACCCAATATTCCAATTCCCATTTCCTGTTTTGATTTCCTGCCTCAATTGTCTACCCTCAATTACTTAATACTATCCCAACCATGAGCCCTGGAGTAATTTTGCTGTCCCATAAAATATCTTCATGTCTAAAACAGAAATCAGACATTTCCATTTGATTCCAGGCAGTAACGTTTTGATTGCTTGTCTTGTGACAGTTGAAGAGTATTGTACCTAAGATCTTCCTGAGTAGTCAAGGTTGTAAGCTACCAGACAAGGTCTTGTGAATATCTAAAGTAAGACTCGCTATATGGGAGTTCTAATTATAGTATACACAATGTGCCTTGTGTTCACTACCTTCAGTGTACAGTTTAGACTATGACTTAGATGGCTATCTTTTCCTTAACGTCGACTAATTATTTTGAATTCTTGAGAGCTCGGCATGGGCAAGTGACCCTTCAGATAGCCTCAAAGGGTGAGAATATGATGAGTCTTGGTTAAATGTTACTCTTATTTATTAAAATAGACACGGATCTTTATGGTAAAATATATACGTAATTTTTTTTTAAAAGAATAATACAAGTATTTTTATAAATGATACAGTTTGACAATGACAGGATATGTGATGAGTTAGGCTGTGAACTCCTTAACTACATAATTGCTTAGGCTATAAACATTTCATACTTACAATGACTAGTAGTCTCGGAATTCGACACTCAATCAAGAGCAGAACTCTACGAGTCGAGATAGCAGTTTAAACACCCAGTAATATCCTAAACATATCTCCAAGTGAAACTCTAACTTTTGCAGCTTTTGCTTAAATATTTATATCCTTTTCTTACTTAGGGAGTTTGACTCCCCAGTTATTTCAAGACAAAGAACAGTCTCTCTTTTGGTCGGCAAGACCTTGGTTTCTAAGGAGGTCTAACAAGACACTAGATACGAGGTTGATATCTCCGGTAGTTATCTCCAGAAAATCACCAGCCTCTCTTCTTGGCAGGGTCTCTTGCCAAGCAGTAGCCCCCATAGTGGCAAGGCCACTCTACAAGTGATATCCTCCCTTAGTTGGCAGAGCTTATTTCCAGACAAGGCCACAGGACTTAATGAGTTCACTGCATCTGGACTCTTACAAAGATAATGTCTGTAATACATATTAAACACATTATTGCGATAAGTAATGGTTTAAAATAGATAAATGACTTCATCCGTCATCAGTTTTTAATATAGGGTTAAATACATGATTTAATATAAAATCAGCTCTGATCAGCTTTCAATATAGAGTGAATATATGATTTAATATAAAATCAGTTCTGATCAGCCTTTAATATAGGTGGATACCGCCACAGTCTTTTGTCTTAAATTACATTTTTTTTAAAGTAACTTGCTAAATTACACAGCCTTTCTACATCCCAGAATTGTCCCAAATTCAAACGACAGTGTTGTTGGCTTTCAGATTTTTAGTAATGTCCAGTTCATCTCTTCTTTGTCTTAAGTTGTAGAATTGCTTCTTCTTCAAAAAAGAGGCTTTGTCTTTGTGCCCATGACGTCAGCTAAGTGCAAATCTTCGTCCACTTGCAATTACCTGCAAAGTAAAACACAAAGATCCATTCTGCTTGGGGTAAAATGGGTTTATTAATCAGAACATATCTAACAATTCAAATTAAAAATTTGTAATTCCCAATTCCTGCAAGTATGTAAATACATCTTCAGCAATGAACAGGCAAGGGTTAATTCTCTGCTCGTTTGAAAAAGGGGCAGAGTAAAAGTTTTCAACTGGACGCCATTACATCACCACCCCTCTCTGTTTTGACTCCAGGTTTTTTGGCTGTTTACTCAAAGATTACAATTTCGACAGAAAACATCAACACCTGAAACAGACACACATGAATATCATTCACAAACAAGCAACAAAACATATCAAATACTTTAAAACAACATTTTGTCCAATTAAGGGGCAGTTTAGCATAGGCAATCTACCCTGCATAGTGGCCGGGATCGAACCTGGATCCTTGACACTGTGAGGCAGCAGTGCTAACCACTGCGCCACCGTGCCTTTCTTGAGCTCCCATTCCTGACATCATCACACTGGTTTCAAATAATACCATACGCAGGTGGGTCAAAAAGGTAGGAACCAGCCCGTGTATTTAAAATATCAATTTAAATGCCAATTGAGGCAATTAACAATCAGTTTGACTGGAATAATACTACCAGAAGACAATATTACTCAGTTAAGGTGAGATTCATGTCAGATGGTGAACTCATTTTTTCAAGGGCAAGCATTTTTGGACAGGTTTTTAAATTGCAGTTGAGAGCAGAGTCTTTTGACTGCAGGCTCTGCTTATTTCACTGGGCAGAATTGAATTGTGGGGATCTCCTCTACAGAACGACTCTCCTCTTGTCTTTTGGAAACTTTATGTAGTATTCTACTGTTCTTAACCCTGGAGTCAGGGGGGGTCACCTCTCAGACCATAGATGGGAATTGTGCTCTTAATAGGTGACAACCTTCAGTGAGGAGGAGAGGAAGATTAGGAGGAGGAGAAAGAGGAGAGGGCTAATGGATCAGAGGCAGCCCCAAGATGCTATGAGTCCTCAAGATGGGGGACAGAGGAGTACTGAACCCCAATGGTCAGGAGGATCCTCAAGACACTCATCGGATGCACAGAAGAAATTATACTTCATCTATGATAAACAGGCAGTGATTTATCTACCTGAGAATCAGTGCAGAAGACAACTGAGGATCTCAAGGACCCTTTTGGAGGTACTCACAGGAGAAATCTCATCAACGTCCCTTGGGGACACCCGATGGCTGGCACCTTGAAGGCTACAGTGGTGGCAAACGTTTTCATGACAGGCTCTTAGCAGTCATCCTGCAGTGACCAGACAGAGATAACACAGCCGGCTGCAGACCATTGCATAAAGGTGTTTCACTGAGGTAATGTCCCAGAGGGTTGGTAATCACAGAGCTTTTACCCATGATGCCCAATGCCAGATTGAGAGAGCCTGAGGACTTGCTGCCGTTGCTGGTTTACGCAGGGTGCAAGCAGAAATTGATTACAACACGTAGCCATCAAGGCTGCTGTGGGGCAGCCCTGCACTTTCATTAACAGAAGAGGATTTCAATAACTCAACATACAGGTGGTCAACAACCACAAATGGCGGGTCACACAGGCGTGTTCCAGATATCCAGGCAGGAACCACAATGCCTATATTCTCAGGAAGTTTCATTCTCCATTCATTGTGGGATTGGGGCTGATCTTGTGATAATGCTCAGGCGGTCCAGTTGCAGGTGGGCAAGTGATAGTTGGGAGGAGAACAGATTGTGTTGTGGTGGTCCTATTGTGGCAGGTGGTGCAGATGATGGTTGGAGGGGTCAGATCATGTTGGGGGAGATATCAGACAATGGTTTGGGTAGTCAAATTGGGAGCGAGGGTGCAAGAAGAGTGAGGTGTTGCGTAGCAGAAGGTAACCGGGCAGGGAAGCAGAAAAATCTCATAATAAAAATTATTTTATGGGATTTGGACATTTATTACTCATCCCTAATTGCCCTTGGTGGTGCCCAGGATCATGTGTGGCTTTGAGGAAAACTTGCAGGCTCTTGTGTTGTCATATCCCTGCTGTCTTTGCCCTTTTAGCGGTCATGAGCTTGGAAGGTGCTGCCTAAGGAGCCTTGGTGTTTCTGCAAACACAGTGTGTATCAGTGGTAGAGGGGGTGAATGTTTGTGGATGGGGTGCCAATCAAGTGGCCTGCTTTGTCCTGGATGGTGTTAAGCTTCTTCAGTGTTGTTGAAGCTGCACTTATCCAGGCATGTGGGGAGTATTCCATCACCCTCTAGACTTATGCCTTGTAGATGGTGGACAGGAGATTCAGGTGGTGAGTACTCGCCACAGGATTCCGAGCCTCTGAACTGTATTTGCAGTATTTACATGGCTAGTCCAGTTCAGTTTCTGGTCAATGGATGGTGGTGGTGGGGGGGGAGCAATGGAAATGCCATCAATGCAGCGGGCCAATGATTAGGTTATCTTGTATTAGAGATGGTCATTGCCTGGCACTTGTGTGGCACAAATGTTAATTGTCACTTGTCAGCCCAAGCCTGGTTTGTTGCATTTGGACATGGACTGCTTCAGTGTCTGTGGAATAGCAAATGGTATTTAACATTGTGCAGTCATCAGCGAACACCTTCTGATGAAAGAAGGTCACTGATGATTTTGAGAGTTAAATAGTCTCAATGGTCTGACCATCCCCAGAGTTTTAAAATTGAGGACCATATTTGGTAGCTCTCTTTGAAAGTTTGTATTGTACTTTATGTGTTTTGTGGCATTAAACGGTTAAGTGCTATGTGATGAACGTAAGAATTTTGATATAGATTGTATATATATTTCTGTTACAGTGATTTTATGAGGGGCTGGTTTAACACAGTGGGCTAAACAGCTGGCTTGTTATGCAGAAGAAGACCAACAGCGTGGGTTCAATTTCTGTACTGGCCACCCCAAACAGGTGCAGGAATGTGGCGACTAGGGGCTTTTCACAGTAACTTCATTGAAGTCTACTTGTGACAATAAGCGATTATTATATTATTATTAAAAGTCTGGGTTATGGTATACATTTCTGTCGCAAGAATGTTTTTTTGAAATCCTGGTTTAACCTGCAGGTAGGTGGTGTGTCTGCAAAAGGTGATATTAAGATGTCAGAAAAGTGAGATCATCATTCAGGTCAACCAGGTATTTGATTACAAAGAGTGGACTAATGGAATTTTCTTATGATTTATGGAAGTTCCCTGGAGAGTAGATAATTTGAGACATTGAGGTAACTTGTCCGCTGATGGGATTCTCCATTCTGCCGGCAATGCACCCCACAGAAGATCAAGAATATTTAGGAGCACTGAGTAGACATTGGTGAGGTTACTATCTGTAGCTAGGGGGAATGGAAATCTGTCACACTAATATGCTCACTATTAAAACATGATCCCCACCCCTGGTGAGGGGAATAGGGTGAAAGGGAGGGAGAAGGGGTGGAAGCATGGGGATTGAGGGAGTGGGAATTTGGTGGAGGACAGAGAATGGATGAGGGAGGGATTTGAGGGAAGGAGAAAAATGGGGAGGGGGAATTGGGGGAGGGAGGGAAATGGGGAGAGGTATTGGGGATAAGGGAGGGAAAGGGAAATGGGTGGGATGGGGGTGAGAGTGGGAAATGGGAGGGATGGAGAGAAATGGTATTGAGCTGACGGACACAACCTTGTCCTAGGAGAATCTGGAGAAGACGTGGGTCTCCCTGGTCCTTGTCGCATGTCAGTTTGTTGCCGCTGCCTGTCTTCCATCCACTCCTGCTCGGTTGGAATTGTCTGAAACCGCTTCCTCCTCAGACTAGGCTGCCTTGTCCTATTGTCACCTCCCCCTTCTCCTCCTCTTCCAACATGTCGTCCCACTGCTTTGCCAGATTGTGGAGGGTACAGCTGATCACCACAAAGTGGGGGACCCTCTGGGGCGAAAGGAAAAGGAGTGAGCAGGTAAAATATTAAGTGCACATTTTCAATCTTGTCACAAATTGTCCCAAATGAAAAGGGCAGCACGGTAGCATTGTGGATAGCACAATCGCTTCACAGCTCCAGGGTCCCAAGTTCAATTCCCGGCTGGGTCACTGTCTGTGCGGAGTCTGCACATCCTCCCCGTGTGTGCGTGGGTTTCCTCCGGGTGCTCCGGTTTCCTCCCACAGTCCAAAGATGTGCAGGTTAGGTGGATTGGCCATGCTAAATTGCCCGTAGTGTCCTAATAAAAGTAAGGTTAAGGGGGGGGTTGTTGGGTTACGGGTATAGGGTGGATACGTGGCTTTGAGTAGGGTGATCATGGCTCGGCACAACATTGAGGGCCGAAGGGCCTGTTCTGTGCTGTACTGTTCTATGTTCTATGATACTGACACTCTGAGGGTTCAGACACACTGTTCAGGTAGGAACATTTGATGGACATGTAATGCACTAATCATCCTCTGAGACAAGACATATGTGGTCTCGATGAGGCACTTGAGAGTTGAGGAGTGTGAAGTGCTATCTAACTAACAAGGCTAATTCCTCATTTTAAATAGCCTTAAACTGTGAAGTTAGATTCTGCTCACAGACAAAGGGAGTGAAATTGACTTTCAAGATAGAGGCCGCAGTAGGGCTCTGTCCTAGAATCATAGAATTTACAGTGCAGGAGGCCATTCGGCCCATCGAGTCTGCACCAGTGCTTGGAAAGAGCACCCCATTTAAGCCCACAATTCCAATCTATTCCCCTAACCCAGTAACTCCACCTAATCTTTTTGGACACTAAGGGCAATTTAGCATGGCCAATCCACCTAAACTGCACATCTTTAGACTGTGGGAGGAAACCGGAGCACCCGGAGGAAACCCACGCACACACGGGGAGAACGTGTAGACTCCGCACAGTCAGTGACCCAAGCCGGGAATCAAACTTGGGATCCTGGAGCTGTTATGCAACTGTGCTAACCACTGTGCTACCATGCTCGTCCTGGAGGTATTTGGTAGGACAGGGAGGCAGCAGCTGTAGTTTCCACTGTTGTGGGTCTCCACAGCATTTAAAGGCCTCACAGACGCAAAGCCCCTCACCCCAACACTTCCCCCAACTCAGTGATCCAGGGCGAGCCCCAACTGCAAAACATCAGCCCCCTGACCAAGCCCAACCCTCCTGAAGGGATCACCCAGGACAACCCACCCCCCCGACCCACCCCCACCCCCACCCCCCAACCCCTGAGCACTGAGGCAGCAGCTATGGTGCCCTTGAGCTGAATGCCGGATTATAGAAATGGCTACTCACCTCCTCACTTCTCCCCAGAAACCATTGCTTCAGCTTCATGTTTTTGAAAAGGAGTACTAAACGTCCGCTGCATTCGACTTCAATCTCGTTAATGAGATTGAAATTAATGCTAATGAGGATTAATGATAATCTCACCATTGTTAGGTGTAATCTGGAATTTACCATTGGGAGCGAGTTGGGTGAATTGCAAAATGGTTCACGCCCAGCGCGAATTTCCATCTTGCACCCTCCCGCTATTCACTTAGCATGCCCGGATCTGCACCTGAGTCGCGTTCGTCGCCTTTCCCCCAAACCAGCAGGGATCCTTGATCAAGGTTGGTAAAGACAATCAACAGTAGGTGCCTAATTTGTTTGGTGCAGATATTCATTATGAATATCAATTATACAATGATTGACCACCTTTATCACAAACTAGCAAACTGATCATCCTTTTGCCTATCCTGATCGTGCATAAGGAGTATGTTCTTGATACTGGGCAGCATTCTCCGTTCTCCCAGCCACAGATTTTTCGGCAACGATTTTATCTTCCTGCTGTTTGTCAATGGGATTTCCCATTGAACCCACCCAAGTGGGTGGAAAACAAACGGTCGGGGGTGTGCTGTGTGGTAGTATGGCTAGAGAGATCATATTACCTTAGAACCAAGCTGCCATTGGTACAGCAGCCTCGCTGCCCATTTACCCAGGCAAGTCATGTGCCTCTCTGCCAATTGGTTGTGACTGGTCATGTGACTCCCGCCGATTGGCTGAGAGGTTGGTAGCTCCGCCTACAAGGCGGGGTATAAAAGCTCGTACCGGCTGGCAGTCGGCCTTTCTCTGTACGACCACTGCCGGGCTCACATCTAGCGTATTAAAGCCTGTTGTTTGGAACTTCACTACGACTCGAGTCCAATTGATGGTGCATCATGCTGCCAGCCGGCAAAAAGGATCCCAGCAGCCGGAGAATTCAGGCCACTGGCACAGATCTGCAGCCACTGTGGAAAGGCGAAACACACCCCCTCTCACCGTGAATGTACCAGAGATCCCAGATTCTAACTCACTGTTGTTCACAGTCAATGCAGAGACAGCTGGGAACAAATGGAAGAATCGAGCTGGGAGCAGGGAGTCTTATTTGCACAATTACAGGGCTAATTAAAGAATCCATCCAGAATAAACAGCTCCTCTCTGCATCTCTCCCTGCACGTCATCCTCCTTAAATCCTGTGGGCGGGATGCTCTGTCCAGCAATGCTGGAATTGTGAAATGCGATTGGGCGGAGAATCACGTGGGAGCTGAAAATCAGGGTGCCTGACGGAATGCCATGCTCCGGTGCCTCAACAGCAGCGTCAATGCATCCTACTCCACATGTACAGTAAATGCCGTTGGCGTATCATTAACTGGCCTGACCCGGTATTCTCCTGGGCCTCCTCAATGCTCGCCCCTTCCAGGAGGAATTACCGAGAGCGAGCTTCGCTTGTGGTTTTAAAAATCAGGAAACAGGCACCGTGGCTGCTGAGGGAGAGAGAGGAGGTAGGACATGTTCCCAGAGGCGCTAGAGTGGGCTGTCAGTCCTGTCGTTAGCAGGGCTGGCTGCTGGGGAGGGGCACCTGTCAGGGCTGGAGGTTGTAGCGGTTGGTGATGGGGGTTGACCAGGGGATGGCCCGTGGGGTCGGGGTGACCTCCCCGGGACCGGGTGTCCAGGTGCGGACCGCTACTGCTGCGGCCTGTGGTTGGGCAGAGTGTCCCCACCCCACACTCCCGCACTTCACCCCTCCCTCCACCCCACCTGCCACAACCGGGCACTATCCACCGGCAGGACATCACGACAGCGGGGTCCACCCAAGGGGAATCGCCCACAGTAACCCTCACCGGAGTGTGTCAGACTGGGGGGGGGGGGGGCTCAGAATGTTCTGCTAGCACGGGTTTGGCCAGCCACCAGTACACCTGTCGGAAGGGATGAGTGCTGCCCCCCCCCCCCACTGTGCCGGACACCAACGGGGCCAGGGGTGGAGAATGGAGGGCAGAGTGCCAGGGGGAATGGCATTGGGCGGGTGTGGGGATGGGACAGGAGGGAGGAGGGAGGGAGGGTCATGCGGGGGCAGCTGTCTGCTCCCGGACAGGTCCCCACTTGGCACTTGGAAGGGCCCCGTACCATAAAGGTTCAGGGCGACCGTCACCTTGATGGCCGCAAGGAGGTGTTCTCTCCCATTCCCCCGTGGTGCCAGGTGCAGTTCCGGTGCCTGGACCGCTCTGGAAGGCCCTCCAGTATAGTGCTAGGAGCGTCTCCCACATTGTGGAGGCACACCACGCAGCAGAGGGGCGACATGCTGGAGGCGGAGGATGAACGCCAGGCCTCATCTGTCAAGGAGGATGCCAGGGAGACAGGATGGGCAGGACATGCGGCCTGGGCAGGCACCTGAGGCTGCACAACATCTGCGTCAGGGCCGGCATGCACTGGACGCTCTAATTGCCTGCAGGGAATTAATCGTCGAAGGGACCTGACCGACGGCACAGATAAACCATCCCGACAACCCCCTACGCCACACCCCCCAACCACCCCCCGGCCGACCACCCATCCTATACCCCCCCCCCCCCCCCCCCCGGCCGACCACCCATCCTACACCCCCCCCCGGCTGACCACCCATCCTACACCAAGCGCCCCCCCCCCTCAGCCTTGCAACCCCCTCCGTGATTCCTACCTGCATGTACGTGCCCTTGGTTGGCAGTAACAGCGGCTCTGGTCCATGGGATGGAAGGTGATGACGACCCACCCTGCAATGAGCTCTGGTGCTCCGCGTTGCAGCACTTTCCTTCATCTGCCCGGGTGATCCCTGCATGAGAGCTGGCCATTCCATCACACAGTCTACCGAACCCTTGGAGCAACGGAGGTGGGGATGGGCTGGGGAGACGGGTGTGTGGTGAGCGAGAGGGAGGAGTGGGGGTATCAGAGCGATGTGCGGTGTCAGACCTGGGGGCCCCATTCGCGACCACCTCCCCCA
This sequence comes from Scyliorhinus canicula, assembly GCF_902713615.1. NCBI lineage: Eukaryota > Metazoa > Chordata > Chondrichthyes > Carcharhiniformes > Scyliorhinidae > Scyliorhinus > Scyliorhinus canicula. Next base: position 151,608,622 of record NC_052151.1, on the reverse strand, counting down.
ACTCCACCCCCCAGCACCGCTGCAGACACCCCAGCCAACTCGGCTCAGCCATCCCGCACGCCAATCTGAACAAGCATCGAGGCAGGTTGAAACTGTTGCGTGCAGGTGTTTAACAAAGAACCACTGAACATCAATATAAAGGTTGTGTCGGAGCCCCAAACATTATCCTATCTTTCTGGCCTTACGGGCCCTAGTGCTACGTCTAGGTGGATCCCCAGGCAGTACCTGATGTGTGGAGGCAGCCTGCTGCGAACCCCGCCCTGTGGCGTGTGTCCCCTTTGGGGGCCGTCCTCTGGGGTGACCAGGCATGGATGTGCCCGGCTGTTTCTTGGGTGTCCCAGCTGACGTGCTGCCACCCTGTCTGCCTGCTGTCCATCAGATGGGCCAGGGACAGGAGGGGAGGCTCTGGAGCGACGCTGTAATGTCCAGGTGGCCCTGGTACATGGCTGCCTGTGATAGAGCTGTCCTGTCCTGTGCCTCGGCCACTGCCTGCACAGAGTACCCCAGGCCTTGGACATCTTGATCCATGGCCCATAGTTTTCCCCCCATGGACTCCACCATGGACACCACCAATTCCGTGTTGACCTGGGTGGCAGGTGTTGTCGGCATCGCCACCTGCCCATGCAGTCAATTGGACTCCTCCAACTGCACTGCAGGCGCTGGATTGTTGTTGACAACCCCTCATGTCGCCCCTGGCTCCGTGTCTGCATTATTATTGGGACCGCCCTTTCCAGAAGCCTGAGACCCATCTGGATGGCAGCTAGCCCCTGGCGTAGGGCTGCCCTCAGGTCATCCACCCCCTTGGTGGTTCCTACCTCCACCTGATGTACTGCAGCCCACCTCTCCTCCACGGCGTCCCACTCGGTTTCCAGCTCTGCGAACCCGACCTGCCAAATTCTGCCCCACAGGACAGCCCCTGGCCACCCCAAAGCAGCCCTGAGCCCCCGCGGAAGCCCCCCTGGCTCCCGGCTGACTGCGGCAGCACTGGACACAGTCCACGGCCGCCACGCCGGGTTCCCAACCCCACACGCCCCCGTGCAGTCGGGAACTCGGCCCATCGGGGTTGGATCATCCGATGATGCGCCAATGCCGTTCCAACGGTAGGTGCTACACGACGCAATGATGCCATTTTGGAGGGGCAAAGACTAGAAAACTGGCGTCACCCCCAATTTGGGTGTCGGATGGGGTTCTCTGCCCGATCGCCGATTACGATATCGGCGCCGGGCAACGGAAAATCCCGTCCTTAGTTTCTGAAATGGAGAATTGCGCCCTGTTTATTTGGCCCCTCATTGACTCAGCGTTAGTTTTCTGCATTTCTGTGAAGCGTCCTGGATTTTTCAATGCTAAAGGTGCTGTATGGTTGTTGTCCTGTTAATTTATTAATAGACAATGAGGTGCATCCAGTATTTCAAGGTCCCTGTCCATTTTGAATTCTTTGTCACTTTCTTCAGTAATATGTATCCTCTATTCTCTGCGGTGGGTGGTGGGGGTTTAGCTCAGTGGGCTAGACAGCTGGTTTGTGATGCAGAATAAGGCCAGCAGTGCGGGTTCAATTCCCGTACCAGTTTACCCGAACAGATGCCAGACTGTGGCGACTCGGGGTTTTTCACAGTAACTTCATACTTGTGACACTAAAAGGTTATTATTATTATTATGGGACTGGAGTGTACAGGCATGGAATGCAATTGCCATGATCTGCAAATCAGCCACCTTGCTGCGCACCCCACTGACCGTCCACCGTGACCCAGGTCCAGACGGTTGATAGCCATAGAATCATCGAATTTACAGTGCAGAAGGAGGCCATTCGGCCTGTCGAGTCTGCACCGGCCCTTTAAAAGAGCACCCTACCCAAGCCCACACCTCCACCCTATTCCTGCAACCCAGTAACCCCACCCCACTTTTTTGGACACTAAGGGCAATTTAGCATGGCCAATCCACCTAACCTGCACATCTTTGGACTGTAGGAGGAAACCGGAGCACCCGGAGGAAACCCACGCACACATGGGGAGGATGTGCAGACTCCACACAGACAGTGACCCAAGCCGGGAATCGAACCTGGGACCCTGGAGCTGTGAAGTAACTGTGCTAACCACTGTGCTACCATGCTGCCCTGGGGTTGGGCTGACCTCCAATTGTCCGCCCCCTCGGGGGTTCCTCCTCTGGTTGTGTTTGGGCTCGGGGATGGGGGAACACCAGAAGTATCTACCAAATTGCCAGGAGATCCTATAAGACACACGGCAAGGCGCATGATTGGACCCCGGGTTGGGGGTGGCGGGTGATGGTTGTGGAGGTGGCCATTTGGGGGCTTGTGGGGTGGTGGTGCGGGTGGCGACACGCGTTGCGTGGGGAACTGCAACTCAGCAAACTCAATGGTTTGTAATATAGGGACACTATAGAGTCAGGCAGGGAGAAGAATTAAAGGGATCTGATATCCATAAACCTATAAAACCATATGATCCCACAAAACTAGAAAAGATATTTTCAGGAACAATAGAAAACTGTCTACGTTTGCCAGTGGGATCAGACATTTTTATTAGCAGTATTAGGTGGAAAAAAAAACATTCATTTCACAGCCTTTTTCTGCAGCTGTTGCGATGTAAGTAAGCATTTGGTATATATATTATATTTTATATGTGTTGCAGTAACATTGATTGAATCTAGGTTAAGGTTTTTACTGTGGCTGCAGAAGATACAATTAGGGTGCTGTAAAAGTGAATTTGTCATACCTTCCAACCATGTATGAGTTTACAAAGAGAGGCCTAATGGAATATTGTTATGATCGCTGAAGAATCCCTGGGGGGTGGTGTTTAGATTTTGGCAAGAAGCCTGGGGAATAATATAAATAATGGGAAGTGTCAGCTCTGCAGCTGGCAGCTTAGTTTTTAGTTTTGCTGGTAGCTTTGAGCTGAGCAGCAGATTTTGCAAAAGGCTGTCAGGTTAAGCAGTAGTCTGATACAGACAAGAATCTGTATGCTGTTTCCTGACAGGATCTCTCTCACTCTCCCTTCAACCAGTATTTCCAAGAAATCTTTATTCAACTGTACAGCAAGCATCCCTGTGTTTGCGAACTGTATTTACATGTGGCTTTTGACCTGTGATGGGGTTTGCTTGATTGGAGATAAACTGGTATCAGTTAGAAGTTGAAGTGTTTCCTTTTATTATTAAGAATTGTTTAACTGTTTATTGTAAGCTGTGTTCTGTTCGGTTAATGTTGTTTAACCCTGTGTTAATAATGATGTTTGCTTTAATATAACATATCCCCCTTTGTCAGTGGAATCACTCCTGGAGCGAAGTACCCTTTCCTCAAAGTTTTACAAATTCAGAAAAAAAGTTTGGAGTTCTTTGTGTGGTGTCATAGAACATTCAGTGCAGAAGGAGGCCATTCAGCCCATCGAGTCCACACCGACCCACTTAAGCCCTCACTTCCACCCTATCCCCATAACCCAATAATCCCTCCTAACCTTTTTGGACACGAAGGGCAATTTAGCATGGCCAAACCCCCTAACTTGCACGTCTTTGGACAGTGGAAGGAACCGGAGCACCCGGAGGAAACCCACGCAGACACGGGGAGAATGTGCAGACTCCGCACAGACAGTGACCCAGTGGGGAATCGAACCTGGGACCCTGTGAAGCCACAATGCTATCCACAGTGCTACCGTACTGTCCTAACAGGTATTGGGTCTGGTCCAGATCTTAACACTAACTATCTAATCTTTGATGTGGAGATGCCGGCGTTGGACTGGGGTGAGCACAGTAAGAAGCCTTACAACACCAGGCTGAAATCCAAGAGGTTTGTTTCAAACACTAGCTTTCGGAGCACTGCTCCTTCCTCAGGTGAATGAAGAGGTAGGTTCCAGAAACATATACTGTCCAAAGACGTGCAAGTTAGGGGGTTTGGCCATGCTAAATTGCCCTTCGTCAAAAATACAAGACAATACTTTGAATGAGCCCTTTCGGGATCTTGTCTGCTTTCTTGCATCTTTGTAGAAACTTAATGACAGTGCCTATATGCACGATCTACTTGGAGATCCTCTCCACTTTGAGCCGGCAGTTTGCGGTGTCGATGGTAGCCATGATGTGGAGATGCCAGCGTTGGACTGGGGTGGGCACAGTAAGAAGTTTTACAAAACCAGGTTGAAGTCCAACAGGTTTGTTTTGAATCACTAGCTTTCGGAGCACTGCTCCTCCCTCAGGTGAATGAAGAGGTAGGTTCCAGAAACATATAGACAAAGTCAAAAATGCAAGACAATACATTTTGAATTAACCCTTTCGGGATCTTGTCTGCTTTCTTGCATCTTTGTAGAAACTTAATGTCAGTGTCTATATGGTGTCTATAGACACCGCAAACTGCCGGCTCAAAGTGAAGAGGATCTCCAAAAAGATGGTGCATAATCTAAAGTTATCCATGGCTAACTAAAGAAGTTAAGGGTAGTAACAAATTTAATAAGTCACAAGCTTGAAGATTGGGAGAGTTATAGAAACCAGCAAAGGATGAGCAATAATTGAAATTAAAGGGGAAAAATAAAACAGCAGAATAAACCAACAGGAAATATAGAAAATGATTTAAGGGCTTCTTGCAAGTATGCAGAAAGAAAGACAGTAATAAAAGTGAGTATTGGCCCATTAGTAGCTGAGATAGGAAAAGGTATCATGGGGAATAAGTAAATAGAAGAGCTGTTAAACAAAGATCGAGCAATAACTTGCCACCTATGGAGGTGGTGGAAGTGAAAAAAAATCAGTGCTTTCAAAATAAACTTGCAAGTTTATTGATATGTAGCAAAGAGTGGGATTGACTAGATTGCTTTGTGGAGAGCAGTTCGATGGGCCAAATGGATTCCTTCTCTGCTATGAATGGTCACCAATAGTATCATAATTTAATGTACCTGGGAAGCATCTTCTCAGAAGATGGTTATTGCTATAGAGAAATCGGAGCTGGGATTGCAATGGCAAATAATTCACTTTCCGAACAAAGAACTGATTGCCACAGGAATGAACAGGGATAGTGTGAATGGACAGGGATAGTGTGAATGGACAGGGATAGTGTGCATGGACAGGGATAGTGTGAATGGACAGGGATAGTGTGAATGGACAGGGATAGTGTGCATGGACAGGGATAGTGTGAATGGACAGGGATAGTGTGAATGGACAGGGATAGTGTGAATGGACAGGGATAGTGTGAATGGACAGGGATAGTGTGAATGGACAGGGATAGTGTGAATGGACAGGGATAGTGTGAATGGACAGGGATAGTGTGAATGGACAGGGATAGTGTGAATGGACAAGGATGTCTTGGAGAGAGAGCCTCATAAGGCTAAAAGAGAAAAGTGATCATCTAAAAATTCAAAAGTTGTGAAATGTGGTTCTGGAGTAGGGTGGAGCAGGTCAGTTAGAGAGAAGGGCACAAGGCGGTTTTCAGGATGATAGAGGGGGAAAGACCGTCAATGAATAGCATCAAGAAAGGGCAACAAGATTGGATTGGCCATATTCTAAGACATGAGAACTTACTGAAGGTGATTGAAGGAGATTATAGGAACGTAGACAAGGAGGAAGAAAGAGAATGGTGATGTTGAACAACTTGAAATTGAAAATGGGAGGTTCATATGAGCAACTCAAGAGGAAAGCATCAGGCCACAAAGTGTGGAGAGCTGAGGCAGAGACATGCCCTGAGCCAGGTCACTGTGAGGTGGTGCCAGATAAATGGGGAGGATTAGTAACAGGAAGGGCATCCAACTGCCAGCAAAGAGATTAAAATGATCTGAGCATCTGTTGTAGAGGGAGAGAGGAAATACGGCACGGCAAATGATGGAGATGAGTGTGCCAGAAAGAAGGAGACGAGGAAGACCTAAAACCAGATAGACAGATGCAGTAGTGAGAGTCTTATATGCAGCAGTATTGGAAAAGTAATGGGTAACTGACAGGAGGAGGTGGAGAAGAATCAACCAGCAGTGTGACAATCTCAAATCAAATGGAAGAAGCCAAAAAAAGTGAGGTGGTGCCTTTTAATCAGAGGCCAAGGAGGAAAAAGTAAGTGAGATAGAGACACAAAGGAATCTAAGGTGGCAGGTGCACAAATCATTAAAGCTGACAAAAGCACGTTAACAAAGTATTAGGTTTAATTTCTGAAGTTATGCTAAGCTTATACAACACTTTGGTCAGACAGAACAGGATGTGCATAGTTCTAATCTCCTTATTTGGGTTGGTTAACAAGGTAAAAACAGGATTAATTGTTAAAAAAAAGCATGAATAATATGAAACAGCGATTATGGGAACTTTTTTTTTTAAACAGAATAAAGTTCAATTCAAATATCTTTATCCTTTTGATGCAGAATGTCACCAATCCTGACTGTAATGAACATTCTGATGTAAGGATCTTTTCAGTCCTGAGGGGGTTCATTGCATTGAAGTTTACACTGGAAAACCACAATTCAGAGACGTACAGAAGGGTTCCAGGATGCAGTTCAAAATATTACATATCAGTAATGGCGGGCACAGTAAGTTAAAGTCCAACAGGTTGATTTGGAATCATGACCTTTTGGAGCTTAGCTCCTTCATCAGGCGAATGAAGAGGTAGGTTACACAAACACAGCATATATAGACAAAGCCTATAGACAAAGACAAATGATGCAAGATGATACCTTGCAGGTAATTCATAGACTTTACAGTACAGAAAGAGGCCGTTCGGCCCATCGAGTCTGCACCGGCTCTTAGAGCACCCTACCTAGGCCCACATCTCCACCCTATCCCAGTAACCCCATCCAACACTAAGGGCAATTTTGGACACTAAGGGCAATTTAGCATGGCCAATCCACCTAACATGCACATCTTTGAACTTGCTCCTCCGACTCTCAGGCCCGCAGACCCCGTAATGTGGCAGCATGTCTGCCAACTCCGCCTCCACACAACATGTGCGACTCGCGGGGGCCATCTTGGCCATCCTCCCCCACGCAGCCGGCCATTTGCGATCCATGGGGGGGGCGCCATTTTCCTTGCCGCCCGCCACGTGTGATCCATGGGGGCAGCCATCTTGGAGGCCATCTTCCTCGCCACCCGCCACATGCGATCAACAGGGGCCGCCATCTTGGCCATCACCCGCTACGCCACTCAAAGATTATGACCTTCGCGGACAGACATCGCGGGGCCGCTCCAGCACTGCCGATCACGCCACCGACTACCCTCAGCTCAGTCACCTTGGACCAGTCGCGGCCCAAGCACCTCAAGAGCTCCATGATGTCCGTCCGGATCAACGGATACGAGACACCGTGCCTGTTCGACTCCGGGAGCACTGAGAGCTTCGTTCACCTGGATCTGGTAAGACGCTGCTTGCTCCCGATATTCCCGACACAGCAAACAATCTCCTCCGCACTCAGTTCAAATAAAGGGGCGCACTACTGCGACTCTGACAATACAGGGCGCCGATTACACTAATTTCCAATTGTATGTGCTCCCAGACCTCTGCGCCTCTCTCCTCCTCGGACTGGATTTCCAGTGCAACCTCAGGAGCCTAACACTCAGCTTTGGCGGACCTCTTGCCCCACTCACTATGTATCCTAGCAACTCTGAAAATCGACCCCCCTCCACTCTTCGCTAATCTCACTGCCAACTGCAAACCAGTGGCCACTCGCAGCAGGAGGTATAGCCTGCAGGTCAGAGTGTTTATCAGATCCAAAGTCCGGCGTCTTTTGCGTGAAGGAGTCATAGAGGCCAGTAATAGCCCCTGGAGAGCTCAGGTGGTGGTTGTCAAAACCGGGGAAAAGCTCCGGATGGTGGTTGATTACAGCCAGACCATTAACCGGTTCACGCACCTCGATGCGTACCCCCTCCCCCGGATTGCAGACATGGTAAATCAGATCGCACAGTACCGTGTGTTCCCCACGGTGGATCTGAAGTCTGCATACCACCAGCTCCCAATCCGCCCGGAGGACCGACACTACACGGCGTTCGAGGCAGACAGCCGCCTCTTCCATTTCCTCCGGGTTCCCTTTGGCGTCACGAAGGGGGTTTCGGTGTTCCAACGAGCAATGGACTGAATGGTGGACCAGTACGGGCTGCGGGCCACTTTTCCGTACTTGGATAACGTCACCCTATGACCAGCAGGACCACGATGCCAACCTCCATCGATTTCTCCAGACCGCCCAAAACTCAGTCTCACCTACAATAAGGAGAAATGCGTTTTTTGCACTACCAGGCTAGCCATCCTTGGCTACGTCGTGGAAAACGGGGTCCTAGGACCCGACCCTGACCCTTACAACTCCCTCTCCCTCACTGTCCCAAGGCCCTCAAGAGGTGCCTCGGATTTCTTTCATACTGTGCCCAGTGGGTTCCCCAGTATGCGGACAAAGCCCGCCCATTATTTAAGGCCGCACTCTTCCCACTATCAGCCGAGGCTTGCCAGGCCTTCAACTGCATTAAGGCGGACATCGCCAAAGCCGCTATGTGTGCCAGACCTCTGTAGATGAGTCCGTTCCTTTCCAGGTGGAGAGCAACGCATCAGAGGTCGCTGTCACCCTTAACCAAGCAGGCAGGCCGGTAGCGTTCTTTTCCCGAACCCTCTCCACTTCGGAACTTCGACAGTAGAAAAGGAAGCCCAAGCCATTGTGGAAGCCGTGCGGCACTGGACGCACTACCTCGCGGGTAAGAGGTTTACCCTCATCACCAACCAAAGATCGGTTGCCTTTATGTTTGACAACTCGCAGCGGGGCAAAATCAAGAATGACAAAATCTTGCGGCGGAGGATTGAACTCTCCACCTATAATTACGATATAGTATATCGTCCTGGGAAGCTCAATGAGCCCACGGATGCCCTGTCCCGCAGCACAGCGCCAGCGCGCAAGACGACTGACTACAGGCTATCCACAATGACCTCTGCCATCCGGGGGTCACCCGGCTCGCCCATTACATCAAAGCCCGCAACCAGCCCTTCTCCACAGAGGAGGTTAAAGCTGTCACCAGGAATTGCCTGACCTGCGCGGAGTGTAAACCGCACTTCTATAGACCAGACAAGGCCCATCTGGTAAAGGCATCCCGGCCCTTTGAACGCCTGAGTATTGATTTCAAAGGGCCCCTCCCTTCGAACAACCGTAACACCTACTTTCTCAACGTTATAGACGAGTTCTCCTGTTTCCCTTTTGCCACCCCATGCCCCGATATGACCACCACCACGGTTATCAGAGCCCTGCACAGCGTCTTCACCCTGTTCGGTTTCCCCAACTATGTCCACAGTGACAGGGGTTCATCCTTCATGAGCGACGAACTGCGTCAGTACCTGCTCGGCAAGGGCATCGCCTCGAGCAGGACACCCAGTTATAACGCTAGGGGGAACGGACAGGTGGAGAGGGAGAACGCGACGGTCTGGAAGACCGTCCTACTGACCCTACGGTCCAGGAATCTCTCGACTTCCCACTGGCAGGAGGTCCTCCCCAATGCGCTCCATGATATTAGGTCCCTCCTTTGTACGGCCACAAATCAGACTCCTCATGAAGGCTTATTCGTCATCTCTAGGGGAACTACCACGGACGCCTCGCTTCCATCCTGGTTGAGGACACCGGGTCCTGTCTTCCTTCAGAAACACGTCCAGACACATAAGGCTGACCCCCTGGTAGAGAGGGTCCAGCTCCTGCACTCGAACCCCCACTACGCGTATGTTGAACACCCCGTTGGCCGGCAAGACACCATTTGCCTCCAGGACCTGGCACCCGCAGGTTCTACCACCACTACCGCCGATACACCCTCCACACTACACCCCACCCGACCTCCCACGCCCCGCGTCCCGCACCTATGTGCTTCCCGCGCTCCCTTCCACCCAGCACACCAGTCCGCAGGAACGAAGTTCAGGAAGAGCAATCCCCGGAGTCCACCCCCAGACCTGCACCGAACATCCTTCCACAGCCATCCAAAATGGCTGCAACACCAGTGCTTCGTCTGTCCCAATGCACGATTCGGGCGCCGGACCGCCTGAACTTGTAGACCCGTCACCCCCGCCGGACTTGATTTTTTAAACAGGTGGTGAATGTGGTACCACTATAATTCACACTGTACATTACTGTGTCCCTGTGGGCTCCATCTGTGAGCCGTTGCGTGGCTCTGCCCACAGGGGGAGATGAGGAGCATGTACAGGGCTCAGCCCTTGGCTCCGCCCCCATCAGGAAGTATAAGTGCTGCGGTCCTGCGAGTCCGCCCTCAGTTCAGCACAGTCGCAGGCAGGCTCAGTTGTAAGCCGATTAAAGCCACAGTTTATTCCAACTCGTGTCTCAGAGTGAATTGATGGTCGCATCACCCGTTCTTACGAGGGTGTCTTTCAACACCAATAGATGTCTGCTACATTTCGCCTCGGTTGAGTAGATCCTGTGTACACAGAGGGTTGTCCATAGAGGATGGCTTATTTAATATGTTTTGGGTGGAAGTTGGAGAAGTGGAGCATCGTGAGGTTATCCGTGGGTTTGCAGTAAAACGAAGTGCTGAGGTGACTGTCCTTGATGGAGATCCGTGTGTCGACTAATGCAACTGATTCTGGAGAGTAGTCGATGATGAGTCTGATGATGGGATAGAACCTATTGATGTCATCGTGTAGTTGCCTCAAATGATTCTTCACTGTGGGTCCAAAGGAAAAAAATGTCATCGATGTATCTGGTGTATAACGTCGGTTGAAGGTCCTGTGCAGTGACGAGGTCTTGGGCGAAATTCTCCCCTACTCAGCGGGGTGGGGGTGGGGGGGGTCCCGTCGTAGCAGAGTGGCGGCAACCACTCCGGCGTCGGGCCTCCCCAAAGGTGCGGAATTCTCCGCACCTTTAGAGGCTAGGCCCGCGCCGGAGAGGCCCCCGCTACGCCGACTGGCGCCAACAGCCTTTGGTGCTACGCCGGCCGGCATCGGGGCTGGCCGAAAGGTCTTCGCCGGTCGGCGGGAGACCGTGCATGCGCCGGAGCATCAGCGGCCGCTGACGTCACCACCGGCGCATGTGGGGGGGGGGGGTCTCTTCCACCTCCGCCATGGTGGAGGCCGTGGCGGCAGCGGAAGAAAAAAAGAGTGCCTCCACGGCATTGGCCTGCCTGCGGATCGGTGGGCTCCGATTGCAGGCCAGGCCACCGAGGGGGCACCCCCGGGGTCCGATCGCCCCGCGCACCCTCCAGGACCCCGGGGGCCTGCTCACGTGGCCAATCCCACCGGCACAGAGGTGGTTTAAACCACGTCTGCGGGATTGGCTTGTCAGCGGCGGGACTGCGGCCCATCGCGGGCCGGAGAATCGCCACGGGGGGCACTCCGATTAGCGCAGTGGTACGCCAACCGGCGGGGTATGACTCCCGCTCCTGCCAATTCCCGGGTGGCGGAGAATTCCGGCCACGGTGGGGGCGGGATTTACGCCTGCCCCGGGCGATTCCCCGACCCTGCGGGGGTGTCGGAGAATTCCGCCCCTTGTTCGAACTTGTGCATGAAGATGTTGGCATATTGATGTATAAATTTGGTCCCCATGGCTGTTCTGTGTGTCTGGAAGAAGAGCTTGTTGTTGAAGGTGAAGACGTTGTGATCCAGAATGAAACGGATGGGTTGGAGAATTGCGTCTGGAGTTTGGCAGTTGTTGGTGTTGAGCACTTTGGCTGTTGCAGCAATGCCGTCGTCATGGGGGATACTGGTGTAAAGTGCTGAGACGTCCATTGTGACGAGGAGTGTTCCTGGTTCAACTGGTCCATGGGTGCTGAGTTTCTGTAAGAAGTCCGTCGTGTCGCGACAGAAGCTGGGCGTTCCTTGTACAATAGGTTTCAAGATGCCCTCGATGTAGCCAGAGAGGGTCTTAAATAAAGAACATAAGAATTAAGAGCAGGAGTAGGCCATCTGGCCCCTTGAGCCTGCTCGGCCATTCAATTAGATCATGGCTGATCTTTTGTGGACTCAGCTCCACTTTTGGACTACATGCTTCAACCAGACAAGTCCTGAGCAGAGGGCTCAAGTTCTGCACCACCACCTAAATGGACCCGATCAGTCTCACGGCAGATATGGAGGAATTCATCATGCGAATGAAGCTCCAGGAGTTCTTCAACAGACCCCAAGAGGCCAACAGTGAACCCAATGAGACACTCAGGATACAGCAGACCAGCTGCGGGACACCACCAAGCAGATGAGACAACCGTACTACGCCATCTATATGCACACCAAGAACAGGAAGCTTGAGAAACTCGGCATCACAACCAGCAGCAATCAAGCCTACCCCGGTACTACAGATTACACCCTTCAACCAGACAGAATTGAAGTCCTCAGCAGAGGGCTCAATTTCTGTACCACCACCAAAATGGACCCCATCAGTCTCGCGGCAGACACGGAGGAATTCGTCAGGCGAATGAGGTTCCGGGAGTTCTTCCACAGACCCCAAGAGGCCGACAGCCAACCCAATGAGACAACCAATGAACCGGAACAGCAGATCAAGAGATCTGCGTGCAGCAACCAAAGAGGAAAGAGTCGAATTGAACCCCTCCGGAAGGCCGCTGCCCTGGACTCGAACAATAATCTACGTAATTATTTAAAATTAATTAACTAGTGCTTAAATGTCACTCAGCGAGGTGCAGTGCTCTAACTGTGAGATGTGGCAGATCTGTGATGTTCCCAGCGTTCTGGTTGACTACGTCTGCAGGAGGTGTAAGCAGTGGCAGCTCCTCATGGTTCGGTTGGAGCAGCAGTTTGATGCACTTAGGAGCATGCAGGTGGCAGAAAGCATCATAGATATCAGTTATAGAGATGTGGTCACACCCAAGGTGCAGGCAGGCAGATGGGTGACTGCTAGAAAGAGCAGGCAGTCAGTGCAGGAATGCAGGAATACCCTGTGGTTGTCGCGCTCTCTAACAGGTACACCGTAATCGATACTGTTTGGGGGGGGGGGGGGGGGGGGGGGGTAGCATACCAGAGGAAAACAACAGCAGCCAGAACAATGACACCACAACTGGCTCTGTTGCTCAGTGGGGGTGGGCAAAGTGCAGGAGAGCGATAGTCATAGGGGGCTTTATCCTAAGGGGCACAGATAGGCATTTCGGTGGAACTGAAAGAGACTCCAGGATGGTGTGTTGCCTCCCTGGTGCCAGGGTCCAGGATGTCACTGAACGAACACAGGACATCCTGAAGGGGGAGGATGAACATCCAGAGGTCGTAGTACACATACGTATGAAGGACATAGGCAGGAAGAGAGAAGAGGTCCTGCGGAAGGAGTTCAGGGAGTTAGTAAGCTAAAAAGCAGGACCCCCAGGGTTGTAATCTCAAGATTACTCCCTGTGCAACGTGCCAGTGAGGCAAGGAATAGGAGGATAGTGCAGCTAACACATGGGTAAACCAGTGGTGTAGGAGGGAGGGTTTCAGATTTCTGGACCATTGGGATCTCTTCCGGGGCAGATGGGACCTGTACAAGATGGATGGGTTACATCTAAACTTGAGGAGCACCAATATCCTGGCTGGGAGGTTTGCTAGTGTCACTCGGGAGGATTTAAATGAAAATGAAATGAAATGAAAATTGCTTATTGTCACGAGTAGGCTTCAATGAAGTTACTGTGAAAAGCCCTTAGTCGCCACATTCCGGCACCTCTTCGGGGAGGCTGGTACGGGAATTGAACCGCGCTGCTGGCCTGCCTTGGTCTGCTTTCAAAGCCAGCGATTTAAGCCCTGTACTAAACAGCCCCAGTATGGCAGTGGGGTGGGAACCAGAGCCTTAGCTCAGAAGGTGTCATAACTGAATGAGAAATAGAGAACAAAACTAAAAGAACAACATCACCCTCGCAAAGCAAAAAGTGTCAAGTGTGAGAAGGGAGGTGGTCAATGCAGGACTGAGGGTATTGTACCTTAATGCGCGCAGTATACGAAAAAAGGTAAATGAGCTTGTTGTGCACATTGAAATTGGCTGGTACGATGTTGTAGACATCACATAGATGTGGCTGCAAGGAGATCAGGGCTGGGATCTAAATGTACAAGGATATGTGTCCTATCAAAAGGACAGGCAGATGGGCAAAGGGGGCAGGGTTGCACTGTTTGTAAGGAATAAAGTTAAGTCGATAGCAAGGAGCGATATAGAATCAGAAGGCATGGAGTCTCTGTGGGTAGTGGTGAGGAAACGCAAAGGTAAAAATACTCTATTGGGAGTTATGTACAGGCCCTCGAGCAGTAGTCAGGAACTGAGGCAGAAAATAAATCAGGAGATAGAGAAAGCATGTAAAAAAAGGCAAAATGACAATAATCATGGGGGACTTCATAATGGAGGTGGACTGGGAAAATCAAGTTGGTAGTGAATCCCAAGAAAAGGAATTTGGGGAATGTTTAAGAGATGGTTTTTTGGAGCAGAGGACAACTAAAAAACAAGGGGAGAGAAGATGAAATATGAGTGCAAGCTAGTAATATAAAAGAGGAAGAATTTTTTCAATATATATGAAGGTGGATAAGTCACCTGGACCGGATGGACTACACACTAGGGTTCTAAAAGAGATAGCTGAGGAGATTGTGGAGGCATTGGTGGTGATACTTCAGGAATCACTGGAGGCAGGAAGGGTCCCAGAGGACTGGAAAGTGGCTAATGTAACAGCACTGCTTAAGAAGGGAGGGAAGAAGATGGGAAATTATAGGCCGGTTAGCCTGACTTTGGTCATTGCTAAGATTTTAGAGTCCATTTTTAAAGATGAGATCGCGGAGTGCTTGGAAGTGCATGATAAAAAAGGACTGCGTCAGCATGGCTTTGTCAAATGGAGGTCATGCCTGTCAAATCTGTTCTTTGAGTAGGGAACAAAGAAGTTAGATAAAGGAGAACCAGTGGACGTGATTTATTTAGATTTCCAGAAGGCCTTTGACAAGGTGCCACATAGGAGATTATTAAATACGTTAAGAGCCCGTGGTGTTAAGGGTAAGATCCTGGCATGGATAGAGAATTGGCAGACTGGCAGAAGGCAGAGTGTGGACATAAAGGGGTCTATTTTAGTATGGCAGCCGGTGAGTAGTGGTGTGCCTCAGGGGTCTAAGCTGGGACCATAATGGAGGTAGACAGGGAAAATCAAGTTGGTAGTGAATCCCAAGGAAAGGAATTTGGGGAATGTTTAAGAGATGATCTTTTGGAGCAGGTTGTGGTAGAGCCCACTAGGGAACAGGCAATTCTGGATTTGGTGATGTGTAATGAAGCAAATTTGATTAAGGATTTTAAGGTGAAGGAATCCTTAGGGAGCAGTGACCACAATATGATAGAATTTACCCTGCAGCTTGAGAGGGAGAAGCTGGAATCAGATGTAACGGTATTACAATTAAATGAGGGTAACTACAAAGACATGAGGTAGGACCTGGCCAGAGTTGATTGGAAAAGGAGCCTAGCAGGGACGACAGTGGAACAGCAGTGGTGGGGGTTTTTGGGGGTTATTCGGGAGACACAACAGAAATTCATCCCAAGGAGGAAGAATATTGCTAAGGGGAGAACAACGCATCGATTTTGTCCTCCCCAGGTGGATGAGGGAAGTCAAGGACAGCATAAAAGTAAAAGAAAAAGCATACAAAATGGCGAGGATTAGTGAGAAGCTAGAGGATTGGGAAGCCTTTACAAGCGAGCAGAGGACAACTAAAAAAACAAGGGGAGAGAAGATGAAATATGAGTGCAAGCTAGTAATATAAAAGAAGAGGAAGAATTTTTTCAATATATAAAAGGTAAGAGAGAGGCAAAAATAGACATTGGACCACTGGAAAACGTGGCTGCAGAAGTAATGATAGGAAACAAAGAAATGGCAGACGAACTGAATGGTTAATTTGCATCAGTCTTCACGGTGAAAGACACCTGTGGGATGCCAGAGCTCCTGGAGAATCAGGGGGCAGAGGTGAGTGCAGTGACCATTACTGAGGAGAAGGTTCTGGCGAAACTGAAAGGTCTGAAAGTGGATAAGTCACCTGGACCGGATGGTCTACACGCTAGGATTCTAAAAGAGATAGCTGAGGAGATTGTGGAGGCATTGGTGGTGTTCCTTCAGAAATCACTGGAGGCAGGAAGGGTCCCAGAGGACTGGAAAGTGGCTAATGTAACACCACTGCTTAAGAAGGAAGGGAGGAAGAAGATGGGAAATTATAGGCCGGTTAGCCTGACTTTGGTCATTGCTAAGATTTTAGAGTCCATTTTTAAAGATGAGATCGCGGAGTGCTTGGAAGTGCATGATATAATAGGTGTTCTGGAAAATACAGAAAAGGTGTCATTTGAAACATTGAAGTCTGGCAATATCTGGTCTGAGAGGGTACAGGGAAAGAATAAACATTTTAAATAAGACACTTTCCCTGCCTTTGGCGCCTGTCTGTCTCCCGCCCCAGCGCTCAGGCCCTCCCCCCACCATGCCCCTTTAAGCCCCGTAGCCCACCATGCCCCTTTAAGCCCCGTAGCCCATCCCCTATCAGAGGTCCCGATTTTTCCCGCCAAAAAAGTATCAAGTGCGGGCTCCTCCTTCCCCCCACCCACGAGGCAGCAGCATCAGGAGAGCAGAACACGAGGGAGCAGCAGCTGGAGAGGTCAGAACGGAGCACAGAGGAAGGAGGACAGAAAACAGAGAACCAGCATCAGGAGAGAAGAGGAGAGAGAGAGAGAGAACTCGGTCATGGGAAAAGCAAGGCAAGCAGCCGAGTATAAACTGTAATAGATTTAAAGAAGGCTAGGATTTAAAGTTAAAATGCTAAGGTGGGTCTGAAGGTCCCTACAACCAACCAGACAACATCCAGAATCACTAATCTTTTTACCTTTCTGTAAAGAAAGTGTTTGCAAGTTAGAAAAAAAAGTATAATAATAATAAAATAACTTAACCTGAAAAAGTGGTTATTAGCTTACTTCACTTCCTTAATAACGCAGGACCCAGGACATCAATGCTATTAAGGGGTAAGTAGGTAAAATTCTTCGGTGAAGGTATGGGTTATACCGGGGGATAACTTGAAAAGATAGTTTGACCTGAATAGCACCCACAGAAGCCTGCATCGGAGTCAGGGAGTGAGAATCCCTGTTCACCATTAAGAATATTGGCCCTTTTTGGTATAGGGGGAATTCTAAGAAGAGTGGTGAATTTGCAAAAACATTGCGCCCAGCGTGGAGGCCTAGAATATTAGAAGTTTCTAGGTAAAGTGAGCCTAGAATATTAGAAGTTTCTAGGTAAAGCGGGGCTAGAATATTAGAAGTTTCTAGTTCCCAAGAAACGGTTGGAATATTAGAAGTTTCTAACCGGCACAAAGGCTAGAATATTAGAAGTTTCTAGTCTATGTGTGAGTCAAACTTTACCTGCCGAGTTTAGTTTGGAAAGTCATGTGTGATTGGCTTTTGTAAGGATATTCTGTGGATCGAGGGGACTGAAGCTCAGGTTGGGTGTGAAAATCAGTAGACTAGAAGATACTGACCCTGAGAAAAGTCTGCAAGACATTTTGGTGACAGCACTAAAATCTTGCATCCATTACTGGTAAAAGAGGCCAAAGAATAAATCATCCTCAGAGTAAGGCAGATTGTGCGGACATTTTCTGGAAAATAGGGACTCTTATCTTCAGAAACCAATAACCAATCGACCCTTAACTAAAACAGGAAGATAGTGCCTTGGTCAGCCTTGGATAGGGCCCAGAAAGGGTACTTATCCTTAATTTCAGAGTGCACCTGAAAGGGACAACCAGGAACAGAAGTAAAAAATCCGAAAAATGGCAATTAGGGCAATTCTCTTGCCCTGGAATACAGTCAAGAGAGATGTAGCAATGAAACAGGAATGGAAGAAATTAAAAGAGCAAAAGAAATCCTGGAAAAGAGAGATGTATCCAGACGGAGATATTTCCTTCTTTGTTAGAGTGCCCAAAGCCCTGCAATATACAGATCCAGTAGGGATTCTTAAAGCACTTTGTAAGTTTGCATTTGAAAAGCAAGCTGAATCACTAATCTTGTTCGGACACAGACAGAAGCATGCAGCTGCTCAAGTGGGCAAAGTGTGCTCCAAACTGATTAAAATCATTGACGAAGAAAACATGAAAGAAATAATACAGATCCCTAGTGAACACAAAATCTTGCATCCATTACTGGTAAAAGAGGCCAAAGAACACAAAAGTAACTCTGAAGTGGCAAACAAATATATAAAACAACTGCAGAAAAATGAAGCATTGGAAATGGAAAATGACGAGGAATCAGTCCTAGAATCAGATAGCACAGTAAAAACAGTAGGGTTTCAAACAAATGTGCCAAGTAAAAGTGCAGATGAATGGGAACAGACGAGACTTATAAAAAAATTATACATAGGAGGAAAGCAGATCCACTTAGTGGAAGGAGACTTTACAAATGCCCAAAAGGACGTATAAGTTAATCCTTCCAATAGAAAAGGGAAATTAGGGGCAGGAATTTCAGGGGTATTGGCTCATAGATACAATCCGGAGTTACAGCTAAAAATGGATGAGGAGGTAGTTCTAAGAGGAGAATTTAAAGAAGGGATAGTTAGAGCCACAACTCTGAGCCATGGGACAATGATTATACATGTGGTATCACTAAACAATTCCGGACAGCAGTATGGTATCATGGAGGAGACAGAAGTAAATCAAGCGAACATGGAAGGGATCCTGAGACTTAGTGCAGGGAGAGATATAGATATGACAGTATTAGGAGACGGAATATACAAAAATAACTCAAGGGAATCTCTGAGAGCAATAATAAAGACATGTGCATTAACCCCTCCAGTTAGGGCAGGTCAGATAATTAGGATTTGGCGAGAGTAATGGCCACAATTCCTTTTAGACACAGCAGGAACAAGACAGCAATCTGAATTTCAATTCAACCAAATGCCAGCACCCCTGTTAGAGATAGAAAAAACATGTCCCAGTGCTTCAGATAGCCAAGAGAATTCGGACCCCTTTGAAAATTTCCCAAAGGGATACAATTTTCAATACCCAGATCCAAGTCCGTTTCAGGAAGAAAATTGGCCTCGGCAATCTGCCACACATAAAAAAGGAGCTTTTATCGATTATTTCTTTGAAACACAAGAAAGTGAAGAGGAACAAAGCCTAGTTGGGATTATTGCGCCTCCTGCGCTGCGACAGGAAGAATTATCACCCTCATCAGAGAATGAGGAAATATTAAAACCAAGGAGAAGAATAGGGAATAGAAAAAATTCTAAACCATTAGAAATAGGGGATTATAGTGATTACTGGAAACAACAACAACCTTCCACTTATCGACCAATAAATAAGGATTTACCGTATTATATGTATAATCCAGAAGCAAAAATGGTACACCATAGAGATCAGGAAGGATGGGAAAGAGAGGTTACATCTAGGGGACTTAAAATAGGAGAAATATTAGGAGGAAGTCAACAAATTGATTCTACGAAATTACTGGAATTACCAAACGTTACCCCCAAAGCTAAAATTTGTCAAATGAGCAAAGGGTATGACAGTTTCGGAAGAGCCATGAGTAGAGTAAGGAACAGCACAGAAACACAAGGCCAGATAATAGCAGCATTAAGACCACAAGAAAGGATACAGAATCTTCCAAGACCCCGAATAACTGCTCCTACTCCTATGGATAGGGCAAGTTATGCTCCACGAGATAGCCAAGTACCAATTGCAATGTTTGAAGAATATATAGAACCGGTGGAAGATTTTGTACAACATGGTACCCCCTATTTTGAGGAAGAACCGGTACAACGACAGATACATTTCTCAGAATATAGGAAACGAGATAGAGGTGCCCCTTTAAGAACACCATGCCCCAGAAGTGAGAAAGTAGTTCAGTCATTTACACCAGGTCCAGAGGAAGGACAGGGAGGTATGGTACCGTATAAAATAGTAGCAGCAGTAATGAAGACAGCAGGCCCAAAGAAACATGGGGAGAGTAGAATTGAGTATTCACAGAGGTTAAAACAGTTAGCGAAGAAAATGGGGGCATCAGGAGAATCCACCAAATTGATTGATTTGCATACAGTGGGAGAAATAGTTACAGGCGAAGTCTCAGATTTAATAAATGAGTTAGATTTGGGAAATGAGAGAGCTAACTTAATGAAAGAAATGACAGAGGCAGCATATGCAGGGGAACACCTCACAACATATGTCGACCGAATATATGAGGTTAATAAGGAAGAGGGGGCCGATGTAGTCAGATTCCTGAGGGAATTAGGACCCAAGATTCCAGGAGGAAATAGCCTCTCAACAATACTGTTAACGACCTCCAGAAGAGAAATAGGAAGAGAACTGGTGAAATTTGATTTGGCAGGCAAAGCATTTAAGGATAAACACACAAAAGGGGAACAAAAAAGAGTAGCAGCTGCCCAAAATAATGTTTCAACACAAAATGCTCAGATTAGATCACCAAACCGACAGATACCCGACAAATCGGAACAAAATCTAGCCCAACCAGCAATGCCACAACATGGGTATAATCTGCGGTCACAAGGGCCACCTCCACCACAAAATCTAGATTACTTACCAAGGGAACAATTCCTAGCCCTCAATCGGGAGGAAAGAGACAGATTCATTGAGGATAGGAGAAGAAGAGCAGCTGGTCAGGGGAGGATTGAGCAAGATAGATATCAACCACCAGAATGGTACTCGGGACCCTCGCGAGGGGGATTCCGAGGAAGAGGCAGAGGAGGCCCCGGTATATATTGAAAGGATTCGGCTTCTCCCCTTAAACAGGCTATCCAAAATCAAACAACAGAAACAGACAAAGGAGAATTAGTAGTAGTATACAAGGGGGAAAGATTTATAGTGGACACAGGGGCTGAGATATCAATGATAAGGGAAGAAGCTGGAAATCTGACAGGAAAAGAATACATAGTAGAAGGAGCATTAGGGAATAAGGATATTGGACCAGAAATTAGATTGGGAGAAATACTTGCAATATCAGGAACTGAGAATCTGATGGCAGGGAAAGATTTAATAAAAATAGATACTGGAAAAATAAGGATATTAAAACCAATTGATAACATGGAGGAAATAAGGAAACAGAAAGAGAAAAGTATTTTAAATGACGAAGCTTGGAAGAAGATGGAAGAATTATTAATGGGAGCAAACCTAGCGATAGGTAAGAATGATACAGGTTTAATTAGTAAGCGGTTCCAACACACAATTCACGGTGGACAACACAGACCTCAAAAACAGTATCCTTTGACCAGAGGAGCTAAGAGCGAGCTGG
The DNA here is from genome assembly GCF_902713615.1 of Scyliorhinus canicula. Lineage (NCBI taxonomy): Eukaryota > Metazoa > Chordata > Chondrichthyes > Carcharhiniformes > Scyliorhinidae > Scyliorhinus > Scyliorhinus canicula. The sequence goes on along the minus strand of NC_052151.1, from coordinate 151,587,509 downwards.
AGATAATAATCAAGGAATTGGAGCAGCAGGGGATTATTCAAGGGGTCACATATGCCTCAACAAATAGTCCACTTCAGGTAGTAAGAAAACCAGATGGTACATTTAGGATGGTAACAAATTACAAAGCTTTAAATAAAGTCACAAAGAAGGACAAGAGATATTTAATAAATCCACAAGCTACCTTAGAGCAAGTCGCGGGAAAAACTTACTTAACTAGTATAGATTTGGCGAATGGATTCTGGAGTGTTCCATTAGACCCAGACAGCAGGGAGAAAACAGCATTCACCTTCGGAACTAAGCATTATGTATATTGTAGACTGCCACAGGGATATGTTAATTCTCCGAATCACTTTCAGGCAATAATCAGGGAACTGATTAAAGATGATTTGGCTTTAGTATATATCGATGATATATTAATTGGAGATGACGATCAGGACAAACATGTGGAAAGAGTGGCCAGGATAATTAAGACACTTAGTGAAGCAGGCTTTAAAATAGGGCTAAAGAAATGTCAAATTGGGAGAAGCGAAGTCAACTATTTAGGTTATTCAGTATCGAAGGAAGGTAGAGAGGCCAGTATTGAAATGAGGAAGAAGGTAGCTGAAATTACTGCGCCTGTTTCGAAAAAAGGGGTTCAAAAAATAATGGGAATATTGGGATATCTAAGGCCAGTAGTGAAGGACTTTAGTCTTTATGCTAAAGCCATTTATGAAACATTGAAAGGGGATTTTATTTGGACCAGCGAGGCCCAGAGAGGGTTAGATCAGTTAAAGACAGCAATTGCGATATCGGGAACATTAGTTGGGAGACAAGAAGAGGATGAATTAAGCATTAAATTAGACATATATAAAAATGGATATGGTATGGTGCTTGCTAATCATAGCAATCAGACACCTATCAAACATCTGACAGGAAACTGGTCGAGAGCTGAACAAAAGTTTTCAAACATCGAGAAATGTCTAGCAGCTATAACAAAGAGAATAGCAGAGATAGAAAACTTGTCAGGTGGTAAGAAAATTTATGTCACAACTGAGTTTTTGGAATTAAAGGAGCTAACCAAGAGACAGATTTGCCAGCAAGGCGCGAATACAGCTCGATGGGAAAGATGGGAAACCATTCTTCTAAACCTTGACTTAATGTTTATTCATAACATTAAAAAGGGACAGAAATTTGATGAACCAGTTAGTAAAACGGAGTTGGTGAATGCTTGGGTATTATATACTGATGGTAGTAAAGTCAAGAAGGACGAAGAACAAGCAAGATGGGCATTCATTTTTTAAAAATCAGGAAAAATAGTAGTGGAGGAACAGGGAATAATCATTGGATCAGCTCAGACAGCTGAGGTAGAGGGAGTATTGCAAGGGCTAAAGGAGTGTCAGCAGAGAAAGCTGCAGGAAGTAACCGTTGTAACCGACAGCTTTTTCGTGCAGCAAGGATTGGAGAAAGATTTGAAGTTTTGGAAACTAAACGGTTGGACGAACGGTAGAAATAAACTACTGGAACAGAAAGAACAGTGGGAAGAGATAGATAAAATTTTAGCCGATATGGAAATCCAGACAATTCATCAAAAAGCACACACAAAAGGAACTGGGGAACTGTGTAAGGGGAATCAGGAAGTGAATGAATTAGCCAGACTTAGGACGATAATCTTGGGGACTCTTGGGAACACAGCAGCCGACCTTCAAATGGTAATTAAGCAAATACATGAAGCCACAGGACATGGGGGTCATGTTGTAGTCGCAAGGGAGTTGAAAAAGTTGGGAATTAAAATAGCCTATTGGAGACAACATTTAACTGCAGTAAGGAGAAAATGTGAGAGATGTATGGCCTGTGGAGGACAGAGAGGGAATAAAACATATGGGAGCATAAAAACTGAGAAACCAATGCAAGAATGGTCATTAGATTATGCAGGACCACTTTTTCCCAGAAGCAGCAAAGGTAATTTGTATTTTTTAGTCAAAGCTGATAGCTGCACGGGAGAAATTGACCTTAGAGCAACCAGCAAAGCAAATGGAGCCACGACCAAAAGGGTATTGGCAGAAATGATGACCTCCAGAGGTAGACCAGAATCGATCCGAATGGACAATGCACCACACTTTAGAAATAATACTGTTATTAACTTTTGTGCTGACAGAGGAATAACAATCAATTGGGCCGTGAAATATGCACCTGAGAGTAATGGAATGGCTGAGAGGTCTGTAAGAAAAGTAAAGAATTGGATCATAAAGAATCAGAATAATAAAGGCTGGGATAAAGACATTGAAAGAATAGTATTTGATCTTAATAGTAATCTCAGAACCTCTGTCTCCCAGGGACAAGGGGACCCAAGTGAATCTGGGAATTATCAAGTAGGAGACGAAGTTTGGGTGAAGCTACCAACTAAGACTGCAGGGAAAATCATTCGTGAGACTGTAAAATGTAAAGACAAGATTGTTCAGATTCTGGGTACACATACAGTTGAATTAGAGAAGCATGGTGTCTGGAGCAAAAGAAATTGTATCACAATCAAAACACATGACCCAGTGAGCATAAGAGGAGTTTGAGATTCTTCGAATCTCACTCAGGGGTGCAATGACAGAAGGAGGCTTAACAGGCCTTAATTGTATGATGTACATCAAGGATATGGAAAATAAACCAGTTCAAAAAGAAATGGTGGTAAAAGAAATCCGGAAGTCCTGGAGAGGGCATTTCTGGGTTAACCAAATGAAAACAGAAGGTACAAATTAAAGAATAGGGCCCTCTCCACCCTTGATCTGTTCATTTGATTTTCAGATGGAAAAAATAAATAACGAACCAGTTCACAAGAAGGAAGAGAACTACACTCCAGAGAGGAATCTTTTAGACAGGATTGGGGGGGAAACTAATGATACAATTGGCTACATATTTGAGGGAATTAAATGACAGAACCCGGAGAAAAACTTTACGGGTTAGAAACAAATCAAAATATCAAATTATAACTGGACAGTGAAACCTCCGGTCAGACATCTCTAACTGGACATTAGCTGATGGGTGATCTGCGGTCTCCATGGAGTATGTACTACGCGGTGGAATTATTAAGGGTCTCGGCAGATAGCAGAGACTGACGAGGAACCCCAATATGATAAATGACAATAGTTTAAGAATTTTTGTAGCTTGATACCACGGCGGGAAAATTGTTACCAATGCAGCAAAACAATATTGCATTGAAGAGCTGTAATCGTTATTTAAAAAAAAATAATAAAAAATTTCATGTAAATTGATAGGGACTGTTATATATATATGATAAGGGGGGTATGTGTGTCGTTAAAGAACTTGATCCGCATTTCTAAACTGTGTGAATGTTTTAATAGAGGGGTAGTTTAGTGTGTTTTCTTGATTTAACTATATAGTACATTACAAATAATATTGATGTTGTTATAAATGCCATATTTAGTATGTAATAACTATTGGTCCCAAAGCCAAGAAGGGATGTTTCGATATTGTACCTTATTTCTGGTATTTAAATTGTGATAACAGTTGAAAATATGTAAAGTTGTAGCACACAGTCTATTTCTGTGGTTAGGTAATGAATAATGTGTTAAGATAAGATTTTTTTACTATTTATATAATAATAGGGAGAATTTGTTTGAAAAAGATACGGTTCAATGTGGTTTTGCAAATGCTGTAATGGAAAGTATACACTTTAATGTTGTAAGGGAAATGATGACAGATGAAAGGGATTTGAAGGAAATTTGTCAGAAACATATTCTCTCATGTAAACCAGGGGTTGGCAGACTTACATGATTCACGACAATGTTAGACATTAATGGGGAAGTTAGGAATACAAGCAGGATCAATTGAACCTTTTAAATTAATGAAACAAGGGGATCAGTGGGTGGTACATGATATCACAATTACCCCATTTCAATCAGAAATGGAAAACAATTTGGACGACGGAAAAATGGGACACGTAACAGCCGGTGATGGACAAAAGATCTGTTTGGTTACTGATGAACTGAGTTGTGTGCTGTTTCAAAGGGACATGAGGAAGCTTATACGGTGCTGCTATCCCAAGGAAGTAAAATGCTTTGGAGGTAGTGGAACACACGGAAAGCTATTGTGTTACCTTCCTGAGCGGCTATGGCTATGGTTCACGGTAATTGGACTGGAACGGAAAATAAGACTCTTATCGACACTGGTCTGAGATATGCATACAAATGACAATGATCGGGGATATAGGTTAGTTAGTACAATTGGATGGGGGGACAAATAAACCAAATTATAGATATGTTTCAAATGTCAAGACGGGGTGTTCTGGAAAATACAGAAAAGGTGTCATTTGAAACATTGAAGTCTGGCAATATCTGGTCTGAGAGGGTACAGGGAAAGAATAAACATTTTAAATAAGACACTTTCCCTGCCTTTGGCGCCTGTCTGTCTCCCGCCCCAGCGCTCAGGCCCTCCCCCCACCATGCCCCTTTAAGCCCCGTAGCCCACCATGCCCCTTTAAGCCCCGTAGCCCATCCCCTATCAGAGGTCCCGATTTTTCCCGCCAAAAAAGTATCAAGTGCGGGCTCCTCCTTCCCCCCACCCACGAGGCAGCAGCATCAGGAGAGCAGAACACGAGGGAGCAGCAGCTGGAGAGGTCAGAACGGAGCACAGAGGAAGGAGGACAGAAAACAGAGAACCAGCATCAGGAGAGAAGAGGAGAGAGAGAGAGAGAGAGAACTCGGTCATGGGAAAAGCAAGGCAAGCAGCCGAGTATAAACTGTAATAGATTTAAAGAAGGCTAGGATTTAAAGTTAAAATGCTAAGGTGGGTCTGAAGGTCCCTACAACCAACCAGACAACATCCAGAATCACGAATCTTTTTACCTTTCTGTAAAGAAAGTGTTTGCAAGTTAGAAAAAAAAGTATAATAAGAATAAAATAACTTAACCTGAAAAAGTGGTTATTAGCTTACTTCACTTCCTTAATAACGCAGGACCCAGGACATCAATGCTATTAAGGGGTAAGTAGGTAAAATTCTTCGGTGAAGGTATGGGTTATACCGGGGGATAACTTGAAAAGATAGTTTGACCTGAATAGCACCCACAGAAGCCTGCATCGGAGTCAGGGAGTGAAAATCCCTGTTCACCATTTAGAATATTGGCCCTTTTTGGTATAGGAGGAATTCTAAGAAGAGTGGTGAATTTGCAAAAACATAGGACTGAGTCAGCATGGCTTTGTCAAATGGAGGTCATGCCTGTCAAATCTGTTCTTTGAGAAGGGAACAAAGAAGTTAGATAAAGGAGAACCAGTGGACGTGATTTATTTTGATTTCCAGAAGGCCTTTGACAAGGTGCCACATAGGAGATTATCAAATACGTTAAGAGCCCATGGTGTTAAGGGTAAGATCCTGGCATGGATAGAGAATTGGCAGACTGGCAGAAGGCAGAGTGTGGACATAAAGGGGTCTATTTCAGTATGGCAGCCGGTGACTAGTCGTTTGCCTCAGGGGTCTGTGCTGGGACCATAATGGAGGTGGACTGGGGAAATCAAGTTGGTAGTGAATCCCAAGAAAAGGAATTTGGGGAATGTTTAAGAGATGATTTTTTGGAGCAGGTTGTGGTAGAGCCCACGAAGGAACAGGCAATTCTGGATTTGGTGTTGTGTAATGAAGCAAATTTGATTAAGGATTTTAAGGTGAAGGAATCCTTAGGGAGCAGTGACCACAATATGATAGAAATTACCCTCCAGCTTGAGAGGGAGAAGCTGGAATCAGATGTAACGGCATTACAATTAAATAAGGGTAACTACAAAGACATGAGGTAGGACCTGGCCAGAGTTGATTGGAAAAGGAGCCTAGCAGGGACGACAGTGGAACAGCAGTGGTGGGGGTTTTTGGGGGTTATTCGGGAGACACCACAGAAATTCATCCCAAGGAGGAAGAATATTGCTAAGGGGAGAACAACGCATCGATTTTGTCCTCCCCAGGTTGATGAGGGAAGTCAAGGACAGCATAAAAGTAAAAGAAAAAGCATACAAAATGGCGAGGATTAGTGAGAAGCTAGAGGATTGGGAAGCCTTCACAAGCGAGCAGAGGACAACTAAAAAAACAAGGGGAGAGAAGATTAAATATGAGTGCAAGCTAGTAATATAAAAGAAGAGGAAGAATTTTTTCAATATATAAAAGGTAAGAGAGAGGCAAAAATAGACATTGGACCACTGGAAAACGTGGCTGCAGAAGTAATGATAGGAAACAAAGAAATGGCAGACGAACTGAATGGTTAATTTGCATCAGTCTTCACGGTGAAAGACACCTGTGTAATGCCAGAGCTCCTGGAGAATCAGGAGGCAGAGGTGAGTGCAGTGACCATTACTGAGGAGAAGGTTCTGGGGAAACTGAAAGCTCTGAAAGTGGATAAGTCACCTGGACCGGATGGACTACACACTAGGAATCTAAAAGAGATAGCTGAGGAGACTGTGGACGCATTGGTGGTGATCCCTCAGGAATCACTGGAGGCAGGAAGGATCCCAGAGGACTGGAAAGTGGCTAATGTAACAGCACTGCTTAAGAAGGGAGGGAAGAAGAAGATGGGAAATTATAGGCTGGTTAGCCTGACTTTGGTCATTGGTAAGATTTTAGAGTCCATTTTTAAAGATGAGATCGCGGAGTGCTTGGAAGTGCATGATAAAAAAGGACTGTGTCAGCATGGCTTTGTCAAAGGGAGGTCATGCCTGTCAAATCTGTTCTTTGAGAAGGGAACAAAGAAGTAAGATAAAGGAGAACGAGCGGACGTGATTTATTTTGATTTCCAGAAGGCCTTTGACAAGGTGCCGCATAGAAGATTATTAAATACGTTAAGAGCCCATGGTGTTAAGGGTAAGATCCTGGCATGGATAGAGAATTGGCAGACTGGCAGAAGGCAGAGTGTGGACATAAAGGGGTCTATTTTAGTATGGCAGCCGGTGACTAGTGGTGTGCCTCAGGGGTCTAAGCTGGGACCATAATGGAGGTGGACTGGGAAAATCAAGTTGGTAGTGAATCCCAAGAAAAGGAATTTGGGGAATGTTTAAGAGATGGTTTTTTGGAGCAGCTTGTGGTAGAGCCCACTAGGGAACAGGCAATTCTGGATTTGATGATGTGTACTGAGGTAAATTTGATTAAGGATTTTAAGGTGAAGGAATCCTTAGGGAGCAGTGACCACAATATGATAGAATTTATCCTGCAGTTTGAGAGTGAAAAAGCTGGAATCAGATGTAACGGTATTACAATTAAATAAGGATAACTACAAAGACATGAGGTAGGAGCAGGCCAGAGTTGATTGGAAAAGGAGCCTAGCAGGGACGACAGTGGTACAGCAATGGCGGGGGTCATACGGGAGGTACACCAGAAATCCATCCTAAGGAGGAAGAATATTGCTAAGGGGAGAACAACGCATCGATTTTGTCCTCCCCAGGTTGATGAGGGAAGTCAAGGACAGCATAAAAGTAAAAGAAAAAGCATACAAAATGGCGAGGATTAGTGAGAAGCTAGAGGATTGGGAAGCCTTCACAAGCGAGCAGAGGACAACTAAAAAAACAAGGGGAGAGAAGATTAAATATGAGTGCAAGCTAGTAATATAAAAGAAGAGGAAGAATTTTTTCAATATATAAAAGGTAAGAGAGAGGCAAAAATTGACATTGGACCACTGGAAAACGTGGCTGCAGAAGTAATGATAGGAAACAAAGAAATGGCAGACGAACTGAATGGTTAATTTGCATCAGTCTTCACGGTGAAAGACACCTGTGGGATGCCAGAGCTCCTGGAGAATCAGGGGGCAGAGGTGAGTGCAGTGACCATTACTGAGGAGAAGGTTCTGGCGAAACTGAAAGGTCTGAAAGTGGATAAGTCACCTGGACCGGATGGACTACACACTAGGGTTCTAAAAGAGATAGCTGAGGAGATTGTGGAGGCATTGGTGGTGATCCTTCAGGAATCACTGGAGGCAGGAAGGGTCCCAGAGGACTGGAAAGTGGCTAATGTAACACCACTGCTTAAGAAGGAAGGGAGGAAGAAGATGGGAAATTATAGGCCGGTTAGCCTGACTTTGGTCATTGCTAAGATTTTAGAGTCCATTTTTAAAGATGAGATCGCGGAGTGCTTGGAAGTGCATGAGAAATAGGTGTTCTGGAAAATACAAAAAGGTGTCATTTGAAACATTGAAGTCTGGCAATATCTGGTCTGAGAGGGTACAGGGAAAGAATAAACATTTTAAATAAGACACTTTCCCTGCCCTTGGCGCCTGTCTGTCTCCCGCCCCGGCGCTCAGGCCCTCCCCCCACCATGCCCCTTTAAGCCCCATAGCCCACCATGCCCCTTTAAGCCCCGTAGCCCATCCCCTATCAGAGGTCCCGATTTTTCCCGCCAAAAATGTATCATGTGCGGCCTCCTCCTACACCCCACCCACGAGGCAGCAGCATCAGGAGAGCAGAACACGAGGGAGCAGCAGCTGGAGAGGTCAGAACGGAGCACAGAGGAAGGAGGACAGAAAACAGAGAACCAGCATCAGGAGAGAAGAGGAGAGAGAGAGAGAGATAGAGAGAACTCGGTCATGGGAAAAGCAAGGCAAGCAGCCGAGTAAAAACTGTAATAGCTTTAAAGAAGGCTAGGATTTAAAGTTAAAATGCTACGGTGGGTCTGAAGGTCCCTATAACCAACCAGACAGCATCCAGAATCACTAATCTTTTTACCTTTCTGTAAAGAATGTGTTTGCAAGTTAGAAAAAAAAAGTATAAAAATAATAAAATAACTTAACCTGAAAAAGTTTACTTCACTTCCTTAATAACGCAGGACCCAGGACATCAATGCTATTAAGGGGTAAGTAGGTAAAACTGTTCGGTGAAGGTATGGGTTATACCGGGGGATAACTTGAAAAGATAGTTTGACCTGAATAGCACCCACAGAAGCCTGCATCGGAGTCAGGGAGTGAGAATCCCTGTTCACCATTTAGAATATTGGCCCTTTTTGGTATAGGGGGAATTCTAAGAAGAGTGGTGAATTTGCAAAAACATAGGACTGAGTCAGCATGGCTTTGTCAAATGGAGGTCATGCCTGTCAAATCTGTTAAGAGTCCTTTGAGAAGGGAACAAAGAAGTTAGATAAAGGAGAACCAGTGGACGTGATTTATTTTGATTTCCAGAAGGCCTTTGACAAGGTGCCACATAGGAGATTATTAAATACGTTAAGAGCCCATGGTGTTAAGGGTAAGATCCTGGCATGGGTAGAGAATTGGCAGACTGGCAGAAGGCAGAGTGTGGACATAAAGGGGTCTATTTCAGTATGGCAGCCGGTGACTAGTCGTTTGCCTCAGGGGTCTGTGCTGGGACCATAATGGAGGTGGACTGGGGAAATCAAGTTGGTAGTGAATCCCAAGAAAAGGAATTTGGGGAATGTTTAAGAGATGATTTTTTGGAACAGGTTGTGGTAGAGCCCACGAAGGAACAGGCAATTCTGGATTTGGTGTTGTGTAATGAAGCAAATTTGATTAAGGATTTTAAGGTGAAGGAATCCTTAGGGAGCAGTGACCACAATATGATAGAAATTACCCTCCAGCTTGAGAGGGAGAAGCTGGAATCAGATGTAACGGCATTACAATTAAATAAGGGTAACTACAAAGACATGAGGTAGGACCTGGCCAGAGTTGATTGGAAAAGGAGCCTAGCAGGGACGACAGTGGAACAGCAGTGGTGGGGGTTTTTGGGGGTTATTCGGGAGACACCACAGAAATTCATCCCAAGGAGGAAGAATATTGCTAAGGGGAGAACAACGCATCGGTGGTGATCCTTCAGGAATCACTGGAGGCAGGAAGGGTCCCAGAGGACTGGAAAGTGGCTAATGTAACAGCACTGCTTAAGAAGGGAGGGAAGAAGAAGATGGGAAATTATAGGCTGGTTAGCCTGACTTTGGTCATTGGTAAGATTTTAGAGTCCATTTTTAAAGATGAGATCGCGGAGTGCTTGGAAGTGCAGGATAAAAAAGGACTGCGTCAGCATGGCTTTGTCAAAGGGAGGTCATGCCTGTCAAATCTGTTCTTTGAGAAGGGAACAAAGAAGTTAGATAAAGGAGAACGAGCGGACGTGATTTATTTTGATTTCCAGAAGGCCTTTGACAAGGTGCCACATAGGATATTATTAAATACGTTAAGAGCCCATGGTGTTAAGGGTAAGATCCTGGCATGGATAGAGAATTGGCAGACTGGCAGAAGGCAGAGTGTGGACATAAAGGGGTCTATTTTAGTATGGCAGCCGGTGACTAGTGGTGTGCCTCAGGGGTCTAAGCTGGGACCATAATGGAGGTGGACTGGGAAAATCAAGTTGGTAGTGAATCCCAAGAAAAGGAATTTGGGGAATGTTTAAGAGATGATTTTTTGGAGCAGGTTGTGGTAGAGCCCACGAAGGGACAGGCAATTCTGGATTTGGTGATGTGTAATGAAGCAAATTTGATTAAGGATTTTAAGGTGAAGGAATCCTTAGGGAGCAGTGACCACAATATGATAGAATTTACCCTGCAGTTTGAGAGGGAAAAGCTGGAATCAGATGTAACGGTATTACAATTAAGTAAGGATAACTACAAAGACATGAGGTAGGAGCTGGCCAGAGTTGATTGGAAAAGGAGCCTAGCAGGGACGACAGTGGAACAGCAGTGGTGGGGGTTTTTGGGGGTTATTCGGGAGACACAACAGAAATTCATCCCAAGGAGGAAGAATATTGCTAAGGGGAGAACAACGCATCGATTTTGTCCTCCCCAGGTTGATGAGGGAAGTCAAGGACAGCATAAAAGTAAAAGAAAAAGCATACAAAATGGCGAGGATTAGTGAGAAGCTAGAGGATTGGGAAGCCTTTACAAGCGAGCAGAGGACAACTAAACAAACAAGGGGAGAGAAGATTAAATATGAGTGCAAGCTAGTAATATAAAAGAAGAGGAAGAATTTTTTCAATATATAAAAGGTAAGAGAGAGGCAAAAATAGACATTGGACCACTGGAAAACGTGGCTGCAGAAGTAATGATAGGAAACAAAGAAATGGCAGACGAACTGAATGGTTAATTTGCATCAGTCTTCACGGTGAAAGACACCTGTGGGATGCCAGAGCTCCTGGAGAATCAGGGGGCAGAGGTGAGTGCAGTGACCATTACTGAGGAGAAGGTTCTGGGGAAACTGAAAGGTCTGAAGGTGGATAAGTCAACTGGACCGGATGGACTACACACTAGGGTTCTAAAAGAGATGGCTGAGGAGACTGTGGACGCATTGGTGGTGATCCCTCAGGAATCACTGGAGGCAGGAAGGGTCCCAGAGGACAGGAAAGTGGCTAATGTAACACCAATGCTTAAGAAGGGAGGGAAGAAGAAGATGGGAAATTACAGGCCGGTTAGCCTGACTTTGGTCATTGGTAAGATTTTAGAGTCCATTTTTAAAGATGAGATCGCGGAGTGCTTGGAAGTGCATGATAAAAAAGGACTGCGTCAGCATGGCTTTGTCAAAGGGAGGTCATGCCTGTCAAATCTGTTCTTTGAGAAGAGAACAAAGAAGTTAGATAAAGGAGAACGAGTGGACGTGATTTATTTTGATTTCCAGAAGGCCTTTGACAAGGTGCCACATAGGAGATTATTAAATACGTTAAGAGCCCATGGTGTTAAGGGTAAGACCCTGGCATGGATAGAGAATTGGCAGACTGGCAGAAGGCAGAGTGTGGACATAAAGGGGTCTATTTTAGTATGGCAGCCGGTGACTAGTGGTGTGCCTCAGGGGTCTAAGTTGGGACCATAATGGAGGTGGACTGGGAAAATCAAGTTGGTAGTGAATCCCAAGAAAAGGAATTTGGGAATGTTTAAGAGATGATTTTTTGGAGCAGGTTGTAGTAGAGCCCACTAGGGAACAGGCAATTCTGGATTTGGTGATGTGTAATGAAGCAAATTTGATTAAGGATTTTAAGGTGAAGGAATCCTTAGGGAGCAGTGACCACAATATGATAGAATTTACCCTGCAGTTTGAGAGGGAGAAGCTGGAATCAGATGTAACGGCATTACAATTAAATAAGGGTAACTACAAAGACATGAGGTAGGACCTGGCCAGAGTTGATTGGAAAAGGAGCCTAGCAGGGACGACAGTGGAACAGCAGTGGTGGGGGTTTTTGGGGGTTATTCGGGAGACACAACAGAAATTCATCCCAAGGAGGAAGAATATTGCTAAGGGGAGAACAACGCATCGATTTTGTCCTCCCCAGGTTGCTGAGGGAAGTCAAGGACAGCATAAAAGTAAAAGAAAAAGCATACAAAATGGCGAGGATTAGTGAGAAGCTAGAGGATTGGGAAGCCTTTACAAGCGAGCAGAGGACAACTAAAAAAACAAGGGGAGAGAAGATGAAATATGAGTGCAAGCTAGTAATATAAAAGAAGAGGAAGAATTTTTTTCAATATATAAAAGGTAAGAGAGAGGCAAAAATTGACATTGGACCACTGGAAAACGTGGCTGCAGAAGTAATGATAGGAAACAAAGAAATGGCAGACGAACTGAATGGTTAATTTGCATCAGTCTTCACGGTGAAAGACACCTGTGGGATGCCAGAGCTCCTGGAGATTCAGGGGGCAGAGGTGAGTGCAGTGACCATTACTAAGGAGAAGCTTCTGGGGAAACCGAAAGGTCTGAAAGTGGATAAGTCACCTGGACCGGATGGACTACGCCCTAGGGTTCTAAAAGAGATAGCTGAGGAGATTGTGGAGCCATTGGTGGTGATCCTTCAGGAATCACTAGAGGCAGGAAGGGTCCCAGAGGACTGGAAAGTGGCTAATGTAACACCACTGCTTAAGAAGGGAGGGAAGAAGAAGATGGGAAATTATAGGCCGGTTAGCCTGACTTTGGTCATTGGCAAGATTTTAGAGTCCATTTTTAAAGATGAGGTCACGGAGTGCTTGGAAGTGCATGATATAATAGGACAGAGTCAGCATGGCTTTGTCAAAGAGAGGTCATGCCTGTCAAATCTGTTAAGAGTTCTTTGAGAAGGGAACAAAGAAGTTAGATATAGGAGAACCAGTGGACGTGATTTATTTTGATTTCCAGAAGGCCTTTGACAAGGTGCCACATAGGAGATTATTAAATACTTAAGAGTCCATGGTGTTAAGGGTAAGATCCTGGCATGGATAGAGAATTGGCAGACTGTCAGAAGGCAGAGTGTGGACATAAAGGGGTCTATTTTAGTATAGCAGCCGGTGACTAGTGGTGTGCCTCAGGGGTCTAAGCTGGGACCATAATGGAGGTGGACTGGGAAAATCAAGTTGGTAGTGAATCCCAAGAAAAGGAATTTGGGGAATGTTTAAGAGATGGTTTTTTGGAGCAGCTTGTGGTAGAGCCCACTAGGGAACAGGCAATTCTGGATTTGGTGATGTGTATTGAGGCAAATTTGATTAAGGATTTTAAGGTGAAGGAATCCGTAGGGAGCAGTGACCACAATATGATAGAATTTACCCTTCAGTTTGAGAGGGAGAAGCTGGAATCAGATGTAACGGTATTACAATTAAATAAGGATAACTACAAAGGCATGAGGTAGGAGCTGGCCAGAGTTGATTGGAAAAGGAGCCTAGCAGGGTAAACAGACTGATCAAGACCTTTCAGCAAGACCTTGAGAGCACCCAACGTACTTTCACCTAATGTACTCCCCGTGTGGAAGCTCCCTTCTGCCTCCCGAAAATACACATAGCAACACACCAGGCCACCCTATCGTATCAGACAATGGGACCATGTGTGAGAACCTCTCTGTCTACATCGAGGTCATCTTGAAACCCATTGTGCAAGGAACCCCCAACTTCTGTCGCGACACGACGGACTTCTTACAGAAACTCAGCACCCATGGGCCAGTTGGACCAGGAATATTCCTTGTCACAATAGATGTCTCGACACTCTACACCAGCACCCCCATGACAACGGCATTGCTGTAACGGCCTCAGTACTCAACAGCAACAACTGCCATTCTCCAGACGCAATTCTACAACTCATCCGCCTCTTTCTGGATCACAGCATCTTCACCTTCAACAACAAGCTCTTCAACCAAACACATGGAACAGCCATAGGGACCAAATTTGCACCTCAATACTCCAACATCATCATGTACAAGTTCGAACAAGATCTCTTCACCGCACAGGACCTTCAACCACGCTATGCACCAGATACATCAATGACATTTTTTTCCTTTCCTTCGCCCAGTACTTTCTTCACAGCCGTCAACACGTCATCGATGAAGCCTTACATCTTGTCAAGGCCACCCCCACTACTACCTTTCAAACAACTGCGCAACCTCAAACAGACCATTGTTTTCAGCAAACTACCCAGCCTTTAGGAGAACAGTGACCATGACACCACACAACCCTGCCATGGCAATCTCTGCAAGAAGTGTCAGATCATCGACATGTGTACCACCATTACATGCGAGAACACAACCCACCAGGTTACATACTTGTGCGACTCAGCCAACGTTGTCTACCTCATACGCTGCAGGAAAGATGTCCTGAGGCGTGGTACATTGGCGAGACCATGCAGACGCTGCGACAACGAATGAACAGACGTCGCACGACAATCACCAGGCAGGAATGTTCTTCTCTTCCAGTTGGGGAATACTTCACAGTCAAGGGCATTCAGCCCCTGATCTTCGGGTAAGCACTCTCCAAGGCAGCCTTCAGGACGGATGAGAACGCAGAATCGCCGAGCAGAAACTGATAGCCAAGTTCCACACGCATGAGTACGGTCTCAACCGGGATCTTGGATTCATGACTCACTACATTTAACCCCCCCACCATCTGGCCTGGACTTGTGAAATCCTACCGACTGTCCTGGTTTGAGACAATTCACATCTCTTTAACCTGTGACTATTCCTCTCTCCAGTCACACCATCTGGACCTGTAAATACTTAATTACCTGCAAAGACCTGCATTCAAGTATCATCTTGCAGGATTGGTTTTGTCTATATATGCTGTGTTTGTGTAACCTACCTCTTCACTCACCTGATGAAGACATTAAAATTGATCAAATCTAAAATGTTGATTGTAATGACGCATCAAATCTCTTCAATATCAGGCATCTCCTGTTCCTTTCGAGAAGTTGGTTAACAAAGTCGAGCTTGTTCTGTTCAATCATTTCAATTCACCTAGAGGGTTGTAACTTAAAAAGGATTCACGTTAAGCATCTTTCATGTGGCATATGTTATTTAATTTATTGACAATGTTACATTATTCTGGCAATTTTGTAGGTGGATCTAATTCTTAAACTGTCAAAAGGTTGGCGATTCATTTAGTCACTGTAAACTCATATCAGGGTTTTAAAATTTAGTTTCTGATCGAATTTCTGGATATAAGCAGAGCTCATCCTGATTGAGGTTTGAGCCTCTCCAATGACTTCAACATCACCGTAATGACTGTTTCGTCAAAATACAACAATATATGTCAGCATAAAGTAAATATTCCAACCTTTTATAAAATTAAAGCATGTCATATTCATACAGATGTGAACTAATCAGCCTTGTGGATTCCCTTCTGCCCATCTGGCATGTGTCTGTATCTATTCTATTGCTCCTATGCAATGCCATCCCAGTGCTTTACAGCAAGGTCAGTGGATGGCTTGTGATATTCAGTGGAGGAGACTGCATATGGAGATCTATCTTGATCAGCATCAGCCCTCATTGACAGCTGGGCCTTGGACTGCCCCATCTCGGCATGGGCAGCCAAAGGTGGAGCTGGCTGCCTGGCAGGCAACTGCTGGACTGGCATGAATGGGATCAGTAATCCTGTCCTTTTGAGAGAAGACAGGAATTAGGGGCTTCATGGACCCACTGCCTCTCTGGCGCAGCACCTCAGGGACTCACTACAGAGACAGACACCACTTTTAAGTTTCCCACTGTTACTATCTGAGCTGATTGCTGTGATTGTGAGAGGTTGTAATGTTGATTTTTCTTCATCACTTTGTGCTCTTCCAACTCTTTATTTTTCACGACTGCCCGCTAATTTGAAGTTCTGGTGCATTTCTCCTTTCACCCAGCTAAGACTAAGGTTATGGTCGGGTGGAGCAGTGGGGTGGGGTGGGGGTGAGTAAGAGGTGTATTCTTAAACCATCTGCAGCTTCTAGCTCAGCAAGACTGTGGGGTTGGGGGGTAGGGTGTAGGGAGGATGCTTTCCAAAGGAGTATTTGATATGACAAACCATCACATTCCATCATTTCAGCAGTATGATTAATAATGGATTTAACTATGGCTGTTCCAACAATGTCCACCACCATTTTCTCTGTGGGGGTAGCCGCACCTTCCTGCCACTAGTTAATCCCTTTTGCCTCACATTGTATGTCATCTTGTCCTGCAAGTGTGTCAGTGAATGTGGTGATGTGGCTCTCATGATTGAATAGCTGGCCACGTGTCCACGAGTGAGATTCGAATGTGAGGCTTGGAGCACTGGTTGAAGGTGGGAGTGTGACATGAAGCTATGAATGTTAAGTACAAGTCCTAATTCAAAGAGATTGTTAAGTAGGTGTTTATGGTGATTTGAGCAGTGTAGGAGGCTCGTAATCCATTGGTGGGATATGGCATTTAAAGATACATTCACTAACCTGGGGCACCTGTGTGAGGAGGTTTTGTAACCCTGCATCCAGGTTTTCAGTTATTGACCTTTGAACCACTGTCTGCTCCCACTGCTTTCATAGAGTTTGTTTTGAAGGCCTCCTGGTCGATACAGGACATCACTCCCCCTTCCTTGACCAATGCCACTGGTGAAGCATTGGAAAATCATGAAGCCTGCTCTTTCCCATTTCTTTTCCAGATCAGGTTCATTAGTAGAATGACTTCCAGAACCTTCTCCAGCCACAGTGGACCTCATCTTTAAGAGGTGTGGGCTGCCCTTAACTAGGGCAGGCTAACTTTAACTATTTTTAGCTTTAACTATTTTGGAGCCCTTGCTGAGATTTCCAGCTGCCAAAGAGCACAGTTAGCGCTGGCTGTAAGCTCCAAGCATGGAGTTTAGTTCACAGCCCTAAGATGACACGCTGCCTGCATTGGAAACAATGGATTGATCATAACTGGACAATATCCATGTGCTGACAAGTGCCACTCTTCTGACCTACTCTTGTAGCCACAGTATTTATATGGCTAATCCAGTTCAGTTTATGGTCAGTAGTAATCCCCAGGATGTTGATAGTGAGGGATTCAATGATGGTAATGCCATTGAATGTCAAAGGGCGATTGGCAGAACTTTTGGTTGTGGCGGGGTCATGAATTTTGTCACTGATATAGTTTTGCCTAAAAATGATTTTGAAATCTGCCAACAATGTTGCAACTTTGAGGTCAAAATTCTCGACCAAGCCTGGCTCTTTAATACCCTTCTTTGTTATTCAATCAAGGGCAAAACCTTGATGCACTGCCCATCCATAATTGCTCTTGAGAAGGAGTGGTGGGGTGCAGCCTCTGTATTCCCAGTCAGTGTGGCCAAGTTAATTCCACAATGCCCAGATCGTCACCCAGTAACCGCAAAGGATTAAAAAATATATATTTTTTTACAGGATGTGGGCCTCACTGGCTGAGCCAGCATTTGTTGTCCATCCCTAGTTGCCCTTAAGAAGGTGGTTCCAAGATTTTGCCTCAGCGACAGTGGAGGAATGCCGATATATTTCCAAGTCAGGATGGTGAGTGACATTGGATAGATGCCAGCATTGTCGTTGGCAATTTAGCATGGCCAATCTACCTGCCCTGCACATCTTTGGGTTTTGGGGGTGAGACCCACGCAGAAATGGGAAGAATGTGTAACCTCCACATGGACAGTGACCAGGGGGCAGGATCAAACCCGGGTCCTCAGCACCATGAGGCAGAAGTGCTAACCACAGCCCCATGGTCAGCTATTTCTTGATATCAATGTAAAGAGAAGCAAATTGGCCTGACTTTTGGTGATGGTGGGGACCTGAGGAGGAGGCTGAGATGGATCATCCCCTGGACATTATGGCTTCAACCAATTGCAAATGCATCACAGCCTTGCATTTTGCCCTCTATACTGGATTCATCATCATTGAAGAGGTGAAATTTCATGCAGCCTCTTCCTCTCCTTAGTTGTTTAATTGTCCCTCACTGTTTATGACTCACTGTGGCAGAGCTTTGATCTGATCTGTTGGTTGTGGGATTATTTCCATGCTGCTTCCACTGTTTAGCGTGCAAGTACTCCTCACAAGGTGGCAGAGTTTTATGGCCTTTGGCCCATCGCGTCTGTGCTGGCCATAAAACACCTACCTATTCCAAATGCAATTTCCCAACATTTGGTCCGTAGACGTGTATGCTATGGCGATTCAAATGCTCATCTAAATGTTTCTTAAATATTGTGAGTGTGCCCGCCTCTACCATTCTTTCAGGCTGAGGTCCAGATTCCCAGCATCCTCTGGTTGAAAAAGCTTTTCCTCAAATTCCTTCTAAATCTCCTGCTTTTGACCTTAAATCTACGGTCCCTGGTTATTGACCCCTCTATCAAAGGGAAAGATTTCTTCCTATCTAAAATCCCTCATAACTTTGTGCACCTCGATGAGGTCTCCCCTCAGCCTTTTGTACATCTTAATGAGGTGCCCCCCCCCCCCAGCATTCTCTGCTCTAAGGAAATTAACCCTGGACTATCCAGCCTCTATTCATAGCTGAAACACTCGAGCCCAGGCAACATCCTGGTGAATCTCCTCTGCACCTTTTCTCGTGCAATCACATCCTTTCCACACATACTCTTGCTGTGACCTAACATTTAATACAGCTCTATTATAACCTCCCTGCAAGTATTCCACATGCCTTTTTCACCTCCTTGAAAAGTTTAACCAAATTCTTTAGACACGATCTCTCCCTGACAAAGCCATGCCGGCTATCCTTGATTAATCATGGTCTCTCTAGGGCAGCACGGGGGCCTAGTGGTTAGCACAGCTGCCTCACGGCGCTGAGGTCCCAGGTTCGATCCCGGCCCTGGGTCACTGTCCGTGTGGAGTTTGCACATTCTCCCCGTGTCTGCGTGGGTTTCGCCCCCACAACCCAAAAATGTGCAGAGTAGGTGGATTGGCCACACTAAATTGCCCCTTAATTGGAAAAATAATTGGGTAATCTAAATTTATTTTTTTTTAAATCATTGTCTCTCCAAGTGGAGATTAATTCTGTCTTTCAGAATTTTTTCCAATTATTTCCCTGTCACTGATGCTAGACTCACTGGCCTATAATTATCTGTTTTTTCCCTTCCTACCTATTTATATCCTCTGAAGGATGGGTTGCACAGGATCTGAATTCACACACATCGAGAATTTAATATGCTAAATAAGCCAAAGGATACGAGCAATATAAAAACTAATAGAACGGTGTGTTATGTTGAGAACTTGAGCAAATAAAGTACTGACCGGAAAACTGATAGGAAATAAAGCTGTCTTTAAAATTGCTGTCAGCTAGTTCATCGGTAGTATTGAGTAAAATTCCAATTGAATCTCATTTGATCAAACTGTATACTCACCATGTGCTAGTGGAACCTAGTCCTCACTTACTTTCAATGATAAAGAAACTGAAATAAACATGGAATCCAAAGAGAGGGGAAAAAAGACAGAAAGGAAAAGTGAATTTCTAAAAATGATACAATATTACATTTTAAAATTTTCCAACATTGATCAAAACCTGAAGAAATAAGCCAGACTTGAAATATTACATTTTCAGAGGTAGAGTAGTTGGTAGCAACAATAACATTTGCCATGTTAAAAGGATACTCAGACTGGAGCGGACAATATGTCGCTTTCTGTAGACAGCGTCGCTTGTATCTATGCAAGAGGTGTTAAATTAATTGTAATGATGAGGCAGACAGCGAAATGATGTTTTCGCAAAGCTACTGCCAGACAAGTGGACAATATCTTTTGGATATGCCCCTTGCTTGAAATTACTACATAAATTATGCATACAGATGCATTAACCTCTCAGCCATTTTGGCAGGAAAGTCTAGACCGTTTAACCTAACCATTGCTGACATTCAGGGAATTAGCATTTGAATAATGCATTCCATAAATGCAAAGCTAACAAAGGGATGTCTGACATCTGAAATTATTGTTTTAAAAAAGAACATCTGCCAAGGATTACTATTATTGAACAAAGTTTGCAGACTTATACTTGGAACTGCTTCAGGTTTGTATTAACAGCACACGTCCTTTTAAGTTAGACAAATAGGAGTCAGTGGTGATCATCACTGCCTCAGTCCCAATTAATACAGAGATCACTACCTACAGGGACAGTAAGAAGTCTTACAACACCGGGTTAAAATCCAACAGGTTTGTTTTGGAGTCACTAGCTTTCGGAGCGCAGCTCCTTCATCAGGTGAGTCCAACACCGGCATCTCCACATCATAGCTACCTACAGGTAGTGTGATAATCCACAAATCTTCTCTTATGTACATTGCTGAACCCTGTTAGACTTAGGATTCTGAAACTAGTCTGTTTATATACCCCCTCAGTTCACAAGAAACTGTAATTAGAGTGGAGAACAGTTCTCACAGTGACGTGTAGCCTGCTTTGTAAATATTATAACAATATTTTAGAATGTGTTTGTGATATCTAATGCCAAAACATTAATAATTACAGAAATTCTTACTAGATTTGGAAACCTGCTGGGATTCTCCGAAATCCCGGCCAAGTATTGGCGGTAGCGCAAACACCGGAGTGGTGCACGCTGGCATCAACGGGTCTCCTGGCCAGCGATTCAGCGGCCCTCAGAGGGTCAGCAAGGTGCCGGAGTGCTCTACGCTGCTCCCCTGATATGCGGCCCTGTACTGCCGGCACCGTTCCGCGCATGGGCGCGACGGCCTTCTCCCTGCTGGCGCATGCACGCGACGGCCGGCTCCGCACCGGCGCATGCACGTGGTGGCCGTTTCCACGCTGGCACCGCGCAACATGCCGGACCCCTACAGCGGGCCCACGCGGAAGAAGGTGTGCCCCCTCCAGATCACTGGCACCCGCAGATAGGTAGCCCCCGATCGTGGGTCTGGACGCCGTGGACGCCCCCCCCCCCCCCCCCCCCCCCTCTCCAGCATCTGATCCCCCCCCGCGCCCCACCAGGATGGGAATTTCACGCGTCACCGCCGATTCTCCGACCCGGCGCGGACTCGGAGAATCCCAGCCCTTTTGTTCTTTCGTTGTGTCCAATCTCAACTAGGTAATTGAACATTTGAAGTATAGCTGGACAAAACTAGCCTTTAAAAGGTCCTATCACAGAGAGTGTTTCTGTGGTGTTGAAAATGGAACCGGAAAGTGAAATGCTAATTCACTGAACTTACCCAGTTGTAATGGATCCGTTGATTTAAAAGTGCATTAAGGGCTTTAACTAACTCAGGTTTCATGGGTGGGGGTTTAAAGGTCGGACAAGTAAATTCTGAAATGAAATGAACAAGAAATTGCAAATAGGTTAAGTAAAACTGCTACCTTATTTCAAGCTACATTAGAAAAAAATGCAATTATGAAAACATCACTATTAGGTCGTTTGTGATTCAAATTCACATGCAACACATTATTTAAACATATCTGGGGATGAAATTGAGCTCAGTAGTATCCCTTTTTGGGTGCTAGTTGTACTGTTAGGCACAAAAATGGTCTCCTCACCACATGTGCAAACTTCTGACATGAAATGTTGGGGACGCCATCTTGGTAAAGGGGTTAACACATCAGTTAACGTCCATTGAAAGTATGTGGAGGAGGTAAATCAGGACATCAATCAGCGCACAACTATGATATGATGTCAGCGTGGCCATTTTGAAACTCCATGATTTAACAGACCTCGCACTGCTGAACACACATTAAGCTGCAGGCAATGCACCAGAATGATTTAGAGGGATCAACAGCATCATATGGATGAGTTGTTGTTTATTGATGGTTCTTTCCAGTGCCTTTGCCTGTTCTAGGGCTACTCCAGTGGCTGCAGCATGGCTGGTGGAGCTTTTGCTTCCCATTGAATGAGACTGCAGATTACTTCGGAGGACAACCTCGAGAAGCTCTTGAGCTTAGAATGCTGGGCTCTTCCATCTTGGCATTGGGAGTCAAGAGGTCTGCAGTGTCTGGCTGACAAATTCCAAGTGGAGTGGTAGGGCCGCGTCACAATTGCTACATTCCTGACAGAAGATAGCAAATTTGTGATTAATGCCACTTCTCAGGGAGGTGTCTCAATAAACCCGGTATCTGCTGGATACAGCTCGCTGAACTGCACTGGCATCCACTGGCATGGTGGGTACAGTCCAAGGCTTGCAAGGCAGGAAGCTGGGCTTGTAAAGAAGAAACACCACTTCTGGGGAGTGGAATTCTTCCAGGTAATTCAAAGAAATTAATTGATTAACATGGGCCTGTTCAAAGTAATGCGGACAACATGCATACTTTGTACTGGCTGCTAGTTATAATCACAGTGGCTCACAAGGCAGGACCATAGATTATCATAGAATTTACAGTGCAGCAGGAGGCCATTCGGCCCATCAAGTCTGCACCGGCTCTTGGAAAGAGCACCCAACCCAAGGCCAACACCTACACCCTATCCCCATAACCCAGTAACCCCACCCAACACTAAGGGCAATTTTGGACACTAAGGGCAATTTATCAGGGCCAATCCACCTAACCTGCGCATCTTCGGACTGTGGGAGGAAACCAGAGCACCCAGAGGAAGCCCACGCACACACGGGGAGGATGTGCAGACTCCACACAAGACAGTGACCCAAGTCGGAATCGAACCTGGGATCCTGGGTGTTATTATCCATGAGTGGGGGTGTAAGCGACCAAGTGGCTCACCTAGAGGTGGGCCATCCTTTCATATTAGCGATCTGACCAGTTTTCCCGGCGAGCTCAGCTTCCGAGTAATGAAAATAATTCTGAAGTGTGGGCTCGCCCAGTGAGCAACTTGCAGGGGCCGAAAAACATGACCAAGTCCCATTTGATAGTGGTCAGGAGCTCTCCAACTCATTCGTTGAAGAGCTTGTGGGAAAGCTCCCTCACTACGGCACTCAAGAACTTGTCCCGTTAAATCATGCCTCATAGCTTCTCCTCTTTCACTTTATCCAGCAGGCTTACAATAGTGTTTAAAGAGGAACTGCTGAATGACTGTTCAGTAGAAAACTCTCACAATATTAATCATAATCAATTGAAATTAAGCTGAGCCATGCAGAAGAATTTTACACACCTGGATCCATACAGTCGCCTTCCATTGGGAGAGTTCTCCTTCGTGCCCACTGTCCCATAAGGATGCCCACTGGTCTTGGTTTTGGGCGAGGGGGTTCAATGTCAGACAATCCAGATGACGTAGACGCATCTCCTACACTGGCAGTCTGTTGGGCGTGCACCCCACGCTTGTTGCTGCTCAGTTCTGTAAATAAGTAATTCAGTAGGTTTTCTCAGAAAGGAGGGCATGATTTCCACACACAACTACCAATGTAAGGTTATCACAATCTTAGCATTTCAACTATATTCAGATTTTGCATTCCTGATGAAAAGGTTTGGCTTTCAATAACATTTATTGCTGGATTCTATGATCCTGTTTGAATTCCCCCAGCTAAGCTCCATCTGTGTCTCTGCTCTCCCTTCCTTTCCTGAAATATTCTATTTCAGTGACTCGCTGTTCCCTCCGCTTGTTGAAAAGTTCTGATTAAGTGACTGTCATCCATTCCTTTCCATTGATTTGCTCTTCCAGTGATTCTAACTCTCTCAACCCTTGACAGAAATTTGATTCGACTGCTGCAGTTTCATCTTCCCCTGCTTCCCCCGAGGTGCTTTGATGTCAATGACTCCACTGCTAATTGACTTTCCAACTGGAGAGAGAGTAGTTACAACATGCGGGTTGGTTACGGGGGTTCAAGAGGCAGCTTGTCACCACCTTCACAAGGGCAACTAGAGATGGACAATAAATTCCATTCAGGTCATTAAAGAATTTACAACTCCATCCCATAGGCCCAATTCCACCCCTTCAGTGAGGGGCAACAATGACTACAATCCACCATCAATAAGGTAATTCTGTCATCACTGCTTCACACAGAAATCCATTCCTCAGTGCACTGTCCTCCCATTTTATTTAACGATGGAGAACCTTTTAAATATTATACATAGCTTAATTTAAAATAATTTCAGGCAAATTTTACATTGCGTGTAATACTAAGGGGGACAAAGTGCCTTTGTGTGCTAGATCAATACAAATAGAGACTTGTGGAAAATTCTGTGCCTTAAGTGCTATACGCCTATACTCACTCCTCTGTTCAACACAGTACATTGAATAAGTTATAGCTGACACTCCACCCTTTCAAATATAGCTGCGAGGATCCGTCATTACACCAAGTTACTCAATGGAAAAACTATGTATGAACATTACAGGCGCAATTCTCCCGAAAGATTTCTAAGTGTGGTAGCAAGCAGGAACTGCCGCGACCTTCCCCGCTCTCGGCCTGGCGAGGCCAGCAACGCAATACAATGTTAATTGGTCCAGCTAATGAGGCCCCATGGGCTTTACGCAAATGTAGGCTGACCAGCTGATTCGCCAGGACAGCCCCCTGCTAACAAGGTCGAGCAGCACTCATAGCACATTCTCAGCCAACCCTACTCGGCTCACAGCCATGGCGCAGAAAAGCTTGGCCCCAGGATTTGGAAACACAGACCTGGGGAAGCCCCTAGATGTGGTCGAGGCCAGGAGGGATGGCCTGTTACTCTGAGGGTCCCAGAGCATGAGCCACAGGGCAGCCAGTGCCATTTGGGATAAAGTGGCAGTGGCCATCAGCTTGGGCAGCATGAGCAGGAGGACTGGCCTCCAGTTCCATACTAGTGAGACTCCTAGTGGTCAGTCGGTGAATTACAAAACAACCATGACATCACTACAGAGGTGACTAGGGTGGCCGAGGACAAAGTGGTCACCAATGCGGAGGAATTGTTAACGTCAAACAGACTGATCCATCCCTCCCACTGACCACACATCCATTCTTCCGCAGGGCCTCCAGCCGGCGGCGCCAGCCCATCCCAGGCGGCCCCCTCTCCTGCCTCCCATGAGACCACCTCGGAGGAGAGCTCTGAGGATGCTACAATCGACAGGTTACAACTGTCATCCCCACCCTCCAGCAGCGCAGATACACACACGTTAGTGGTCAGGCTTCTCGGGCACATTCTTGTGAACACCACACTTCTGCTGATGCACGTCAGGTGGAGGCAGGAACCCCCAGGCTCTTTGCCTGCGAGCGACGATGGCTACTCACCTCCTCGGCTCCCCACAGAAGCCCTTCCACCTGGTTTTCATTTTTAAAAAAAGAGTACTAATCGGTGCCAGGGTGACCACTTGCTGGGGAGGCCACTGAATGACAGCAGGCCGTTGGATATGGGGTGGCTCCCAGTAATTGCATGGAAATCACGGCCTGCATATCCACAGATGTTGTATAAGATTACATTGCAAAGTGTGACAAAGATGCATCTATGTGGCTCCAAGTATTGTTTGATATAATCATGTAAAACAAAATACTCTGATTTTAGGGTGACGTTCAGGAGCTTTGCCATTCAAATACACAATAGATGACACATGTAACTTTGACAATGCATTTTAAGGGTACACCATCATCTAAGTAGACAATTCCAATACATGAACCATTTCCCATTTATTCCTATTATTTAGTACTCCCGATTTAATCACAACACTTAAATACAACAACACTTTTAAAATGGCTATCTATTTGTATTGGTCAGCACAAGAAATACAATCAAATCATCCTTCAATTTCAATTTGCCCTCAACATAAAAGTAATCAAATGCAAACTTTCCATGGAGCTTCTCTCTTTGGAGTTTGAGCCCACACTCTCATGCTGAGGGGTTGTGGAAACCTCAACTATATTACTAGAGTTTAGTTTATCTGTGTACTTGAATAGATCTGCATGGACTTTTCTCAACTACCGCTCAAAGCTCATTTGCTTTAAGTCAGCCGTTAGTTTGAGTGCCCCTCTTTGTTGCTGCCTCTCCAAACCCCGGATACCTTTATTGTGATACAGTGACCAAAGTTTCACTGCAGGTACAGCCATACCAGGTACACGCATGTCTGATTATTACTTCCAGTTCTGTCCCTAATCATACATCCCAGGGTGCAGTTAGCCCTCCTTGTCACTGCTGCACTACTTCTTACTGATTTCAGTCAGCTGACCATCAACATGCCAAAATCCATCCCCCCCCCCCCCCCCCCCCCTGCAGCCTAGAACCATTTTGTTTATATTCCCACTGTTAACTTTCCTTCGCTAGTTTCAGAACTTTGTATTTACTAACAGTAAATGCCATTTAGCATTCAAATCAGTCCACATTCCCAGTCTCTTGCATTTGATTTGCCTCTTCTCCTCCACAATTTGAATCCTCTTTTAAATCTGGCAGCCCCCGCAAGTTTAGACAGCAGTGTTCCCACCCTTGGCTCCCAATCTTCTACATATATTGTAAATAGTATAGGTCTCAGCAATGAGCCACTTTTGACACATCGCTATTGGTCCCTTGTCCTCCTGATGCAGTTCCACTGATTTAGCCAACCTTCAAATTCACCTGAAAAGCTTATGTACTGTGACTTGTTGACTTGAGGACTCATAGCGTCAGTGAGGTGGTATCATGAGTCTTGCTGGCTGATTTCAAAAATATATTTGATGTACAAACAATATATATATTATATATAAAATTAATAAGGCTGTCAAATTAGCAACATTAAATAAAAAAAGATGGTTCCATTAACTTCATCATGGTGACAATCTATGCGTAATTACAGAACAGGAAATTCTTGGGATCAGTGATTACCGTTTCTCATGGAACTTTCAGTGCTTCGTGACATGACTCCATATTTGATTACGTCACAAACCCAACATCTCTCCGATGGAACTTTATTTAAAAATAAACATGTGTCGCAAGTCCACATCTCCGCTGAATTGGTCTTCTCCGGACAGGGCTCCTCAGGCTCTTTGAAGTCCTTTTCGTCATAATAGGAGTAAAAATAAGCCGCTGGGTTTGTTTTCGAGGTCGACCTCATCCAGGTTGCAAAGTGCCTCGGTTTATCCTTGGTCGCAAACATTCTATATGGTGATATGGTAAATCCTCTCATCCTGTCACGGGAATTCCGGATTCGCTCTGGTGACTTGGGTGCTGAAAGAAAGAAAAGAGGGCTTGACAACAACATCCTCTGTGCAAGAAGAATTTTTGAATCACAGGTGTTAATAGGTTTTAACATGGTCACTAATATATACCGGTATCCCACCAACCCCCCAACCCCCACCTCCCCACTCCCACCAGTCCAAGCAAAGTCAGTGAGACCAACAGCTTATAGGTTCAATAAATTAGAACACTGTTGGCAGAAGGCTTTAGCTCTGGAAATGGTTTCTGGCAAACACAAAAGGCAGAACTTGAAAGGTCAGTAAATGGGACTGGGTGGTGGATGGGATGGGGAGAAAAAGGGGCCAGGATCAACTGGGTTGAGGTGGGTGGGTGGGCAGAAGAGGGTCTACCATTGCTAGCGGGGAAGAGGATAGCCTGATATCAGCAATGGAGAGGTTGAAGGCTTTCTTGAGGAACTACTGGTTTCTCTTGACCCACAAGGAATGT